>NC_137770.1:121881424-122383915 GCF_963455305.1 Plecotus auritus | reverse complement strand
CTCTTTTCCTCCCTCCTATCTCTCTAAAACCAGTAAATAAACAAAAAGTCATAAACTGATACTTTACATGTATTATCTGACTTTACCCTCACAACTTTAAAGGCAGCAGTAGCACTCCAAGAAATAATGCTAATAGCTGCAAAATCAGTCAAGAGAAAAGATGACATTTGGTTGATTACCTAAATCAGGTTATCTCCACTATCTACACTACCTCCATCCTAATTTTCTGACTCCTGATTTATGCTTCCACATTAAATTGTTTCATTTCTAGTAAAAACTATCACATAAGAAGCAGAGAAAGATATTGATACCAAATTCTATATACATAAATAATAATTACATTTCACTTTTTGTTTAAAAATCATAGCAATGTCTTACTGAGTGCCTACTAAATATCAGGTGCTTTACACTCATTATTCCTATCGGTGTTTATTAATAAAAAGTACCAACCCATATACACACATATACATCACATATCTATTTAATTCAATTATATGAAGTTCACCAGAACAAATGATATCTGAAACATGATGTTAGGGTATGGTAAGAAAACAGAATGGCATAAGATTATTGTCTCCTTAGAGAAGTAAAAAATTAGAAAATAAAACATGGTAGAATACCAATACTACTGCTTACCAGTTTTTCTCTGAATGTGTCTCTTCCCGGCTTCCCTGAAAGCAACCATAGCTCTGAAAAAGGCCCGGAGAACCGCCCATCGGAAAACAGATACAGGATCAATTCCAATCATCCCAGAAATAAATGCATTTTTGCTACTTCTCAGAAGAGCTACAATGTCAGGGCGCATATGATCTGTATTTTTTTCCCGGAAATCCTATATGAAAAAAATACCAGTGTTATTTTTTATAAAATTATTAAACCAAGAAGATAATTGGTCACGTTTGAACAGTAGTTGAATAAGAACTATAGAAGTGATTTCTGTTCTAAGTAGCTATCTGAACAAAATATCTACACTAATAAAAGAGTAAGATGCAAATTGACCATACCTTTCCGATGCCCACCAGCCAATCAGGAGTGAGTATGCAAATTAACCCAACAAAGATGGGTTAATTTGCATACGCAGGCACCAAGAGGCCGAGAGGGGGGCGACGACGCAGGCGTTCTGCACCGCCCCAGCCGATCTGGGCCTCTGGGCAGCATGGGAAGGCAGAAAGGCGGCTCCGCTCAGCCAGAGCGAAGGCAGTGCCGGCAGCCAGGGGAAGGAAGGCCCATTCTTACACGAATCTTCGTGCATCAGGCCTCTAGTCTTCTATAAAGTCCCTCTCAATCCTAAAACTATTAGATTCTATACTACATTTAAATTAGATAGTATATTCCACAATTTTATTGCACTTGACAAACCCTGGTCAGGAAGACCTCTCTGAAAGGATACCATATGAAATGACAAGAAAGCTGAATAATGAAAAGAAATCAGACATAAGAAGGTCAGAAACAGCATTCCAAGCAAGGGGAACATCTACTACCGTGTTTCCCCAAAAATAAGACATCCTCCGAAAATAAGACCTACTTACAGGTTTCCTTCTGAGTGAAATATAAGGCATCCCCCAAAAATAAGGCCCCCAGGCTCTGTCTCAGAATGAAAATTAATTTACCGTAAACTGGTCGCTAGGGCCGCCCCAACTGGCGTCTAGCAACCAGTGACGTCACGCGGAGTCCTGACGTCACTGCTGTGTGGAGGTGGAGCAGAGGTTGGAGTGAGCGGTGAGCGCGGGGCAGGAGAGAGGAGGAGACTTTCGCAGATGCGTGTAGAAGAACAGGAGGATTAGAGCGGACGGGATGTGGCGAAGGTGGTGAGTGCTGGTCTGTCTCTGGTGACAATACCTGATGCTCGCAGCCGCCTTCATGATGACTGAAGGTTCTCAGTCAGTGGCAGACCCTGCTCTAGCCCAGATCCAGGCCCCAGCAAGCCCAGTGACAGTCCCCAGGCAGGCCCCAGGGGGTAAATGTCTGATAAAGGGGTAGGGGGGATGTCTGGTGAAGGTGTTCAGTGGCACAGGGGTGGGGGAAGGGGGATCACTTAAAATGACACAGGAGGATCAGAGGGGGCAATCAAAATGACACAGGAGGATCAAAAGGGGTTACTAAAATGGTAATCCCCCCTCTGATTCTCCTGTGCCATTTTGATTCCTCCCTCTGATCCCCCCTGTGTCATTTTGAGTGATCCCCCTCCCCCCACCTTGATACCCCAATTCCTTTTTTTTTACGCCTACGGTAGAAATGAGCGCAAAAAGAAAAAGCTACTCCGTGGAGTACAAGAAAGGAATCGTGGATGACTCTTGGGGCCAAAATCTTACTGCTTTCTGCAAAGAGAAGATGTTGAATATCCAATTGGTCCGAAAATGGCGAGCAGAGTATGATAACCTCATTGAACAAGTGGACAAGGGAAATGCTAAAAAGCGCAAGTGTGGATCAGGTCGGCAACCATTATTTTCCGAGCTGGAAGACCTGATCTGTGAATGGGTTGTTGACAGGAGAGCAAAGGCTTTGGTTGTGAATAGGGCTCAGATTCAAGAATTTGCCCTTGCAATGGCACCACAGTTTGACATAGCCCCCGAAGACTTCAAAGCATCACAACACTGGCTGGATAATTTCCTTCAGCGAAGTGAACTGTCTTTAAGAAGATCTACAACATTGTTTAGGTTGGAAGATACTCAAGTTATTAAGTGAGCACTTGCATTCAAGGCCTTTATTGATGATGCTGACTTCTCTAAATACAACCTTTCCAACATGATTGCTATGGATGAAACTGCAGTGTTTATGGGCCAATCATCTCAAACAACAATTAAACAGCGGGGTGCCTCCTTAGCTACATTCCCTCCACTGCTTACGAAAGTGCACATGTTGCCTGTATTTTGGCAATTCGTCTGGATGGCACTAAAATCCCACCTTTAATCATTTCTAAGGGCAAGAAGGAAAAGATTGAACGTGTTTTGGGCGTTTTTATTCCTGAAACTGAAAAAGCCTGGGCCACACAAGCAGTTATAAGGAAGTGGGTCGATTTAATGCTGCCGCTTGTTATGCGAGGGAGCCAAAGAGGTCTGCTAGTCTGGGATGCAGCCAGCACTCACTGCGCTAAAGACATGAAGACATTTCTTCACGAAAGAAAAATAGATCAGATAATGATTCCCGCAGGAATGACGACCTATCGCCAGACTCTTGATATTGCAATAAACAAGCCATTCAAAGACAATTTGCGCATGGAAATTAATGACTACATTGAAAACAGAATGGAGAGAAATCAGTGTGGAAACTTTGTGAAACCTAAACTGCAAGAAGTTGTGACTTGGGTGAAGAATTCATGGGAGAAAATCACTGACAGTTGCATTGCAAATGCACTGCGAGCAGGCTACCTTGACAACAAGTACTCATTTAAAGACAGTGCTATTGCTAAACATGAGAGATTTGGTCCACTGATTCTGAAGGAAATGGAGTCACAAGAAATTCACCAGGAAATTCAGGAATTGGATTGTTATGATGATATTCCAGAAGGTGATGACATGATTGTCATTGAATAATTAATTCTTGATACTGTAGGATTCACAGTTTGTCTGGTTTGTGTTGACAACTACCGTACTACCGTACCGTATACAGGTAATAAATTTCCTTTATTTTCATTTAACAATAAATGTGTACCGTATTCTTCTTCATGAAAAAATAAGACATCCCCTGAAAATAAGACCTAGCGTGTCTTTGGGGGCAAAAATTAATATAAGATACTGTCTTATTTTCGGGGAAACACGGTACCTGTAGGTGATGAATATTTGAACAAGTTAGAAGAAAAGCATTAGAGCAAGGGCTGGGTATTCTAGGCAATGAGTGTTGTGAAAGATTAGACAAATAAATAGGCTATGTAGATTATATAAACCTGAATTAGGAGTCTGGATTTTATTTAAGTGTAAAGGCAAGTCACTGGAAAGGTGATGACATGAGCTAACTGGTATTTTCTAAACACCATTTGGTTCTGTGGAGGGAATGAATTGTGCAAAGAACAGAAAAAGGGAGACCAGCTATTGCAACATTCCAGATAAGAGCTGACAGTGACTGGGACTATGCTGGTAGTATGAATAGAAAGTAAAAAGTGATAGTATTTATGATATGTTATGGAGGTAAAGACAAAGGACTTGTTGGTGGATTAGGGCATGGTGAGGGAATTAGGTTTAACACCTATATTTGGGGTTTGAGTAACTAGGTGAATAGAGGTGCCATATACTGATATGAAGAAGACTAGAGAAAAGAATGATAGGGAGGGCAAGAAGCTTACTGGAAGGAGATCCCAGACTGATATGTATAGTCTGGGCATTTGGCTATAACCAAACCCAGACGGAAGGATCAAAACTTGGAGTAAATCACTACAAGTTTGTTGAGCTTTAAAAAATAGCTCTAGCCGAAACCGGTTTGGCTCAGTGGATAGAGCGTCGGCCTGCGGACTCAAGGGTCCCGGGTTCGATTCCGGTCAAGGGCATGTACCTTGGTTGCGGGCACATCCCCAGTGGGGGGTGTGCAGGAGGCAGCTGATCGATGTTTCTCTCTCATCGATGTTTCTGACTTTCTATCCCTCTCCCTTCCTCTCTGTAAAATATCAATAAAATATATTTTAAAAAAAAATAGCTCTAACTCAGAATTCTATGAAGAACATGCCTAATATGATGTCATCTACCCTCATGTCCAGAAGGCAGTTGGGCTCATCCTATTACTTTTAGGGATTTCCTTTCCTAATTCTTCTTTGTTCACCTGAGAACAGGAAAAAGGGCCAAATAAGCAGAAGTCTTGGTCCTTGACTTGTCCCTAAATACCCTTTGATTAAAAGTAAAGGGTGGGGCAAACGTAGGTTTACAGTTGTGAGTACACACAACAGTTTATTCTTGAAACTTGTATATATGATAAAAGTTAGTAAAACTGATAACTTTCAAATCCAAAACATCGCCACTGCCATCATCATCATCATCATTAGTTAATACCTACCAAGTGTAGACAAGATGTCAGGCACTAAGTTAAACACTATACATAACCTACTCAATTCTATCATTTACTGAATACAGTAGAACCAAGTATAAGCCACACTTCATTGATAGGTAAACGGAGAGATACAGAAGCTTGCCAAAAGTCAAACATAGTAACAGTGCAAGAATTGAAATATCAATCTTCACTACCCCTCGCCATCACATCCTATAACTACACTGTAAAACCTAAAATTCCAGAATTCTTTACCATGATGACTGTCAAATATTGATAGAGACCTTCGTTTTCCAAATGTTAATGGTCTTGTCTCTCTGTCTACATAGGTCTAGATTTCTAAATACATTTCATAAACTAGTCACATCATTCTACTTGAAACTCTTTTCTCTTGGTTTCTATAACAATACATTTTGTGATTTACTACTTACTTTTTATGCTACCCCTCAGTCTCCACTGCTGGTTTCATATTAGAAATTCTTACCATCTGGTCTTATGTACTCTTTTCATTCAATCATCTTACACCAGGTGATCTCAAACATAATGATGGCTTAAAGCACAACCTATATGATAAGGCCCAAATCTGCTTTTCCAGCTCAAATCTTTCTTGTTAAGTCTAACATACATTTCCACATTTCAAAATTGAAAGAATGCATTGTCTAGTAAAACAAGGCAAGCCTGGAATTTCCTTTGTGGGAAAGTTTTAAACTACTGGTTCAAATCATTTAACAAACATTTGATTTTCAAGTTTTCCTATATGTCAGTTTTAGTAATATGCATTTTTCATCTAACATTTTCCATTTCATCTATGTTGTTAAATTTGTTGATAAAATATGTTCACATCCTTTTAATATCTATAGGTTATGTAGTTAAGTCTCCTTTTGCATTTCTGATAGCTATAATTTGTGAATCTTTTTTTCAATAATTAGTTATTTTTTATTCCTTTTACTTATATTATTTCTGTTATCTTCTTAAGGAACTGACTTTTGACTTTGTCCATTTCTCTACTGTATATCTGCACTTTATTGTACTGATCTTTGTTCTTCCCTTATTTCCTTCTCCTATTTTACTTAGGTATTTTAAAATAATTTTTTACTTTTCAATTACAGTAAACATACAAATTATATAAGATTCATGTATACAATCTATTGATTAAATATTAATATAACTTCCTAAGTCAGTGGTTCTCAACCTTTCTAATGCCACGACCATTTAATACAGTTGCTCATGTTGTGGTGACCCTCAACCATAAAATTATTTTCGTTGCTACTTCATAACTGTAATTTTGCTACTGTTAATGAATCGTAATGTAAATATCTGTGTTTTCCAATGGTCTTAGGCTCTACAGCAACGGTTCTCAACCTGTGGAGATCACATTTAGTCTAGTACCTATCTGACACCATACATAGTTACTACTGTACTTTACAATCTGTGACTATTTCTATAACTAGCAATTTACACATCTTAATTCCTTCCCATTTTTCACCCATGCCCCTCAATGCCTCTCTCATCTGGAAACCATCGAAATGTTATCTGTATCTATGAGTATTTTTAGTTTATTCACTTATTTTGTTTTCAAGATTTCACATATAAGTGGAATCATACAGCATTTGTCTTTCTCTGACTGACCCATTTCACTTATTATTATATTCCATAAGTCCATCCATATTGTGGCAGATGGCAAGATTTTATTCTCTTTTATGACTGAGTCATATACTCCATTATATATATATATATACACCACTTTTTCTTTATTCATTTGTTTATCGATGGACACTTAGGTTGCTTCCATATCTTGGCTATCTCTCTCTATAAAGGCCTAAGCGACTGTTTGACCGGTAGCTATGATGCACACTGACGACCAGGGGGCAGACGCTCAATGCACAGGCATGGAAACATGGAACAGACTGATGGATCTTAGAGGGGAGAGGGCAAGAAGAGATTAACCAAATATCTTACATGCATTCTAGAGGCCCAGTGCACGGATTCGTGCACTGGAGGGGTCCCTCGGCCTGGCCTGTGGGGATTGGGCTGGAACCAGCAGTCCGACTCCCCAGAGGGGTCCCAGATTGCGAGGGTACAGGTCAGACCAAGGGACCCCACTGGTGCACGAATCCATGCACCGGGCCTCTAGTTGTAAGTAATGCTACAATAAAGATGGATGCATGTGTCTTTTCGAATCAGTGTTTTAGGTTTCATAGGATAAATACCCAGGTGGAATTGCTGGGTCCTTTGCTATTCTTTTTCTAGTTTCTTAACATGGAAGCTTAGATAATTACTTTTTAATCATTCTAATGTATGCATTTAAAGTTTTAAATCCTTGTTTTAAATGCATCCTACAAATTTTGATATGTTGTATTTTCATTAATGTTCAATTTTAAATATTATCAATTTATTGATTTTTTTTTTTTACTCATAGGTTATTCCGAAGAATTTTATTTAAATTCTAAACACCCGAGAGAACCAAGATGGTGGCATAGGTAAACACCTATACTTGCTGCCTTTCACAACCACATCAAAATTACAACTAAAAGGCAGAACTACCACCGAGAACCACGGGAAAGCTGGCTGAGTGGAAGTCCCACAACTAGAGAGGTGAAGAAAGTGCATTGAGACTAGGAAGAGGTGCGGAGGCGCAGAAAGTGCTGGCACCTGGATGTGCTGCTCTTTAAATCGGGAGGGAGATACAAGCTCCCACTTGCTCTGAACTCCAGTTCCGGGAGAGACTCTGGGGGACCCAGACACATACGGGGAGAAACTGGACTGTCTGGCATCGGGACAGGAACGCGAGGGTGGCTTTCTCTCAGAGGTGCTCAAAGTGATCATTGTTCCTGCATGGGGGCGCATGACGCAGAAACCCAGGGACCTTTCCAGTGCAGGGCTGACTGGCAGCCATTACTGTTTGCTCCGCCCTGGTGATTCCCAGAGACCCTGCCCCACCCAATTTACAACCCCACCCAAGTTGTGCACATCACCTTTTGCATATGAATGGCCTGTCCTTTCTCTGCCTAAAACCTGTCAAACTGCCGCTGGGTCAGGGAGCCCCAGAGCTTCCAAAAGAAGGCCCAAGGCCTGGCAGCAGCAGCCTGCCTTGATTCACAGCTGGGCCTCGTCTGGGCACTTCCAAACCCCAAACAAAGAAGAGGAATCTGCAGATGTCTCTGTAGCTCCTGCTGGGCGGCCCCAGACAGTGTACCCAGTGGTCAGAGTGAGTCCATACCAGATTACAACTCTTCACATCCATAAGTGACACACTCAAGGGGCAGACTCAGTGAGCACCAAAGCCCTACTGAAGCAAGTCCTGCCCCATAAGGGTGTCTCCTGCATAGCAGCTCTTCCATTGTAGACACAGCTGGTCATCAGAGCCAAATGGCCTGGAGGTCAATTCCTGCCAATGACAACAATAGTAATCAAGGGTTAACTACAACAAGACTGTGCAAACAGCCCACAAAGGGGTGCACCAAGAGTGTCCAACTCAGGTGAATAGGGTGGCTGAGCCACTGGGCCCTATAGGGCATCTACCACACAAGGCCACTCTATAAACTCAAGGAGACTTAGCAGCTACCCAATACGTAGAAACAAACACAGGAAAACACCCAAAATGCGGATACAAAGAAACAAGTCAGAAATGGATGAAAGCTAAATACTGGATATAGAGTTCAAAACCACGGTTATAAGGTTACTCAAGAATCTTCTAGAAACCTCCGAGAAATTTAGTGACACCATCAAGGATATGAAAAAGGACCAATCAGAAATTAAGCATACACTGACTGGAATAAAGAATAATATACAGAGATTCAACAGTAGACTAGAGGCAAAGAATCAAGGCAAAGATTTGAAATACAAAGAAGCAAAAAATACCCAACCGGAAAAAAAAAATTCCAAAAATATGAAGATAGTGTAAGGAGCCTCTGGGACAACTTCAAGCATACCAACATCCAAATTATGGGGGTGTCAGGGGAGAGAAAGAGCAAAATATTGAAAACCTAGTTGAAGAAATAATGACAGAAAACATCCCCTACCTGGTGAAAGAAATAGACTTACAAGTCCAGGAAGCACAGAGAACCCCAAACAAGAGGCATCCAAAGAGGACCACACCAAGACACATCATAATTAAAATGCCAAGGGCAAAAGACAAAGAGAGAATCTTAAAAGCAGCAAGAGAAAAACAGTTACCTACAAGGGAGCACCCATACAACTGTCAGCTGATTTCTCAACAGAAACTATGCAGGCCAGAAGGGAGTGACAAGAAATATTCAAAGTGATGAATAGCAAGAACCTACAACCAAGATTACTCTACCCAGCAAAGCTATCATTTAGAATTGAAGGTCAGATAAAGAGTTTCACAGACAAGAAAAAGCTAAAGGAGTTCATCACCACCAAACCAGTATTATATGAAATGCTGAAGGGTATTCTCTAAAAAGAGGAAGAAGAAGAAGAAAAAGGTAAAGATAAAAAATTATGAACAACGAAGTGACAACAAATACATATCAACAACTGAACCTAAAAATCAAATGAATAAAAAACCTGATGAACAGAACAGACTGGTGAATGTAATAGAATCAGGGGCATGGAAAGGGAGCAGACTGACAATTCTCGGGGGGAAGGGGTTTGGGGGTGCGGATTGGACAAAGAGCTTACACCTATGGAGGAGGTCAGTGGGGGTGCGGGGAGGCCTGGAGTGGGGTGGGAACTGGGTGGAGGGGAGCTATTGGGGGAAAAAAGAAGAGTATCTGTAATAATCTGAATAAAGATTTAAATAAATAAATTCTAAACACCCCAAAACTGTCTAGTTATCCTTATGATATGCCAATTATATCACCTTTTTGAGAATACAGTTTAATTTTTGTTTTTTATTTTGTGCCTGCTTATTTTGTTAGATACTAATAGATTATGTCTTAAAATCTACAACTATGAAAAATGGTCTTGTCTAGTTCTACTTTTGCTCTCCTTTTGGTTTATATATATTGAAATGAAGTCATAAAGTAATATAACTTTTGATGATTATGTCTTCCTGTTGAACTGGCTCCTTTTATTGGTTATAAAATGTGCCACTTTATCTCTAATAATACTTCTTGCCTTAAAGTCTACTTTGTCCTATAATAATGTAAATATATCACCTCTTTTAGTTGGGGCTTGCATAGTATATCTGTTTCCCATCCTTTTACTTTCAATCTATGTGATAATATGGATGAATAATCACAGATACAAATGTATATGCTGCATACTTCCATTTATCTGAAATTTAATAACAAGTAAAATTAAGGACAAAAAGGTAGAATAGTGGTTACCTCTGGGCCAGGGAGAATGAGCAGGGAAGGGGCATGAAAGAAATCCATACACTTTAGATTAATATACTGTGCAACTCACTATATGATGTTATGTTTATGTTTATGTTTTGTTTATGTTTAAAATGCACTTTAAAATCTTGTTTGAGCTAAGTTATAACTGACATATAACACAGTATAGTGTAAACATGTTGATTCGATACATTTATGTTGCAATGTGATTTCCACCGTAGTAGTATTAACATCTCCATCAAGTCATATAACTATCATTTCTTTTTTGTGGTGAGAACATTTAAGATCTGATCTCATAAAAAAAAAAGAATCTAGTCCTTAAGAACCTTGAACACTAAGTTATAATCATCTCTATAATAAAGAGACAGGGTGTAGCTGACCAGACCTGTGCAAGGCAGCGGGGACTCTCTGTCGTGGTGACCCGCCTCCTCTGTGAGGCTGCAGAGATGCTGGGACCAGCCTACTTCGCACTGGGCGGGGCCGCGGGGACTCTCTGCTGCGACCTGCCTCCTCCCTGCGAAGCAGCGGGGACTCTCCTCCCAGACCCACCTCCTCTGCGAGAGGTGGCAGAGACACCACAACCCACCTCCTTAGCTAGAAGGCGGCGGGGGATTGCTTCCGCTGCAGGCACTGTACCCCAACACTGACTGCTGAGGGAGCTAAGGAGAGCGGCCTGAAGAGAGAAGCAGGTACTGATCCATTGCCTGTCAGCTTTTGACCAGAACTTGCCTCTCTCTTTCTCTCCCAGTCTGGCCAGCAGCCTCCCCTCCATTTCTCTCCAGGACTCCACCAGGGCTGCTGATCAGCCCCGCCTTTCTGATCAGGCCCCGTTGATAGGCCCAGAGACGCTGACTGGCATAGAAACTGACCAATCAGAACCAAATCTGGGTGAAGTGTGAGGAACCAATGGCTGCCTAGGAGGTGGAGCTTTTGACACTGACTGGCATAAAAACTGATCAATCAGAACCAAATCTAGGGGCTTAGAGGTGTTTCTGTCCAGGCAGAGTGTCCATCCCTAGGCCAGTTCCAGCAATGGCCTTCGCAAATCTACACTGCTCATCAGTGAGAGCCTGGACCCTTGCTGCCAGAAGATCCTGCAAGATGGAGGGCTGCAGGTGGTGGAGAAGCAGAACCTAAGCAAAGAGGAGTTGATAGCTGAGCTGCAGGACTGCGAAGGCCTTATCATCCACTCAGCCACCAAGGTGAACAAGGATGTCATCAACGCAGCAGAGAAGCTCCAAGTGGTGGGCAGGGCCGGCACCGGCGTGGACAACGTGGATCTGGAGGCCGCCACGAGGAAGGGCATCCTGGTCATGAACACTCCCAATGGGAACAGTCTTAGTGCAGCGGAGCTCACCTGTGGGATGACCATGTGTCTGGCCAGGCAGGTTCCCCAGGCGACGGCTTCGATGAAGGATGGCAAATGGGACCGAAAGAAGTTCATGGGAACCGAGTTGAATGGAAAGACCCTGGGAATTCTTGGCCTGGGGAGGATCGGGAGAGAGGTGGCCATCTGGATGCACTCCTTCAGGATGAAGACTGTAGGGTACGATCCCATCATCTCACCAGAAGTCTCGGCCTCCTTCTGCATTCAAAAGCTGCCCCTGGAGGAGATCTGGCCCCTCTGTGACTTCATCACTGTGCACACCTCTCCTGCCCTCCACGACAGGCCTACTGAATGACAGCACCTTCACCCTGTACAAGAAGGGCATGCGCGTGGTGAATTGCGCCCATGGAGGAATCGTGGACGAGGGCGCCCTGCAGTCGGGGCAGTGTGCGGGCGCAGCGCTGGACGTGTTCACAGAGGAACTGCCTAGGTGGGCCACGGGAGTGTCATCAGCTGCCCCGACCTGGGCGCCAGCACCAAGGAGGCCCAGAGCCACTGTGGGGAGGAGATCGCTGTCCAGTTTGTGGGCATGGTAAAAGGAAAGCCCTCCCAGGGGTCGTGAATGCCCAGGCCCTTACCAGCGCCTTCTCTCCACACACCAAACCTTGGATCGGTCTGGCAGAAGCTCTGGGGACTCTGATGCGAGCCTGGGCAGGGTCCCCTAAAGGGACCATCCAGGTGGTAATGCAGGGCTTATCCTGAAGAATGCCAGGAACTGCCTGAGCCCCGCAGTCATTGTCGGCCTCCTCAAAGACGCTTTTAATCATGTGTGTGTGAACTTGGTAAACGCCAAGCTGCTGGTGAAGGAGGCCGGCGTCAATGTAACCACTTCCCATAACCCCAATGTGCCAGGAGAGCAAGGATGGGGGGAAGGCCTCCTGAGCGTGACCCTGGCAGGTGCCCCCTACCAGGCTGTGGGCTATGTCGAGGGCACTACACCTGTGCTGCAGGCACTCAACGGAGCTGCCTTCAGACCTGAAGTGTCTCTCCACATGGGTATGCCCCTGCTCCTGTTCTGGGCTCAGCCCTCCAACCCTGCCATGCTGTCTACCATGATTGGGCTCCTGGCAGAGGCAGGCGTGCAGCTGTTGTCCTACCAGACCTCTGTGGTGTCCGATGGGGAGACCTGGCACGTCATGGGCAACTCCTCCCTCCTGCCAGCCTGGACGCCTGGAAGCAGCATGCGAACAAGGCCTTTCAGTTTCATTTCTGACCTTGGGGCTCACCAGGACCAACCTTGTGGGCTTTGTGATCAACATTGAGAGGTCACATTCCCGGGGCTGGCACCACTGATGTGGTCTGACCCCTGTAATAACCACTTAATAAACAGCCTAACCCCTCTCCCAAAAAAAAAAAAAAAAAAAAAAAAGCCAAATCTGGGTCAACTGTGAGGAGCTTTTGATGCTGACTGGCATAGAAACTGACCAATCAGAACCAAATCTGGGTGAAATGTGAGGAGTCAATGGCTGCCAAGGTGGCGGAGCTTTTGACACTGACTGGCATAGAAATTGATCAATCAGAACCAAATCTGAGTCAACTGTGAGGAGCCAGTGGCTGCCTAGGAGGTGGAGCTTTTGACACTGATTGGCATAGAAACTGACCAATCAGAACGAAATCTGGGTCAACTGTGAGGAGCCAGTGACTGCCTAGGAGTCAGAACTTTTGAGGCTGACTGGAATAGAAAATGACCAATCAGAACCAATTCTGGGGGAGGAGAAAAATGGCGGCAGAATAGACAGACGTGTTCAGAGCCTTGTCCCGAAGCAGAAAGAAAGAACAGCTGAGGGTCGCAGGAGGAGTGTTTGTTGGCAAGTTGAGGGACAGCTCAACTCCAGAAGAAGGTGGGGGAATGCTAGACGGAGTTCCCCTGACTGGGCAGCCCCCACTGTGGCTGGGTCCCCTGCCGGAGCTACGGGCTTGGATGCGGAGACTGCGCTATCTTGAAAGGGAAAGTGGAGCTTATTGGAAGCCTGAGAATCCACAACTGCGGCACCCACCGAACAGTTGCGAGCCCCAAAACACCGCTCCCCAACTGGCGCAAACACGCGGATTCAGAGGAGCTCTACACTACACCAGGGAAAGGTCAGATTTCGACTGGAATAAGGTGAGGTCTCTGGTCCCGGCGGGAGAGAGAAACGCACGTTTTGCGGGAGATGGAGGACCAGGGAAGTCTGAGCCTGGAAAAATCCGTGGCTGTTGGGGCTGGCGTGATCCGTGGATGTGGAAGGGGGTCCTCAGAGCTGCTAACAGAAGGGCTATCTAAAAAGCAACCCATTTTGATCTCACGTGCAGGGACACCCTAAGAATTTCAAAGGTGTGCCGGCTGTGTAGACTTGCGCGCAGACCCATTGTTCGCACACTTCGGCTTTTTCCTCTTCAAATCCTTGCTTCTGATTGCTAAGCCCAATACGTAGGATCAGCCAGTTGGGGACACCCTGGGAGACTGCAGGGGAAAGTGTTTTCTGGAACCTGGGGATCAGAGCTGGGAGTGACCATCAGAGAGCCAGCTCTGAGGCAGCCCACTTCCACAAACCGGTAGTGAGTGCCACAGGGAGAGAAGGATGTAAATACAGGCTAGAGAGGCCAAAGAGATCTGGAAGTCAATCCAGAAACACTGCCAACCAGGGGCTGAATCACAAATTGACTCTTGTGTAATCAAAAATAAAGGAATACAAGAAATTAAGACACACTGCCTGCATAAAAATTAGGACTAGCTTACAACACTGAGGAGCAGTGGAATGCAGAGAACTGCAATACTGTCCGGACTGAGAAACAGGCGTGCCAAACAGAACAATAGAGGAAGTGAATGACCTTCACTACTGCACATTTTATTTTTTTTATTTTCTATTTTTATTATTTCATTTTCACTTTTTGCATCTTTTACTCAAGAAACTAATTTTTTTTTCTTTTTTCCTCACTTGATTTTACCTTTTTAATTATTACACTTTTATTTTCAATCAGTATCATTACTACTACTATTTTACCTTTTTTTAAGTATTTTATTTTCTCTTTATTTTACTTTGGGATTAGTGTTCTACATTCTATTTTCATCTTTCCTTTAGCATCATTTTACTCTATCTCAATTCTACCTTTATACCATCACTCTCTTCCTAACCTTTCCTCTTTTGGTGTCCTGTTTATGTTACACCTTTCCTGCTTTAGATTTTCCCTATTCTTTCTGTTTACCCCTTGTTAAAATTTCACCCTACTTATATATATAATCTCCAATTCCCTTCTCCAAGTCCATACACACCTCTCTATTCGCTGTCTTAACTAGGCAAAAAATTCTTTTTCTCTCTGTCCTTTTGTTTTTGTTTGCTTGAATGTTGATTATATCAAATTTTTATGCTTTTTTGTGAGATTGTTTTGCTTATTCTTTTATTTGTTTGCTTTGTTTTTTGCTTCTGTTTTCCCTTGCCTCGCTTGATATTAGTTGCTGTTGTAGTTTGTATTAATCCCCAGGTACTTGTTGCTGGCATTTGCTGGGATTACTGGTTGTTCTATTGGAGTTTTCTCCCCATATATATAGTTTGTTCCCATTTCTCTCTTAGTCTCTTTCTTGTCTCTCTTAATTTTTTTTTCTTTTCCCAATTTCATTGTGACACACATTTTTTTTTCTTCTTCTGCTTTCTCCCCTATCCCCTAATTTGCCTTTGACTGGTGGTCACCTTTATTGGAGATTATTAATATCGTGAATACATTTCTGTTCAGTGCCTGTGCGTTGTACCTGGTTGTGTTGTATTTTGTGCCTTTAAATCAACTCAGGAGAGAGAGAACTACATAACCAGACACCTGGAGAAGAGAGACCATGGGGAGAGAAAGAAACAGCCCGCATATGAAAGAAAAGCAGGCATCACCAGAAAGGGAAGTAAACTAAATGGAGGGAAGCAACCTGTCAGAGAAAGCAGAGAAATGGTCATAAAGGTGGTTGGAAAGAATGGAAGACAAATTCCACAATATGAGTAAGACCAAGAGGAAATGAAGAACCAAGAAGAAATGAAAAATGACATCGCTGCTGTACAGAACTTAATAGAAAGCATCAAGAGTAGACTAGAAGAAGCAGAGGATCGCATCAGTGAGCTAGAAGACAAGATGGGAAAAAATACCCAAGTAAAGCAACTTCTAGAAAAAAAAATTAAAAGGCAGGAGGGCCTAAGGGAATATTGGGACAACACGAAACAAAACAACATCCGCATAATAGGGGTTCCAGAAGGAAAGGAAGCTGAGCAAGGAATAGAAAACCTCTTTGAAGAAATAATGACAGAAAATTTCCCTGATATAGGGAAGAAAAAACCCCACACAAATCCAAGAAGCTCACAGAGTCCCAAGCAAAATGAACCCCAAAAGACCGACACCAAGGTACATTATAATTAAATTGGCAAACACCAACGACAAAGTAACAATCTTAAAAGCGGCCAGAGAGAGACAGAAAGTTACATACAAAGGAACCCCCATCACACTAGCAACTGATTTCTCAACAGAAACTCATCAGGCCAGAAGGCAATGGAATGAAATATAAAAAGTCAGGAAAGGAAGGGTCTGAATCCAAGAATACTGTACCCAGCAAGGCTATCAATCAAAATTGAAGGTGAAATCAGGAGCTTCACAGACAAAAAAGGACTAAGGGAATTTATTAGCACCAAACCAGCAATGCAAGAAATGCTAAAGGGTCTGCTATAAAAAAAAGAAATAGGAAGCAAAGAAGGAACACAGGGGTAAAGAATAAAAATTGCGACAAGTCAGTACCTATCAATAATAACTTTAAATGTAAATGGATTAAATGCCCCAATCAAAAGACATAGGGTAACGGATTGGATGAGAAAACAAGACCCATATATCTGCTATCTACAAGAAACCCACCTCAAAAAAAAAGACGCACACAGACTGAAGGTGAAGGGATGGAAAAAGGTTTTCCAGGCGAATGGAAATGAAAAAAAAGCTGGGGTAGCAATACTCATATCTGACAAATTAGATCTCAAAGTGAAGGACATAACAAGAGATAAGGAAGACCACTTCATAATACTAAAGGGAGCAATCTAACAAGAAGAAATAACTCTGGTAAACATATATGCACCCAATACAGGAGCACCCAAATGCATAAAAAAACTCCTGGAGGATATCAAGGGAGAGATTGACAGCAATACAATCATAGTAGGAGACTTTAATACCCCACTATCACCATTGGACAAATCCTCTAAACAAAAACGTCAGCAAAGAAACATCAATCCTAAATGACTCACTAGACCAGATGGAATTAATTGACATCTTCAGAACATTTCACCCCAAAGCCACAGAATATACATTCTTCTCAAATGCACATGGGTCATTATCAAAGACAGACCATATGTTGGGACATAGGCAAAGTCTCTTCAAACTCAAGAAGATAGAAATCATATCAAGCATCTTCTCAGACCACAGTGGCAAAAAACTGGAAATCAACTACAATAAAAACAATCCAAATAAATCAAACACATGGAGACTAAACAGCATGCTATTAAAAAATGACTGGGTTACAAGAGAGATCAAGGAAGAAATAAAAAACATCATGGCAACAAATGACAATGAAAACACTACAATCGAAAATCTATGGGATACAGCGAAAGCAGTCTTGAGAGGGAAGTTCATAGCTCTACAAGCCTACTGCAAAAAAAAGGAAACAATGGTAATAAATTACCTAATCCTACAAATCAAAGAGTTAGAAAAAGAGCAACAAGAAAAGCCTAGTGTAAGCAGGAAGGAAGGAAATAATAAAGATGAGAGTGGAGATAAACGACATAGAGACCAAAGAAACAATACAAAAGATCAACAAAACCAAGAGCTGGTTCTTTGAAAGGATAAAAAAGATTGATGAACCTCTAGCCATGCTCACCAAGAAGCAAAGAGAGAGGAACCAAATAAACAAAATCAGAAATGAAAGAGGTGAAATAACAACAGATCCCACCGAAACACAAAGGATTGTTAAAAAATACTATGAACAACTCTATTCCAACAAACTGGACAACCTG
The DNA here is from genome assembly GCF_963455305.1 of Plecotus auritus. Classification (NCBI taxonomy): domain Eukaryota; kingdom Metazoa; phylum Chordata; class Mammalia; order Chiroptera; family Vespertilionidae; genus Plecotus; species Plecotus auritus. The sequence continues at coordinate 122,366,252 of NC_137770.1, read as the reverse complement.
GAGGAAATGGACATATTTCTAGAAATATATAACCTTCCAAAACTCAATCAGGAAGAATCTAAACAGCTCAATATGCCAGTAACTATGGAAGAAATTGAAGCAATCATCAAAAAGCTTCCAGCAAATAAAAGCCCAGGGTCAGACGGCTTCATAGTAGAGTTTTACCAAACATTCAAGGAAGAACTAAAACCTATCCTCCTCAGACTATTCCAAAAAATTCGAGAGGAAGGAACGCTTCCAAGCTCCTTCTATTAGAGTGAAGCCAGCATCACTCTAATACCAAAACCAGATAAACACAACACAATGAAAGAGAATTACAGGCCAATATCCCTCATGAACGTAGATTTGAAAATCCTCAACAAAATTCTAGCAAATTGGATCCAGCAGTACATCAGAAAGATCATACTCCATGACCAAGTAGGATTTATCCCAGGAATGCAAGGATGGTACAATATCCGCAAATCAATAAACGTGATACATCACATAAACAAATTGAGAGATAAAAATCACATAGTCATATCAATTGATGCAGAAAAAGCATTTGACAAAATCCAACACCCTTTCTTGATAAAAACTCTCAACAAGGTGGAAATAGAAGGATTATACCTCAACATAATAAAAGCTATATATGATAAACCCACAGCTAACATCATACTCAATGGACAAAAACTAAAACCATTTCCCCTAAGAACAGGAACAAGACAGGAATGCCCACTCTCACCACCCCTGTTTGACATAGTACTGGAAGTATTAGCCATTGCAATTAGACAAGAAGAAGAAATAAAAGGCATCCAAATTGGAAAAGAAGAAGTAAAGCTGTCCTTATTTGCAGATGACATGATATTGTATATAAAAAACCCAAAAGACTCCATCAAAAAACTAACAGACTTAATAAATGAATTCAGCAATGTAGCAGGATACAAAATTAATGCCAAGAAATCTATGGCATTTCTATATACCAATAGTGAACTTACAGAAAGAGAGACTAAAAAAACAATCCTATTTACCATCACACCAAAAAAATTAAGATAACTAGGAATAAACTTAACCAAGGACGTAAAAGACCTATACGTGGAAAACTACAGGACACTGAAAAAAGAGATAGAGAAAGACCTATACAGATGGAAGAGCATACCATGTTCATGGATTGGTAGAATCAACATCATTAAAATGTCCATACTACCCAAAGCAATCTATAGATTCAATGCACTCCCCATTAAAATACCAACGGCATATTTCACAGACCTAGAAAGAACTCTCCAAAAATTCATCTGGAATAAAAAAAGACCCCGAATAGCCACAGCAATCCTGAGAAAGAAGAATAAAGTAGGAGGGATCTCAATACCAGATTTCAAGCTGTATTACAAAGCCACTGTTCTCAAAACAGCCTAATATTGGCACAAGAACAGACATATAGATCAATGGAATAGAATAGAGAATCCAGATATCGACCCAAACCACTATGCACGATTAATATTTGACAAAAGAGGCATGAACATACAATGGAGTCAAGACAGTCTCTTCAATAAATGGTGTTGGCAAAATTGGACAGAAACATGCAAAAAAATGAAACTAGACAACCAACTTACACCATACACAAAAATAAACTCAAAATGGATACAGGACTTAAATATAAGATGGGAAACCATAAAAATACTAGAGGAATCCACAGGCAGCAAAATCTCAGACAGATGCCGAAAGAACTTCTTCACTGATACTGCCCCTAAGGCAATGGAAGCCAAAGAGAAAATAAACAAATGGGACTACATCACAATAAAAAGCTTTTGCACAGCAAAAGAAACCATCAACAAAACAACAAGAAACCCCACTGTATGGGAGTACATATTTGCAAATGTTATCACTGATAAAGGTTTAATCTCCAACATCTACAGGCAGCTTATACAACTTAATAAAAGGAAGATAAATGATCCAGAAAAAAATGGGCAATGGACCTAAATAGAATCTTTTCGAAAGAAGACAGAAGGAAGGCCAAGAGACACATGAAAACATGCTCGAAGTCACTAATTATCGGAGAGATGCAAATCAAAACGACAATGCGATACCATCCCATATCTGTCAGAATGGCTATCATCAACAAATCAACAAATGCCAAGTGTTGGCGAGGATGTGGAGAAAAAGGAACCCTCGTGCATTGCTGGTGGGAATGCAGACTGGTGCAGCCACTGTGGAGAACAGTATGGAGTTTCCGCAAAAAACTGGAAATGGAACTCCCATTTGACCCAGTAATCCCACTCCTAGGAATATATCCAAAGAAACTAGAAACACCAATCAGAAAGGATATATGCACCCCTATGTTCATAGCAGCACAATTTGCATTAGTTAAGATTTGGAAACAGCCTAGGTGCCCGTCAGCAGATGACTGGATCAGAAAATTATGGTACATCTACACAATGGAATACTATGCTGCCATAAAAAAGAAGGATTTCTTACCATTTGTAGCAACCTGCATGGAATTGGAGAACATTATGCTAAGTGAAATAAGCCAGCCAATGAAAGAAAAATACCACATGATCTCACTCATTTGTATATAATAAAAAACACTATAAACTAATGAACAAAAAGATAGATACAGAGGCAGTAAAGCATCAAACAGACTGTCAAATTACAGTGGGAAGGTTAGGGAGAGGTGGAGGAAATAAGAGATCAACCGAAGGACTTATATGCATGCATATAAGAGTAACCAATGGATGCAAAACATTGGGGGGTGAGGGCATGTATGGGAGTGGGGGGGGGCAATGGTAAGACATGTACACATATAATACCTTAATAAAAAAAATAAAATCTAAAATAAAAAAAAAATAAAAGAACCAAATCTGGGTGAAGTGTGAGGAGTCAATGGCTGCCAAGGAGGCGGAGCTTGTGATGCTGACTAGCATAGAAACTGACCAATCAGAACCAAATCTAGGTCAACTGTGAGGAGCCAGTGGCTGCCTAGGAGGCAGAGCTTTTGATGCTGTCTGGCATAGAAACTGACCAATTAGAACCAAATCTGGTTCAACTGTGAGAAGCCAATGGCTGCCTATGAGGCGGAACTTTTGATGCTGACTGGCATAGAAACTGACCAATCAGAACCAAATCTGGGTCAATTGTGAGGAGCCAATGGCTGCCTATGAGGCGGAACTTTTGACGCTGACTGGCATAGAAACCAACCAATCAGAACCAAATTGGCTGACAGAGGAGGGCAGTTGGGCGCGAGATCAGGCCTGCAGGGGAGGGCAGTTGGGGGCAAGATCAGGCTGGCAGGGGAGGGCAGTTGGTGGTGAGATCAGGCCAGCAGGGGAGTGCCGTTGAGGGTAGGATCAGGCCAGCAAGGGAGGGCAGTTGGGGGTAGGATCAGGCCAGCAGAGGAGGGTCGTTGGAGGTGAGATCAGGCCGTCAGGGGAGGGCAGTTGGAGGCAAGATCAGGCCGGCAGGGGAGGGGAGGTGGGGGCAACCAGGCCTGCAGGAGAGGGCAGTTGGGGGCGAGATCAGGTCGGCAGGGGAGGGCAGTTAGGGGTGATCAGGCAGGCAGGCAGAGGGGTTAGGGACAATGATGCAGGCAGAGGCAGTTAGAGGCAATCAGCCAGGCAGGCAGGTGAGCAGTTAGGAGCCAGCAGTCCCAGATTGCGAGAGGGATGTCCTAGATTGGAGAGGGTGCAAGCTGGGCTGAAGGAACGCCTTCCCACCGCTGTGCATGAATTTCGTGCCTCAGGCCACTAGTATTAATTATAATCACAATGCTGTGTATTAAATCTCCAGAACTTTGAGATGATTATGATCATCTTCTAACTGCAAGTTTGAATCTTTTGCCCAACATCTTCTCAATTCCCCCACCCTTTATCCCAGTGGTTGCCAACCTTTCGGACCTCACAGACCACCAGTGGTCTGCAGACCACCGGTTGGCGACCACTGCTGTAGCCCCTGGTAACCACAATTCTGCTCTGTTATTCTTAATGTTTACTCTAAAATCTATTTTTTCCTGTCTTTTCCATCTGAAAAAATAGCACATCAAATTTATCCATTAGCTATAACCAGAAGTCACTTACCTAAAATTTCTTAATAAGGTCTACTGATTATACCTCTGAAATACATTTCATAATTATTTAGATCTTTTCCAACTCTACTGCCACCCCTGTGGTTCAGTTTATCTTACTAATTCACATCAACAGGTTTTAAAAATAACCTAATTTGATCTCCCACCTCCCATTCCCTGTTGTTCTTTCTCCTCACAGTAATCAAAGCAACCTTTTAAAAACACAAATTACATCCTCAACTTTAAAATCTTTTCATGGTTCCCCATAATAACTTCAACAAAAACCAAATTTATTTAACTTCATCTAAAAGCCCTGAAGAATAAACTTGCTTTCCATTCTCTGAATTCATTTTATGCCACTAGATCCAGTGTTCACTATAATCTAGTAACACTGGCTTGTTTTCAATTATTTTTATATGTTAGGTTTTTTCTATCTAATGATTCATCATTTATATTTACTTCAGGCCATCTTTCAAAATCTGAGTTTCTCAGAGAGGTTTTCATGGATCTACAAATTCAAAATCCAATATTTCACTAGTTTCTCTCATAGAACCCATTCATTAGTAGCACATAGCCCCATTTATCTATATTACACACAAACACACATACACACGAATATGTGTGTATGTATATATATGTATACAGAGAGCCATGAATATATTTGTCTATTTCACTTTATCACTGTCTCATTCCAAATACCAAGCACAAGGTCTGACATGCTGTGTGTTTAATAAACACTTCCTGAATAAATGATCTTAATTCTGACTCTTACCTCAAGATGCAAGAGAAAATATATTGCTCCACTAGTCTCCATATCATCACTGTCTTGCCTGGGAAACTGTCTTAAATGGCAGGCTCAAACATCAAATGGTTGAAAGATAATAGCTCATTAATTACAAAGAAGAACTGAACAAAATTATGAATATTTCCTTGCATAGGAGTTAAAGAGTTTTAATAAATTCATTAGTAGTACAAGCTCACAAATACCTAATGGTGCATAGAGACATGAAGCTTCAGTCCGGCCTCATGAATTTAGAGAAGAGAATAATTCAACAAACTATGCAGATCAACTAGTGCTTTTAAGACATACTGATGCTATCTATTCTTTCAGATCTAAAAAGGCTATTAGAATGGACTAACATCAGGTTTATATGTAGAAAAAATCAACAGAAACATTACCTAAGACAGTAATATATTACAAGGTGGAGTCTGAATTTTAGTAGTATCCTTATAATAATCCTTATAATGTCTCTAATTGTACTGATGAAGAGCCTCCACACCTACAAAGAGGGTAGTGTGGTATAGAGTTAAGATTATATCTCTACTCTAAAGGCATATGCAATATGAAATTTACTGACCTTTACCCCATATTTTACTTTCCCGGCATAATGCTTTATGGTGAAAGCAGGCTCCATCACAGCTGGAAATTCAATGTAAGAATTCTCTTCATGTTGATGCTTAAATTTATCTAGCAATGTTTGATTTGTAGCCTGTGGAAAGCTGAATTAAAAACAAAAGAAAGATATTGCAGTGAATACAATCTTTTAAAAAAAATAAAACAAATTATAATTACATTGCCATCAAACACATTTAGCAAATTACAAAGAGTTTTTACTGGTATTTTATAATCTGATTTTCATAACAAGCTAAAAAGCGAGTGTAACAAGTATTCCTATTTTATAATGAGGGATCAAAAGTTGTGATTTGCCCAAACTCAATTTGAAAGAAGCGGAACTGAGAAATAAACTCAGGTTTTTAAGTATTTAGCTTATGTTGCATTGTGCTGTACTACTATAAAACCTATCTATACTAATAATAGCCTAGGTGGTCGTCACGCCCTGACGCCATGATGTCCTCATGCTGTCACAAGATAGCTGTGCGCACAGCAGAGACGGGGCCCAGCAGTCGGTCCGCGCAGTGAGGCCTGGGGGTCCCGCAGCTCCATGTGGCAAGGAGGAAGCCGGTCCCGGCATCTCTGCTGCCTCGCACGCATGGAGGAGGCAGGTCCTGGCAGAGAGTCCCCATCGCCTTGAGCAGAGGAGGTGGGTTGTGGTGTCTCTGCCACCTCGCACAGAGGAGGTGGGTCCCAGAGGAGAGCCCCTGCTGCCTCACACGGAGGAGGTGGGTCAAGGCAGAGAGTCCCTGCCGCCTTGTACAGAAGAGGTGGGTCGCAGCAGAGAGTCCATGCCGCCTCACGCACCATGGAGGCGGGTCCTGGCATTCGTGCCATTTTGTGCAGAGGAGACGGGTCCCAAGGCTCCGCGTGCCACAGAGGTGGGACCCCCAGTTCCGGCCTCTTTGGGACAATCCATCGAGGAGCCCTGGATGAGTGGGCAGGGCCTACCTCTTTGGGGCCATCGATCCCGGGGCTCCCACACTGTGAGAGGGCACAGGCCAGGCTGGGGGACACCCCCCCCCCCCCCGCAAGTGAACGAATTTCGTGCATCAGGCCTCTAGTCTATAATAATAAAAGCGTAATATGCTAATTAGACCGGACGTCCTTCCAGACTAAGCTGGGGCTGCAGCCTCCATGGCTGCGAGGAAGAGATCCGGGCAGTCGCCCACAGCTGCCAAGGCCTACTCTTGCACGAATTTATGCATCAAGTCTCTAGGAGAATAATAAAAACTAAATCATATGTTGTTTGGTGCCAAGAACTTCCAAATAGAAAATAATGTCTCAATTTGGATAGGTCCTTTAAATCCACAGTAATTTTTGTTTTATTTCTTCATATATAAATTAAGCAGTAATTTTCTTACCCATACCAGTTACTATATATTTTTGTATTATATCTATAATTTCAAATATATCAATGGTATTGTACTCACTGATGAGCATTTCATATCCAGGAATAATTCAAATAATATTTATTACAAACTAATTATATAATAGCAAATACAGGAATATAAAAGTTCAGAAGAGAAAAAAAATCACTAGTCACTGGGAGTAATGAAAAGGTTCATATGGGTATAGAAGACAAGTATGAGCTAGATGTTAAAGGTTGGGTAGGAGTTGCAAACAGGACATATTACTGATAGAGAAAGGAGAGAGCAAGTATCTTTCAGAGAATAGTTTCATTTAATAGCTGAGATAATAAGAAATAATGTGACATGAGCTTGTAAAGATGCTGAGTATAAAATCTAACATGTACAAACGATTCCAAAATTACAACAAAAATGATTAAAGATGTACTATGTATTGGAATCAGAAAAGAAGATGGCCTTTGGTGTCAGTCATAGTCATAGTATAGGTTACCAGTTGTCTGTGAACTTGGGCAAGTTAGGTAGATAACCTTTTTTAAGAATTGGTTTCCTAACCATAAAATTAGTACAATGAGGTATCACAATGCAAGAAGGATTTTAAAAACCTGAGTAAAAACATCTAACACTTGCTGGCATCCTATAGAGATGATATAAAAATTATCTACTTTATGTTGCCAACATTGCCATTTTCCTACTCACCTAGGTCTGCTTTCACACTCAAATACTATCACTTCTTCAAAACATCTGTAGGCTAGCTCTTCCTTTCCATTTCAGAACTCTAAAGCCATTCTAGAATGGATTATAATCTTACAATTTCAAACAGCCTCAATAATAGTTCCAGTGATTCTACAAGATTCAAAATAAATTTTCCTACAATAGTGCTTTAATCATGTGCCTCCCTACTCAGGAAAATGTATGGATCACCAGGCACATACACGGAATCCAAGCTCCTAAGCCTAGACCCTTGGTCGGCAAACTGTAGCTCGCAAGCCACATGCGGCTCTTTGGCCCCTTGAGTGTGGCTCTCCCACAAAATACCACAGCCTGGGCAAGTCTATTTTGAAGAAGTGGCATTAGAAGAAGTTTAAGTTTAAAAAATTTGGCTCTCAAAAGAAATTTCTATCATTGTACTGTTGATATTTGGCTCTGTTGACTAATGAGTTGGCCGACCACTGGCCTAGACCAACCCAACCTCTGCAAACTTATGCCTCACTACTCCACAACAGAATGCTTCTCTTCAGGAAAGGTTTATTTACCTTCTAATCAAGAGTAATCAAAATGCTTGTGATTTCTTTTTCTCCTACTTTTAAATGGAAGAAAGAAATATTCAAACAAAGGAGGACAGACATGAGAACAGTTTTTATTTCAAACAAGGAAAGATGGAAAGGAAAGCTGTTCTCATGTCTGTCCTCCTAGATCTCGCAGGACCTTTGGGAGCTGGCGGACCAGGCTTGCCTAGCCAGGCAGCCTCTGCTACTGCAGTAATCTCTCCTGGAGCACCAGCTCTGCCACAGAAGCTGTGACATCTTGAAGGGGAGAGATGTGGTGACTGGGACCCTAGCCTCACCTCCACCCAGGATGCCCTTAGGTAACACCCAGGACCCTACAGACACACCTGCCAGGGAACTGCTGCCTCAGCTGAGAACCCACGAAAACCCAGACTTTAGCCTCCCTGGCTGAGGGCTACTGGGAGTTCTGGAAGGTGCTCCACTTCCGCCAGCCAGATGCTTTAGCCCCAGGCACCACAACCAAGCCAGCAGCCACGAGAAAACAGCTGCCATCCAGGAATGTGCATGGAGCAAGCAGCCACCACCTGCAACCCCCTGAGGAGTAGCTGACGCCCACGACTGCCTGAGGAGCAGAACCCACCCCATGACCACTAGAGAAGCAGCCACCACCTGCGACCATGCAACCCACCACCAGGACCTCCACTGCAGCCACAGGCCCTGTGCGATTTGACACCTAGATCCTTCAGTGAGAGCAAAAATGGGGAGACAGAAGAACAACCCTCAAAGGGAAAAAGAGGCATCAGCAGAAAAGGAACTAAATGAAAATGGGCATGCAATATGTCAGAAGAATTCAGAATCAGGGTCATACAATTCATAAACTGATGGATGAAAAAATTAACAATTTATGTAAGAATCAAGAAAAAATAAATAGTGATATAGCTATGATTAAAAAAACATTATGGAAGCTTTCAACAGTAGACTAGGAGAAGCGCAGGATCAAATTAGCGAATTAGAAGACAGGGATACAAAACACACCCAATCTGAAGAGCAATTGGAGAAAAAAATCAAAAGATAGGAGGAGGGCCTGAGGGAGCTTTGGGACAACATGAAATGAAGCAACATATTTATAATAGGGGTTCCAGAATGACAAGAAGAGGAGCAAGGATTAGAAAACCTATTTGAAGAAATAATGACAGAAAACTTCCCTGATTTGGGGAAGACAAAAGTCACACAAGCACAGAGCATCCCAAACAAGATAAACCCAAAAAGACCCACAGCAAGACACGTCATAATTACAATGGCAAACATTCAGGAAAAGGAGAGAATCTTAAAGGCTGCAAGAGAGAGACAGAAAGTTACTACAAGGGATCTCCCAATAAATTATGAAATTATTTCTCAACAGAAACACGTCAGACCAGAAAGGAATGGAAGGAAGTATGCAAAGTAATGCAAAGCAAGGGACTTGAATCCAAGAATAATTTATCCAGCAAGGCTATCATTCAAAATTGAAGGGGAAATCACTAGCTTCAGAGACAAAAAAAAAAGAGGCTAAGGGAGTAGTTTATCACTACCAAGCCAGCAATGCAAGAAATGCTAAAGGGACTGTTGTAAAAAGAAGATAAAAAAAAGGTGGCATGAGGAGGAACACAGGCAAAAAAATAAAAACAGTTACAAACAAGTACCTATCTATACACCAGTATATAAAAGCCAAAGCGACTGAATGACCAAACAACCAATAGCTATGACACGCACTAACCCCCAGAGAGCAGATGCTCAACGCAGGAGCTGACCCCTGGTAGTCAGTGCATTCCCCCAGCAGGAGCACCGCTTAGTGAACTTAACAAACAGCTGTGGTGGCAGGAACAGTGTGGGCTGCTCTCCGGCCACCTGCCACTTGGCACATTATTACATCCCTCAAGGGGTCCCAGATTGCGAGAGAGCACAGGCCAGGATGAGGGACCCCAACAGTGCATAAATCTGTGCACCGGCACTCTAGTCAATAATAACTTTAAACATAAATGGACTAAATGCTGCAATCAAAAGACATGGAGTGGCTGAATGGATAAGAAAACATGTCCTATATATTTGCTCTCTACAAGAAACCCATCTCAGAACAAGAGACTCACACAGACTGAAAGTGAAGGGATGGAAAAATATCTTTCAGGCAAATGGAAACGAAAAAAGAGCAGGGGTAGCAATACTTATATATGACAAAAATAGACCTCAAAGTGAAGGCCATAGCAAGAGATAAGGAAGAGATCGATACAACCAGAGGATATAACTCTGGTAAACATATATGCACCCAATGCAGCAGCACCCAGATAGATAAAAATTCTTCTGAAAGATAACAAAGGGAGAGATCGACAGCAATACGTTCATAATAGGGGACTTTAATACCCCACTGACATCACTGTATAAATCCTCTAGACAAAAAATCAGCAAAGAAACAGCTATCCTAAATGACTCACTAGATCAGATGGACTTCATTGACATCTTCAGAACATTATACCACAAAGCTACAGAATATACATTCTTCTCAAGTGTACATGGGACATTTTCAAAGATAGATCACGTATTGGATGACAGGCAAAGTCTCTCCAAATTCAAGAAGATTGGAATCATATCAAGCATCTTCTCAGACCACAATGGCATAATATTAGAAATCAACTACAATAAAAACAATAAAAAAACTCAAACACTTGGAGGCTGAATAACATGCTATTAAACAATGACTGGGTTACCAAAGGGATCAAAGCAGAAATTAAAAACGTTCTGGAAATGAATGACAATGGAAAAACAACAAAACCAAAACCTATGGGACACAGTGAAAGCAGTCCTGAGAGGGAAGTTCATAGCATTACAGGCCTAACTCAAAATACAAGAAAAAATGGTAATAAATTATCTAACCCAGCAACTTAAAGAATTAGAAAGAGAGCAACAAGAAAAGCCCAGAGTAAGCAGAAGGAAGGAAATAATAAAAATCAGACTGGAAATAAATGACAATACGAAAAAAAAAAAAAACAATACAAAAGATCAATGAAACTAAGAGCTGGTTCTTTGAAAGGATAAACAAGATTGATGAACCTCTAGCCAGGCTCACCAAGAAGCAAAGAGAGAGGACCCAAGTAAACAAAATAAGAAATGAAAGAGGCGAAATAACAACAGACCTCACAGAAATACAAAGGATTATTATTTAAAAAAAAAACAAACTATGAACAACTCTATTCCAACAAACCAAAAATCCTAGAGGAAATGGACATATTCCTAGAAAAATATGACTTTCCAAAGCTCAATCAAGAAGAAACAAAAAATCTCAACAGACCAATAACTAAGGAGGAAATTAAAGCAGTCATCAATAAGCTTCCAGCAAACAAAATCCCGGGGCCAGACAGCTTCACAGGAGAATTTTACCAAACATTCAAAGAAGAACTAAAATCTATCCTTCTCAGACTATTCCAAAAAATTCAAGAGGAAGGCACACTTCCAAGCTCTTTCTATGAAGCCATCATTACTCTAATCCCAAAACCAGATAAAGACACAACAAAGAAGAGAATTACAGACCAATATCCCTAATGAACATAGATGCTAAAATCCTCAACAAAATTCTAGCAAATGGGAGCCAGCATTACATTAGAAAGATCATACACCATGACCAAGTAGAATTTATTCCACGGATGCAAGGCTGGTACAATATCTGCAAATCAATAAACCTGAAACATCACATAAACAAATTGAAAACCAAAAAATGACATAATCCTATTAATTGATGTAGAAAAGGCATTTAATAAAATCCAACACCCTTTCCTAATAAAAACTCTCAGCAAAGTGGGAATAAAGGGATCATACCTCAATATAATAAAAGCCTTATATGAAAAACTTCATACTCAATGAGAAAAAACTAAAACCATTTCCCTTAAGAACAGGAACAAGACAGGGATGCCCACTCTTACCACTCCTGTTCAACATAGTACTGGAAGTGCTAGCCATAGTGATCAGACAAGAAGAAGAAATAAAAGGCATCCAAATTAGAAATGAAGAAGTAAAACTGTCTTTATTCGCAGATGACATGATATTGTACATAGAAAACCCCAAGACTCCATCAAAAAACTACTAGACTTAATAAATGAATTTGGCAATGTAGCAGGATACAAAATTAACACCCAGAAACCTGTGGCCTTTTTATATGCCAATAATGAACGCACAGAAAGAGAAACAAAAAAACAAAAAAACAAAACAAAACAAAATGCCCATTTACCGTTGCAACACAAAAATTAAGGTATCTAGGAATAAATTTAACCAAGGAAGTCAAGGACCTGTAATTCAGAAAATTACAGGACACTGAAAAAAGAGATAGAGGAAGACATAAACAAATGGAAGAATATACCGTGTTCATAGATTGGTAGAATCAACATCATTAAAATATCCATACTACCCAAAGCAATCTATAGATTCAATGCAATCCCCATTAAAATACCAATGGCATATTTCAAAGATCTAGAAGAATCTCTCCAAAAATTCATCTGGAATAAAAAAAGACCCCAAATAGCTGCAGCAATCTTGAGAAAAGAAGAATAAAGTTGGAGGGAACACAATACCAGATAGATATCAAGCTATATTACAAAGGCATTGTTCTCAAAACTGCCTGGCACTGGCATAAGAACAGACATATAGACCAATGGAGCAGAACAGAGAACCCAGAAATTGACCCAAGCCATTATGCTCAATTAATATTTGACAAAGGAGGCAAGACCATACAGTGGAGTCAAGACAGTCTCTTCAATAAATGGTGTTGGGAAAACTGGACGGATACATACAAAAAAATGAAACTAGATCACCAACGTACACCATTCACAAAAACAAACTCAAAATGGATAAAGAACTTAAACGTAAGGCAGGAAACCATAAAAATATTAGAAGAAGCCATCAGCAGCAAAATAGCAGACATATGTCGTAGCAATATCTTTACTGATACAGCTCCCAGAGCAATGGAAACTAAGGAGAAAATAAACAAATGGGACTACATCAAAATAAAAAGCTTCTGCACAGCAAAAAAAGAAACCATCCACAAAGCAACAAGAGAGCCCACTACATGGGAGAACATATTTGCCAATGTTATCACCGGTAAGGTTTTAATCTCCAAAATTTATAGGGAACTCATACAACTTAACAAAAGGAAGATAAACAATCAAATCAGAAAATGGGCAAAGGACCTAATTGGACACCTTTCGAAAGAGGACATACAGAAGGCCAAGAGACACATGAAAGCATGCTCAAAGTCACTAATTATGAGAGATGCAAATCAAAACAACAATGAGGTACCATCTCACACCTGTCAGAAAGGCTATCATCAACAAATCAACAAATGACAAGTGCTGGCGAGAATGCGGAAAAAAGGGAACTCTCTTGCACTGCTGGTGAATGCAGCCACTGTGGAGAACAGTATGGTGTTTCCTCAAAAAAAAAAATGAAAAATGGAACTTCCATTTAACCCAGTAATCCCACTTTTAGGATTATATCCCAAGAAAACAGAAACACCAATCAGAAAGGATATATGCACCCCTATGTTCATAGCAGCACAATTTACAATAGCTAAGATTTGGAAACAACCTAAATGCTCAACAGCAGATGAGTGGATTAGAAAACTGTGGTACATCTACACAATGGAATACTATGCTGCTGTCAAAAAGAAGGAATTCTTACCATTTGCGACAGCATGGATGGAACTGGAGAACATTATGCTAAGCGAAATAAGCCAGTCAGAGAAAGAAAAATACCACATGATCTCACTCATTTATGGAATATAATGAACAACATAAACTGATGAACAAAAATAGAACTGGAGTCACAGAAGCATTGAACAGACTATCCAACCTATGAGGGAAGGCAGGGGGTGAGGGGGTAAGAGATCAACCAAAGGACTTGTATGCATGCATATGAGCATATCCAATGAATACAGATATGGGAGGGGGGGTTGAGGGCATTTGCTGGGGGTGGGGGGCAGTAAGGGAGAGGTCAAATGGGGGTAAAAGGAGACTTATGCAATACATTAAACAATAAAGAATTTAAATTTAAAAAATAAAACAAATAAAAAATAAAGATGAAAAACAAAGAAACAAACAAACAAAAAAACTACTTATGGCTGTGGCCAGTGTGGCTTAGTTGGTTGGAGCATCATGATTCCCAGTCAAGGCACATACAGGGGAAGGGAAGGGGGAGAAGGGGGGCACATGGGAGGCAACCAATTGATGTTTCTCTCTGGGTTCAATCTCTCTCTCTCTCTCTCTCTCTCTCTCTCTCTCTCTCTCTCTCTCTCTCTCTCTCTCTCTCATAAATAAGAACGTATCCTCGGATGAGAATTAAAAAACTACTTATGAAGCTTTCCAAAGAAAATATACCATTGGTAAAGGTACACAAGCAGAGTTAAGAACCACTACCTTAGGGGGGGAAACCAAGATGGCGGCATAGGTAAACACCTAAACTGCTGCCTCGCACAACAATTTCAAAACTACAACTAAAAGACAGAACGGACACCATCCAGAACCACAGGAAAGCAGGCTGAGTGAAAATTCTACAACTAGAAGGAAGGAGAAAAGCTCACAGAGAATTGGAGGTACGGCAAAGGGGCTTTGTGCGCGCAGAGAGGAAGGGCGGCTGAGAGCTTGGCTGACTTCCTCTGGCGGAAGGGGGTTAGGAAGCCTCGGACTGCGAGCTGGGAAAGGCAGAAGTCTGAAGGCGCACACGGGCCAGTGCGCACAAAGGCTGCGGAGGTAGCCATAGGCTTTCCCTAGTGAAAGGGAGTCAGAGGATCCTGACTGAGCCCCAGTTCTGACTGCAGTGAACGCCGGTTCCAGGCGAGCCCCTGGGGACCCACGCTCTTGTAGGGGGAGTCTGGACTCTCGGGCGGAGACTCAGGAGCCGGGGAAGGCGGAGGACTGAAAGTGCGCACGCGCGCCGCGCCGGTGCGCACAAAGGCTGCGGGGGTTGCCACAGGCTTTCCCTAGTGGAGGGGAGTCAGAGGATTCTGACTGCACCGAGCCCCAGTTCTGACTGCAGTGAACCCTAGTTCCAGGCGAGCCCCTGGGGACCCACGCTCTTGTGGGGGGAGTCTGGACTCTCAGGCGGAGACTCGAGCTGGGGAAGGCGGAGGACTGAAAGCGCACATGCGCGCAGGGGCGGGGCTGACAGGAAGCCAAGACTGAGACTCCACCCCATCCAAGCTGAGCACAGAGGCTATTGCAATTTGGCAAGTCTAATCCTATAAGGCTGTCTCCAGCACCGGGCTTCTCCCAGCATAGACACAGCTGATCCTTACAGCCAACTGGCCCGGAGGTCAATTCTTCCCAGTGATAACAACAACAATAAAGACTTAATTACAACAAGGCTGTACACACAGTCCACAAAGGGGTGCACCAAGAGTGTCCACCTCAGGTTAACTGGGGAAGCAGACCCACTGGGCCATATTGGAAACCTAGCACAAATATCTACCTTACCAACTCAGGGATCCAGTGAAAATGCGGGGTCAAAGAATCAGATCACAAACGAAAGAAATGGAGGAAAACAAACGACTGGATATAGAATTCAAAACCACCGTTATAAGACTTTTTAAGAATATCCTAGAAAAGGCCGATAAATATAACGAGACCCTCGAAGATATGAAAAAGGACCAACTAGAAATTAAACATACACTGACTGAAATAAAAAATATTATACAGAGACCCAGAAACAGAATAGAGGAACACAAGAATCAAGTCAAAGAATTGAAATACAAAGAAGCAAAAAACACTCAACCGAAAAAGCAAAAAGCAAAAAAAAAAATCCAAAAAGTTGAAGATAATGTAAGAAGACTCTGGGACAACTTCAAGCGTACCAACATCAGAATTATGGGGGTGCCAGAAGAAGAGAGAGAGCAAGATACTGAAAACCTATTTAAAGAAATAATGACCGAAAACTTCCCCCACCTGGTGAAAGAAATAGACTTACAAGTCCAGGAAGCCCACAGAACCCCAAACAAAAGGAATCCAAAGAGGACCACACCAAGACACATCATAATTAAAATGCCAAGAGCAAAAGACAAAGAGAGAATATTAAAAGCAGCAAGAGAAAAACAGTTAATTACCTACAAGGGAGCACCCATACGACTGTCAGCTGACTTCTCAACAGAAACTATGCAGGCCAGACGGGAGTGGCAAGAAATTTTCAATGTGATGAATAGCAAGAACCTACAACCAAGATTACTCTACCCAGCAAAGCTATCATTCAGAATTGAAGGGCAGATAAAGAGCTTCACAGATAAGAAAAAGCTAAAGGAGTTCATCACCACCAAACCAGTACTATATGAAATGCTGAAAGGTATTCTTAAAGAAGAGGAAGAAGAAAAAAGTAAAGAGAAAAAATTATGAACAACAAATACATATCTATCAACAAGCCAACCTAAAAATCAAGGGAATTAAAAACCTGAGGAGCAGAATAATCTGGTGAATATAATAGAATCAGGGGCATAGAAAGGGAGTGGGCTGATAATTCTCAGGGGGAAAGGGGTATGGGGGGGGGGGGTTCATGAAGAGAATGGACAAAAATCATACACCTATGGATGAGGACAGTGGGGGGGAGGTAAGGGCAGAAGGTGGGGTGGGAAAGGGGTGGAGGGGAGCTATGGGGGGGAAAGGAGAAATAATTGTAATAATCTGAATAAAGATTTATTAAAAAAAAAAAAAAAAAAAAAAAAAGAACCACTACCTTACAATTTTATAAGAGATAATATATGTTTCAGGGCATATAGGCAAAACAAAATCCTTTTACACAACTGTGGCCATGAAATTATATTTTATAATAACTACATTTTAAACCATTTAGATTGATGTAAATAGCCTAGTAACACAGAGCGTAGCTGTAACTGTCTGCAGTCTCCTTTCCAATATATTTTTCTTTCTGCCATATTTACTCTGTATTTCTATACAGCCATTCTTTGTGTTTATGGCTTATCAACAGGGTGACATATAACTTACTATATAAACCAGGTATTCTGAGGGTAAAAGTAGGTACCTTTAATAACTAAACTGGACAACAGTCATAAACTTTAGATTGTCCCACACAAACATGATGTATGAACATCCTACGTATAATAAATCCCCAATATTTTATATCCTAGTTTAATGAGTATAATATTAATTTCTAAATATTTTACTTAAAAGTAATAAAAAACCCACACAATTCTCCATCACTTCAGTTTCTCCAATTCTAAATCTGCCATCTCTTAGCATAATTTAACTATAAATAATACTTTATAGAGCACTGAGAATGCTCTGGAGGATGCCATGTGAAGCTTTATTTCTGAAGCTTAGAGATAAGTTTAGTACATTGAACAGGGTTAACAAAGGATGGTAAATATTTGGCATATATTGCCACTTACCACCTGCACAGTTGTGGCAGTATCACTAATCTATCATGATACATATTCTACTAAACAGGAAAACAGCAAACACATCTCACATATAACTTGATTCAAGAAGAGAGAAACACAACAAAATAAATTAATGCCAACAAATTTAACATCAACGTAACTCTGTAGAAGAAAAATGGAAAAACATATTTAAATGAGTTCTACAATAGTGAAGTCCATACAATTTTCCTAAACACACACACACACACAAAATGCATTTGGTAATGTAAGACGAGAGCTTGGGATTTAGACATGAAAAGCCCAAATGGCCTATGACAAAATGGAAAAGAATTATACTCACTTGCTTTCTTCATCTAAAAGATGGAGCAGTCCTGTTGGTTTCTTGCTAATAAGATTTATGCAACAGGTATTATCTATATAATCTATATTGTGCCAGCTGATACCTTCAGCTCTGTATTCCTCCTAGGAAATAACAAATTAACAATTTATTCATCTTGCAGAAAATAATAGGTACAGGATAATAAGGACTGAAAAACTTTTAACAGGCTTAAAAAAGAATAGTCTAAAGTTTCCTCTTTTAAATCACAAAGACACAAGACGAAATGTATAATTTCAATTTTATAAAATCTTGATACAGTATGTGTCTATTTCCTTTAAAAAGTACATGTAACCAAATTTTTTTGTTAAATCCTACTTGTGATACATTCAGATCAAAATTTAGGGTTAAATTTGTTTTAGACATCCTATCTGATGATTACACTAAGGAAAAATATAAACTAGAGAATCCTAATTTCTCCCATGTGACTATAAATCATCAACAATAAATTTAATAAAACAATGTCTGGGCCAAGTGGAAAACCAGTGATCACTGATATAAATCATATAGAATTCAAATATACTTGCCTTTAGCAAAATAAAACCCTTAGTATATTTTCCAAAACAAAAAGGTTTCACATTCCAACACTTAAAAATTCAAACCTCAGGCCTTGAGCAACTATTCAAAACCCTCTGCCAAAACCCCCACATTCCTTACTAATATTTCTCTGTACTGAAAAATATTATTTTACCCATCAGTGAGATGCTTTTACTTTTTGACTATTTTCCAGAAAGATGCCCCTGAGAACCTAAGAAGATACATTTCTATATTACAGGGATATCTAGGCACCAAGAAAATACTATGTTCACATGATGGTTTTAGTATTCACTGAAAATACTTGCATACTTCTCTGTAAATATGGTGATTTTATAATTTTATCACTTCTGTATTATTATAATCCTACAAAGAAAAATGACCCTAATATACAGAGGCAACCAATTGATGATAGTTATTCTAACTGGGAAAGCCAAATGCTTAATTCTTTCCTTTTAATTAAAAATTTCACAAGTAAGACAGAGTAGGTATATGCAGTGCTCTCATCTCCTCCCACACCCACATCAAAATTACAACTAAACTATGGAATGGCCATCATTGAGAACCGCCTGGAGACTAGCTGAACAGAAGTTCTATAACTAAAAATATACAGAAGAAGCCACATCAAGACCAGTAGGAGGGGCAGAGATGCAAAACGGGCTGGTCCCACACCCACATGTGACAGTTAAAAATCAGAGGGATAACTCAGCTGCGGAGATCCCTCCTGAAGAGTGAGGGGTTCCAGCCCCACACCAGGTCCCCCAGCCTAAGGTTCCAATGCCAGGAAGAGAAGTCCCATAACTGGGATTGTGGCTGAGTAAGAGGAAGGGCTGCTGGAGTCCCAGGCATTCCTCTTAAAAGGCCTGTGCACAGATTTACTCACTGACTCACTTGCTCTGAGTAGCAGTACTGGGGCAGCAACTTAAAAAGCACCAGGGCCATACAGGAAGGAACTGAATAGTCTGGTTTCAAAGCAAGGGCTAGAGGAGCAGCTTTCTCTCAGGCAGAAGTGCTGGTAAATGCCACTGTTCCTTTGTTGAGCCCTCCTTCCACCCAGCCTACAGGTAAAGGCCAGTGCCAAGTTTGAGTATCCATCAACCTGGCTAACACCCTGACTGTTGATCTCCAGGACGCCATCCCACACAACTTGTGGGCCAACTCAAGCCACTTTTCCATTTAAACAGCCTGTCTCAGCTAGTGCTGGGGACTTTCCTAAAATCTCCCAAAGGTTCACAAACTCCTAACAAGCAGTGGCTGGTCTCAGAGTACCCCATACTTCTTGTTAAGCAGGGTCTAAGCCCAGCACTAGTGCCAGCCAGCCTTAGATGGCAGCTTAAGATTCTCCCAGGCACCTCCAAGCCAAACACAAGTAGCAATCATTTGCAGATCACTTTATAAGCCATACCATGTGGCCCCAGAATGACATAGGCAGTGGCTGACCTTGGCCTGCACCAGAGCTCCTCCCAAGAGGCCCCTGAATCTACATATCTGGTGGCTAGCTTCAGACCACAACAGAACACTCAATCTCCTCTACAAATGACTTGCCAAAGGGCAAACTCAGCAGGCACTAGATCCCCACTAACATAAATCTTGCTCCATGGGGTCAACCCCTGCACAACAGCATCTCTGATGTAATCATGACCACTCCTGGCGCCTGAGGGTAAATCCCTCCCACTGAAGTGCCAAAAACAATCAAGACTCAACTACAATAGTAAGACACACACAACCCACACAAGGGAGCACCTAACTCATGTGACCTGGGAGACTGTGCCACTGGACCTCACAAGAAACCTACTATATAAGGCTACTCTATCAAGACTGGAAACGTAAAAGATCTACCTAATACACAGAAACAAACACAGGTAGGAAGCCAAAATGAGGAGACAAAGAAACATGTCACTAATGAAAGAAGAGGAGGAAACTAAAGAAAACTAAACTAAATGGAGACAAATAATCTACCAGTTTGCAGAGTTTGAAACACTGGTTATAAGATTGCTCAATGAACATAGGGGAAGAGATGAACTCAGTGAGAACTTTAACAAAGAGATAAGAAACATAAAAATGGAAACAAAACATAAAAAAGAACCAGTCAAAAATGAAGAATACAATCACTAAAAATAAAGAATAAATTAGATTAAATCAACAGTAAATTTGATGAAACAGATGACAGAATCAGCTATTTGGAAAGTAGGGTAGCAGAAAACACCCAATCAAAACAAAAAGAAAAAAAGAACTTTTTAAATGAGGATAGTTTAAGGGACCTCTGGAACAACCTCAAGTGTACCAACATTCATTCGCATCATGGGGGTGCTGGAAGAAGAAGAAGAGAGAGCAAAGAAATGACAACCTATTTGAAGAAATAATGATAGAAAACTTCCCTAACCTGGAAAAGAAAATAGACACACAAGTCCAGGAGGTTCAGAGTCCCAAACAAGATGAAACCAAACAGACTCACACTAATATACATCAAAATTAAAATGCCAAAGGTTAGAGACAAAGCTAAAATCTTAAAAGCAGCAAGAACCCTAGCCAGTGTGGCTTAGTGACTAGAGCGTAGCCCTGCAGACTGAAGGGTACCAGTTCGATTCTAGTCAAGGGCACATACCTCACTTGAAGGTTTGATCTGTGGCTCTGGTTTGGGCACACGCAGGAGGCAACCAAGGGCTCTCTCACATCGATGTTTCTCTTTCTCTCTCTCTCTCTCTCTATCTCTCTCTCTCTCTCTCCCCCCCCCATCCCTTCCACTCTCTCTAAAAATCAATGGTAAAATATCCTCAGGTGAGGATTAACAAAAAAATAATTAATTAATTAATTAATTAAAATTAATGGGAAAATATCCTCCGATGAGGATTAACAATAAATAAATAAATAAATAAATAGCAGCAAGAAAAAGGCACTTAGTGACCTACAAAGGGAGCTCCCATAGATTGTCAGCTAATTTCTTAACAAAAACTTTGAAGGCCAGAAGGGATTAGCATAAAACATTCACAGTGAGGAAAAGGAAGAACCTGCAACCAAGATTCCTCTACTCAGTAAGGCTAGGATATAGAATTGAAGGACAAATAAAGAGCTTCCCAGATAACAAAAAGCTAAAGAGGTTCATCACTACCAAATCAGTTTTTACAAAAAACAAGATAAAAAATATGAATAATAAAACAGCAATAACTGCATACCTATTAGTTATAGTTTTTTAGAGAGATGAAGGGGGTTGGGTAGGAGAGAGAGAGAAAAACACTGATGGGAGAGAGAAACATCGATTGGTTGCCTCTCATATATTCTCTAACCCCAGACCAGACCCAAAACCTAGGTATATGGTCACCAGGAATGGAAACCTCAAGCTTTTGAGGGGGTGCTGGAAGCTTTCGCTGGTAGGGGACAACATTCCAACCATCTGAGCCACACTAGCCAGGGCTATCAATAATTACTTTAAATGTTAATGGATTAATGGTCCAATCAATAGCCATAGGGTGGCCAAATGGATAAAATACAAGACCCAAACATATACTGTCTACAGGAGTCCCACTTCAGGTCAAAAGACAAAAACTGAAAATAAAGAGATAGAAAAATATATTTCATGCCAATGGAAACAAATAAAAAGTTGGGGTAGCAATATTTATATCAAACAAACAGACGTTTAAACAAAGGCTATTACAATAGACAAAGAAGGACACAGCAATTCCACTTCTGGGTATTTATCCTAAGAAAGCCGAAACACAAACTCAAAAAGACATTTGCATCCCTATGTTCACTGCAGCATTATTTACAACTAGAGGCCCGATGCATGAAGATTCATCCAAGAATGGGCCTTCCTTCCGCTGGCTGCCAGCACCACCTTCACTGCAGCCGGAGCCGCCTTTCCACCTTTGCTCCGGCCCGGAGCTGCCTTTCTGCCTTCGCTCCGGCCCAGAGCCGCCTTTCCTCCTTCCCACACTGCCCAGAGGCCAGGAGCAGCTGGGGCGGTGCGGAACACCTGCGTTGTCGCAAGCGTCCCGCCACTAGCCGCTTGGCACCTGTGTATGCAAATTAACCCACCATCTTTGTTGTGTTAATTTGCATATTCACTCCTGATTGGCTGGTGGGTGTTGTGCAGGTACAGTCAATTTGCATCTTTCTCTTTTATTAGTGTAGATAGCCAAGATAGGGAAGCAACCTAAGTTACCCACTGACAGACAAATAAAGAAGATGGAATATGACTCAGCCATAAAAAAGAACAATATCTTGCCATTTTTGACAACACGGATGGATCTAGAGGGTATTATGCTAAGTGAAATGAGTCAGAGAAAGACAAATGTTATATGATTTCACTTAAATGTGAAATCTAAAAAAATAAGATAAGTGAATAAACAAAACAAAAACAAACTCATAGATACAGAAGATATTTTGATGGTTTCCAGATGAGAGGAGTCTTGGGGGAATGGATGAAAAATGGGAAGGGATTAAAATGTGCAAATTGCCAGTTATAAAAACAGTTACTAACTGTTAAGGGAATATAAAGTCCAGTACAGCGAATATAGTCAATAATATTGTAATAACTATGTATGGTGCCAGAAAGCTACTAGATTTATCAGGATGATCACTTCATAAGTAGTATCTAGAGCAGCCGTGGGCAAACTACGGCCCGCAGGCTGGATCCGGCCCGTTCGGCTGTTCTATCCGGCTCACAGAGCCGAAAGAGCAGAGGGTTCTCTTGCTCTCCCCTCCGCTCCTTTACTTTGAATTTATATTAGTTCACACAAACACTCCATCCATGCTTTTGTTCCGGCCCTCCGGTCCAGTTTAAGAACCCATTGTGGCCCTCGAGTCAAAAAGTTTGCCCACCCCTGATCTAGAGTCTCAGTGGAAGGGGTTGATCAAGAGGAGCAACTGATGAGGAGACATTACAAAGAGAAGCATATGGCTTAGTGAACAGAGCTACTGGAAATTTCAACTAGTTTACAAAATGTTGCACAATTGTATTTTAATACAGTGTGCCAACATGAATAATTCACACAAAGTGCTAGATTGTTCTAAACATTAATGAAAAACATAACTACCTTAAATCAGTTTTATGGCAAAGCTTTTAACAGGTTTCTCAAAAAATTGTATCAGAGATAAACTTTAACCAGTGTCCTCTTAGTGGTATTTTAAAAATACTTATAAGTCCATTGTCAAGAACATCACTCACAGACCAAGATGCAACCACATATATATATATACACATACACACACACACACACACACACACACATACACACACACACACACACATACATACACTAGAGGCCCGGTGCACGAAATTCATGCACAGGGGGGGGAGGGGTGTACCTCAGCCCAGCCTGCACCCTCTCCAATCTGGGACCCCTCGAGGGATGTCCAACTGCCCATTTAGGCCCGATCCTGGTAGCATCAGGCCTAAACGGGCAGTCGGACATCCCTCTCACAATCCAGGACTGCTGGCTCCCAACTGCTCACCTGCCTGCCTTCCTGATTGCCTCTAACCGCTTCTGCCTGCCAGCCTGATCCCCCGCTAACCACTCCCCTGCCAGTCTGATTGATGGCTAACTGCTCCCCTGCCATCCTGTTTTCCCCTAACTGCCCTCCCCTGCAGGCCTGGTCACCCCTAACTGCCCTACCCTGCAGGCCTGGTCCCCTCCAACTGCTCTCCCCTGCAGGCTTGATCGCCCCCAACTGCCCTCCCCTGCAGGCCTGGTCACCCCTAACTGCTCCCCTGCCAGCCTGATTGCCCCCAACTGCTCTCCCCTGCAGGCCTGGGTCCCCCCCAACTGCCCTTCCCTGCAGGCCCGGTTGCCCCCAACTTCCTTCCTCTGCCGGCCTGGTCACCCCTAACTTCCCTCCCCTGCAGGCTTGATCGCCACCAACTGCCCTCCCTTGCAAGCCTAGTCCCTCCCAACTGCCCTCCCCTGCTGGCCATCTTGTGGCAGCCATCTTGTTCACATGGGGGCAGCCATCTTTGACCACATGGGGTTAGCCATCTTGTGTGTTGGAATGACAGTCAATTTGCATATTACTCTTTTATTAGATAGGATATATATATGTAAAACCCTAAGATGCAAACAGACTGAACAGCAGAACCAAACAACAGAAAAATAGGTCACTATGATGTGCACTGACCACTATGGGGGCATGCGTGGAACATGGCGGGCGTTGGCTGCGGCGGGATGGTGAAGCAGGTGAGTGGGGGTGCCAGACCAAGGCAGGGCGCCAGTCACTGTCATCGGGGTGAGCTCTGGTGTTCACTGAAAATTCTTTGCTCCCACATGCCACAGTCCCACCCAATGCTTGCACCTGCTGCCGGCTCCAGCCCTGCTCACACCCGCTGCTGGTGCCGGAGCCTCTGCATGCACCCACTGCCAGTGCCCAGCGCCGGCCCTGGCCCCAATCACTCAGTGCCATCAGCATGTGTGAGCAGCGGCTGCTGGCCACAATCGTCCCTCAGGGCTTCTTCACCTCTCCCTGCTCCTGAGGGGTGATCGGGGCAGCAGCCACTGCTCACACCCGCTGACGGCGCCGGCCCCACTCGCACTGGCTGCTGGCGCCGGCCCAAATTGCCATCAGTGGATGCGAGCGGGGCCAGCGCTGTCAGCACATGGGAGCAGTGGCGGCAGGAGCAGGGCTGCTGGCAGACAAGGGATGGGGGGGGAGGGTGTGGCAGGAGGGGCAAGCAGGGGCACGGAGGATGGGCCAAGACCTGCCCCTGTGCCCACGGCAGCCTCGCGGTCCCTAGTTTGCTTATATTTTTATTAATATAGGGTCCTGAACATTCTGTTGAAATAAATCTTAAATGTTTTTTTAAAACCTTTCAGTAAAAGCCCTAGCTGGTTTGGCTCAGTGGATAGAACATTGGCCTGCAGACTGAAGGGTCCCAGGTTCGATTCCAATCAAGGGCACATGCTCAGGTTGTGGGCTCGATCCCCAGTAGGGGTCGTGCTAGAGGCAGCCGATCGATAATTCTCTCTCATCATTGATGTTTCTATCTCTCTCCCGCTCCCTTCCTCTCTGAAATCAATTAAAATATATTACTTTAAAAAAAGCTTCCAGCCGAAACCGGTTTGGCTCAGTGGATAGAGCGTCGGCCTGCGGACTTAAAGGTCCCGGGTTCGATTCCGGTCAAGGGCATGTACCTTGGTTGCGGGCACATCCCCAGTGGGAGGTGTGCAGGAGGCAGCTGATCGATGTTTCTCTCTCATCGATGTTTCTAGCTCTCTATCCCTCTCCCTTCCTCTCTGTGAAATATCAATAAAATATATTTTAAAAAAAAAAACCTTCAAGTAACTATTTCAGTGTAATTTTTCTTTAAGAAATGAAATGACTCAGTCTTTTTGTCACTGCAATAAAGTGGGGGGATAGTGATAGCAAATTTAATTAACACTTATAAATAAACATGATTGCAGTAACCTGGTATTGATGGGATTAATGCTGTGAAGTTTTTTTATGACCCATCAAAATGCATCTAAGAAGCTTATTTTAATGACTGAGAATTTAGTTTTGTCTCAATGGTGTGATTTTTTTTTAGATGGGAATCAGATGTTAAGCTTTAAGAGATGGCACAAATTCAAAGGTAAATAGGTGTTTCCTATCAGCTTTGAACCTAAAGAATTACAGATTAGCCTTTTATTTGTGTGTAATGTAAAAAGACGAAACAAAAAATAAATATTGAAAGTGAAAAGATCCAACAGATTAATAATTTATAATTCATGTTACTACTTGCTGTTTCTTAAACTTCAGAATGGAATACCATAATTTCTTGATTATTTTCATAACTACACATTTTTACATCTTTGTTGTGTTTTCTCTTTCACTGATCAGCTGCTTTGCTTTCCTTGCAGATTTTTCCACTAAGGAACAGTTTGGGACCTCTCTTATTATTTAACTTGTACAAGTTGAAGGAGTAGCAATGTAAAAGGGTCCAAGGACAAATTTACTTAAAATCTTTCCTCTTTTCAAATTTGTCTTACAAGATCTTTCTCTTTTTTGCTTCATTCTCTAGGATTAAAAGAAAGTCTTTTTTGTTATTTTGTTAGCCTTTTAAGGTCATCTTTCCTTAACTCAAACAAGTATTTGAGAATGATTATATGTATGGATAAAGTCAAAAGCTACTCTTTGGGAGACAAGACTTTATAGTAAAAATCAATATATAATGCTTTTTGGTGTGATTGATTTATCTAGCTCGTAGTTCAGGTTACACGTAACAATATTCCTTCTAGGAAAATAGTACTCATCTATACAAATGGGTCTGATAATTTGATATGCAAGGAAGTATTATGTAAATGAGACCTTTTTGGTTGAATCTATTTTTCCCCAACTAGAAATAACTAGTAACATTTAGCATGAAGTATATAACATTTGAATTTTTGCTTTCTGAATGTAACAAATTTATAGTTAAATATCGGTTTATAATATTAAAAATGGGGTATCAATCTCACGTGCCTAGCAGGTGATGATGTGGGAAGATGGTCAACTAGATCAAATAAGTACTACATGAAGGTAGTCTATTTTAAAAAATTAAAAACCATTCTGCCTGTCAGACAAAATATATGCTGAGGGCTATTTTGTAATCCACAATCTGAGTTTTCTTGGAGGTCTATAATATATAAAATAATGAAATTATAAAATACTAAACACCTTGGCTTTATTTTGAAGTAATCATTACTTTAAAATTAAAAGATAAGCATTCGGAAGTAATAAAACAAGGTATCATGAAACTTAGTTATTATAAATTCCATCTATATTTAAAGTATTGGAAAATACCTTAATGGTAGTTTACTTTTTTTCTGACAAGTGACATTTTCTTGATTATAGGTTTATTTCTATTTTTATTATTTTTAAACTAGAGGTCCAGTGCATGAAATTCATGCACGGGTAGGGGCCCTAGGCCTGGCCAGTGATCAGGGCCAATCTGTGGGGCGACCAGCAGGGTGATCAGGGAGGCCCCCGCTGGTACCCACCTTGGCTGGCCTAGGGCCTGCAGGCTAGGGGCAGCTGTGTTGAGCATCTTCCCCCTGGTGGTCAGTGCACATCATAATGACCGGTCATTCCACAGGTCATTCTGCCGTTTGGTCAATTTGCATATTAGGCTTTTATTATATAGGATAGTCCATATGGTTATAAACAACATTTGTTAGCTTCTGTTCTTTCATAAAACTTCACATAAAAAAAAATCATTTTAGCAGTAACCTAAAATGGAAGTCTTTAAAAAATGGCAGATGTTAACTTAAAAGCAGATATACTAATTTAGTTTGTGCTGTATAATGATAATCTAATGGAAATTTCATAGGTTTTTCTTTGTCCTAACTCAAAAAGTATGTTGGATTTCTGAAATATGTGTTAAGCCAACAATTTTGTCCATATGTTTACAATTTGTATAAAGCAAAAAGGAGTGTGTATAACTAACTATAGCAAGCAATATAGCTTTGTTCATATTATGTTTGCCAGAAGAATAAAAGATGAATTAATTTTTTTAAATGTCCAATTACTATGTTGTACACCTGAAATTAATATAGTATTACACATGTCAACTGTAATTTAAAAATAAAAAATTTAAAAAGTTTTTTTTTTCACAAGTGGTGCTAATAAAGTTTTTTCCCCTGGTTCTTCTTTTTTATAGGATGGTTAACAAGTGTACTAACATAGTATGAACATATGAACTTTTATAGACAGCACTAGCGGTCCAAAATCCCAACTCATCCCCTTTCCAAAGACGAAGAATCTTGCCCCTTAACTATTATCTAACTTCTGATACCACTTACAAGACTCACCTCTTTAAAAATATTATGTAAATAAAATCATACAATACATATTCTTTTTATCTGGCTTTTCTTTTTTTTTTACTCAGCATTATGTTTCAGAGACACATCCATACTATAGGATTCATTCATTTTAACTGCTGTAGGGCAGAGGTTGCTGAACACATTTGCTCACTTATACATTACCTATGACTGCTTCCTCAATATAACAGCAAAGTTGAGACCATATAGACCCAAACACCTAAGACTTACTTAGCTGGTCCTTTACGAAAAATATACCAAAATCTGCTACAGATCATTAATTCTCAAACTTGAATGTGCATCCCTGGCTGAGTAGCTCAATTAGTTAGAGCATCATCCTGATACACCAAGGTTGTGGGCGGGTTTAATCCCTTGTCAGGGCACATACAAGAAACAACCAATGAATGCATAAAGTGGAACAACAAATTGATGCCTCTCTCTCTCTCTCTCTCTCTCTCTCCCCCCCCCATCTCCCTCCCTTCCTTTTTCTTTCTAACAATCTATATATACAAAACCCTAATATGCAAATAGACCGAACAGCAGAACAACCGAAAAACCGAACAACCAGTCGCTATGACGTGCGCTGACCAGCAGGGGTCAGCAGCAGGCAGCAGAGCGCAGAACATGGCAGACGTCAGCTGCAGTGGGATGGTGTAACAGGTGAAAGGGGGTGCCAGACCAAGACGGGGCACGGGTCGCTGTCATTGGGGTGAGCCTCTGGTGGTTACTGAAAATTCTTTGTTCCCACGTGCTGCGGTCCCGCCCAGCACTTGCACCTACTGACGACACCAGTCCCACTTGCACCCACTGCCGGCACGGGAGCCACCGCTCGCACCTGCTGCCGGTGCCCAGCGCTGGCCCTGATAACTTGGCACCGTCAGCGGATGCAAGCAGCAGCTGCTAGCTCCAATTGCCCCTGAGGGGTTCTCCACCTCCCCCTGCTCCTGAGGGGCAATTAAGGCCAGCAGCCACTTCTTGCACCCACTGCCAGCAATGGCCCCACTCACACCCGCTGCCAGCACCAGAGCCACCACTCACACCTGATAATGTCTCCAGCCCCACTCACACCTGCTGCTGGCCCCAGCCCCAATCACTCCGCACTGTCAGCGAATGCAAGCGGGGCCGATGCCGTCAGTGCATGGGAGTGGTGGCAGTGGGAATGGGACTGCTGGCAGACAGGGGGCCACGACGCGAGGGGCCAGGCGGGGGCACGTAGGATGGGCCGAGACCCGCCCCTGTGCCCACTGCAGCCTCACAGCCCACAGTTTTCAATTCTTTTCAAGGTGCATGAATTTGTGCACTGGGTCCCTAGTCCATCCTATCTAATAAAAGAGTAATATGCAAATTAACCATCACTCCACTACACCCACAAGACACACCCACAAGACACGCCCACAAGCCAATCAGGAGTGAATATGCAAATAAACCCAACCAAGATGGCTACCACCACAGAGAGCAGGAGGGAGGCTTGGGTTTCCCCAGCAATGGAGGAAGCCAAGCTTTCCACCTGCCCTTGCCAGCCTAGGCCTCCACTCAAGGCTACAAAGTTTCAATGATAGAAGATACATAAACCCAAACAGAAATAGCGAAAGCGACGAAGCTGGAAAGAGCAGGAGGCTAGGGTTGCCCCCGGTGATGGAGGAAGCCAAGCTTTCCGCACACTCTGGCCAGCCCAGGCCTCCACTTAAGGCTACAAAGTTTCAATGATAGAAGATACATAAACCCAAACAGAAATGGCGGCAGCCACGGAGCTGGAAAGAGCAGGAGGCTAGGGTTGCCCGCGGTGATGGAGGAAGCCAAGCTATCCGCACACCCTGGCCGGCCCAGGCCTCGCTTAAGGCAACAAAGTTTCAATTATAGAAGATACATAAATCCCAATAGAAATGGCTGCTGGCTTGGAGCAAGCAGAAGGCTTGGCTCCGCTCCAGGCTACAAAGTTTCAATTGTAGAAGATAAATAAACCCCAAATACCAGGGCCTCTGCTTGGGCGCCAGGGGCCGTGGCGGGCCTGCAAACCACCACAGGCCCCTTGCCCAGGCCGCCTCACGCCCCAAGGGAACCACCACCCTGATCCGGAACACCCTTCAGGGCAAACACCCACCCATGCACCAGGCCTCTATCCCATCTAATAAAAGAGTAATATGCAGATTGACCACCACTCCAACACACAAGATGGCTGCCCCAATGTGGTCAAAGATCCTGCCCCCATGTGGACACAAGATGGCCACCACAAGATGGCCAGCAAGGGAGGGCAGTTGTGGGTGATCAGGCCAGCAAGGGAGGGCAGTTGGGAGGGACCAGGCCTGCAAGGGAGGGCAGTTGTGGGCGATCAGGCCAGCAGGGGAGGGCAGTTGGGAGGGACCAGGCCTGCAAGGGACGACAGTTGGGGGCGATCAAGCCTGCAGGGGAGGGCAGTTAGGGGTGACCAAGCCGGCAGAGGAGGGAAGTTGGGGGCAACCAGGCCTGCAGGGAAAGGCAGTTGGGAGGGACCCAGGCCTGCAGGGGAGAGCAGTTGGGGGGGACCAGGCCTGCAAGGGAGGGCAGGTAGGGGTGACCAGGCCTTCAGGGGAGGGCAGTTAGGGGTGACCAGGCCTGCATGGGAGGGCAGTTAGGGGAAAACAGGCTGGCAGGGGAGCAGTTAGGCATCAATCAGACTGGCAGGGGAGTGGTTAGGGGGTGATCAGGCTGGCAGGCAGAAGCGGTTAGGGGCAATCGGGAAGGCAGGCAGGCGAGCAGTTGGGAGCCAGCAGTCCTGGATTGTGAGAGGGATGTCCAACTGCCCGTTTAGGCCCAATCTCACCGGGATTGGGCTTAAACGGGCATTTGGACATCCCTCGAGGGGTCCCAGATTGGAGAGGGTGCAGACTGGGCTGAGGGACACACACCCCCATGCACAAATTTCGTGCACTGGGCCTCTAGTTAATCTTACCTAATAAAAGAGAAACATGCAAATTAACCATCACTCTGCTACGCCCACAGCCAATCAGAGTGAGTATGCAAATTAACCCAACAAAGATGGAGGTTAATTTGCATATGCAGGCGTGGAGCAGCCGGGAAGGGCGTGACGCCTGCTATGAGGGGAAGGGGGGCGGCGGAGGCAACTACTGGAACCGTGCTCTGGACAGAAGCGAGGACCTGCTGACTCCCCGGAATTGCTGGCTCTGGCCGGGCCGGGAGCGGGGACTTGCCGGCTCCCCGGTGGGCCGGAAGCGGGGACATGCCGGCTCCCGGATGGCTGGGAGTGAAGCCAGGGGAAAGAAGGCCTATTCTTGCACGAATATCGTGCAACGGGCCTCTAGTAAATAAATAAATAAAAACGTTAATGTACAACAAAATCACATGGAGAGCTTATTAAAACACAGACTGCTGCCCTAGCTGGTTTTGCTCAGTGGATAGAGCTTAGGCCTGAGGACTGAAGTGTCGCAGGTTGATCAGGGCACATGCAGGAGGCAACCAATCTGTTTTTTTTTCTCTCCCTCTGTCTCTCCCCCTCCCTTCCATTCTCTCTAAAAATCAATGGAAAAATACCCTCGGGTAAGGATTAACGAAAATATAAAATAAAACACAGACTGCTGGGACCAATGCCCAGAATTTCTGAAGGAGGTATAGGGAGCAGTCCAATAGTTGCATTTCTAACAAGTTCCTTGGAAATGCTGATGCTACCAGTAGGGTTAAGGGAAGAACAAAACTTTTGAGAACCAATGCTGTAGAATATTTACATGCAATTTATTCCCCCATTGTACTATCGATAGACATTACAGTTACTCCCAATTTTTGGTCATTAAAAATGCTATTTTGAATATTTCTGTACAAAACCTTCGTTGTGCATTTATATGCATTCTAAGTGTGAAAACACAGGCTTATAAACTACACCAGTATAACTTTAGCAGATAGTGCCAAAAAACTTTCTAAAGTAGTTGTACCAATTTATGCACCCACCACCAGTACAGGGGACTTACTCATGCACAGTATTTATCTAATACTTGTATTATCAGTCTTTTTCATTTTAATCATTCTGGTGAATGCCAAGAGATATCTCATTGTGGTTTTAATTTTTATTTCCCTGATGACTAATAAAGTATGAAATCTTTTCCATGTTCACTGCTCAGTTGGGTGTCATCACATGCCTATACTCCTATATAATAAAAGCCTAATATGCTAAGTGTCCGGTTGACCAGTTGCCCGTTCAACCAATCGAAATGTAATATGCTAATGATATGTTAAGGCCACTCAACTGCTCGCTATGATGTGCACTGACCATCAGGGGCAGACAGTCAACCAGTTGACTAGTCGCTATGATGTGCACTTACCATCAGGGGGCAAGTGCTCCAACTGGTAGGTTAGCTTGCTGCTGGAGTCCGGCCGATCGGGACTGAGCAAGATGGGCCAGACACGCCCTGGAGCCCTCCTGCAGCCTTCCCTGGCTGGCCAACTTCCCGTATCTCTCTTCGGCCCTGATTGTACACCGATAGGGTCCCTCGGCCTGACCTGCACCCTCTCACTATCCGGGACCCCTCGGGGGATTTCAGAGAGCCGGTTTCAGTCCAATCCCACAGGCCTCTAGTGTTTACAATAAAAACTCTGAGGAAACATTCTTCCTTGTTCTCAATCTTAGAGGGAAAGCATTCAGTTTGTTTCAATTAACTATATTACCTGTAAGTTTTTTGTGAATGCCCTTTATCAGAAAGTTCCCTTCTATACCTAGTTTCCTAAGGTGTTTTTTTTTTAACATATAATTTTATCAAATGCTTTTTATACTTCTATTATCATCATCAGGAGGTTTTTTTCTTCATTTTGTAAACAGATGAATTAAATTGATTGATGGTTAGATGTTAACTCACACTGGAAAGAACTCCACTTGGTTCTGATGTATTACCCTTTTATATATCTTGCTGAATTTAGTTTACTAATTTTGTCTAAAGTTTTGGAATCTATGTTTATGAGTGATACTGACCTTAAATTTATTTTTTTAAATCCTCACCTGAGGATATGTTTAATGATTTTAGAGAGAGGGAGAGAGAAAAATATCGATGTGAGAGAGAAACATTGATAGGCTGCCTCTCACATGCAGCTCTGCCAGGGACTTGAACACGCAACCTAGGTATGTGCCCTGACTAGGAATTGAACCCACGACATTTTGGTGTATGGGACAACGTTCCAATAAACTTTAGCCACACAGGCCAAGGCAATTTCCACTTCTAATATCCTTGAAAGATTTGGGTATCAATGTTGTCCTGGCTCCCTAAAATACATTGAATTGTCCCTTTTTTTCTATTTCACATAACTATTTATGTCAAACCAATCTTCTTTTGTGTTGGTAGAATTCACCAGTGAAGCCATTTTGGTGAAGCCATTTACAGTGTTCTTTATGAAAAGATTTTTAATTACATATTCAATTTCTTTAATAGTTATAGATACAAATTTTGTATTGCTTATATGTCAGTTCTGAAAATGTTTTTTTCCCTATCATCTGATAAGTCCACTTAAAAACATAAAGTTGTTTTAACTATTGGAGTCTCAACTTGTGGAGGTTACCAGGGGGCTCCTCCTTGCTCTTGAATCTGTTCAGTATCTCACACTTCAAGCTGGACTCTTTCTGACTCAGCAGCCCTTTACCATAATAGAAAAGTCCATAAATAATGGGCTCATCTCTCTGGATTTCCTTCTTACAGATCTAAGCACAGTAAAATTTTACTTATTTGAAGGTATTCCAATGCCTTCAAATATACTTTGTTCAGTTTTTTCAGGTGTTCCTCAAGGCAAGTTTAGTGAAAATTACCTGGTTTGACATCCCCAGAAGTGGGATAGACAGAAGAAAAACTCACCAGATTATGAAATCCTCAAATAAGATCCCTGGCACTCTAAATTTTCTATTTTCAATGCCTAGCACAGTGCCTGACACAATTATTTTTCAATTTATTGATGAATCAATGACCTGGAGGACAATTCTGAGCAAGTAAAGAGAATAAGAAGAGAG
Source organism: Plecotus auritus (assembly GCF_963455305.1). Classification (NCBI taxonomy): domain Eukaryota; kingdom Metazoa; phylum Chordata; class Mammalia; order Chiroptera; family Vespertilionidae; genus Plecotus; species Plecotus auritus. Next base: position 122,332,179 of record NC_137770.1, on the reverse strand, counting down.
CACTATTACAAATGACATATTTTGATTTGAAATATATTTTCGAATCACAGAAACCTCTTTTGTTCTGTCTCTTATTCCACATTTTCTCTACTAAAACTCTGATTCAGAACTCAAATCACTCACCCACACTACTTCAACTGGCTCATATACGTGGCTCATATATGATGTCCTTTCTTCTAGTTCACCTCTCTTCAGTCCATCTCCCATAGTTCCAATTCAAGTCCTCCACTAAATATATTTCAAATGTCTCCTCATTCTCTAAAATTCTAATCTTCTCTTCATCATATATAAGGCTCACAACTATCTGAACTTAGGCTATTTCATCAAATTTACCTTTCTTCCTGCCTGCATTCTTTATTTTATACCCTATATTTTAGCTACATTGATTCAGTTCATCAAAACTGCTATGTCGGAGAAACCAAGATGGCAGCATAGGTAAGCACCTAAACTACTGCCTCGCACAATTTCAAAACTACAACTAAAAGACAGAACGGACACCATCCAGAACCACAGGAAAGCTGGCTGAGTGAAAATTCTACAACTAGAAGGAAAGAGAAAAGGTCACAGAGAATTGGAGGTACGATAAAGGGTCTTTGTGCGCGCCGAGAGGAAGGGCGGCTGAGAGCCTGGCTGACTTTCTCTGGCGGAAGGGGGAAGGAAGCCCCCAACCGCACTGAACCCCAGTTCTGACTGCACTGAACCCCAGTTCCAGGCGAGCCCCTGGGGACCCACGCTCTTGTGGGGGGAGTCTAGACTCTCGGGCAGAGACTCTGGAGCCGGGGAAGGCAGAGGTCTGAAGGTGCGCGCGTGCCAGTGCGCACAAAGGCTGCGGAGGTTGCCACAGACTTTCCCTAGTGGAAGGGAGTCAGAGGCTCCTGACTGCACTAAGCCCCAGTTCTGACTGCACTGGACACCAGTTCCAGGCAAGCCCCTGGGGACCCACGCTCTTGTGGGGGGAGTCTGGACTCTCGGGCGGAGACTCTGGAGCCGGGGAAGGCAGAGGTCTGAAGGTGCGTGCGTGCCAGTGCGCACAAAGGCTGCGGAGGTTGCCACAGGCTTTCCCTAGTGGAAGGGAGTCAGAGGCTCCTTACAGCACTGAGCCCCAGTTCTGACTGCACTGAACCCCAGTTCCAGGCGAGCTCTTGGGGACCCACGCTCTTGTGGGGGGAGTCTGGACTCTCGGGCGGAGACTCTGGAGTGGGGAAAGGCAGAGGTCTGAAGGCGCGTTCGCGCAAGAGCAAGGCTGACGGGAAGCCAAGACTGTCTGCTCCGCCCTGAGACTCCACCCCATCCAAGCTGAGCACAGAGGATATTGCAATTTGGCAAGTCTAATCCTATAAGGCTGTCTCCAGCACCGAACTTTTCCCAGCATAGACACAGCTGATCCTTACAGCCAACTGGCCTGGAAGTCAATTCCTCCCAGTGATACCAACAACAATCAAAACTTAATTACAACAATGCTGTACACACAGTCCACAAAGGGGTGCACCAAGAGTGTCCACCTCAGGTTAACTGGGGAGGCCGACCCACTGGGCCATATAGGAAACCTAGCACACAAATCTACCCTTCAAACTCAGGGAAGCAGTGAAAATGCGGCGTGAAAGAAACAGAACACAAACGAAAGAAATGGAGGAAAACAAACGACTGGATATAGAATTCAAAACCACGGTTATAAGGCTTTTCAAGAATATCCTAGAAAAGGCCGATAAATATAACGAGACCCTCAAAGATATGAAAAAGGACCAACTAGAAATTAAACATACACTGACTGAAATAAAAAATATTATACAGAGACCCAACAACAGACTAGAGGAACACAAGAATCAAGTCAAAGAATTGAAATACAAAGAAGCAAAAAACACTCACCGAAAAAGCAAAAAGCAAAAAAAAAAATCCAAAAAGTTGAAGATAGTGTAAGAAGACTCTGGGACAACTTCAAGCGTACCAACATCAGAATTATGGGGGTGCCAGAACAAGAGAGAGAGCAAGATACTGAAAACCTATTTGAAGAAATAATGACCGAAAACTTCCCCCACCTGGTGAAAGAAATAGACTTACAAGTCCAGGAAGCGCACAAAACCCCAAACAAAAGGAATCCAAAGAGGACCACACCAAGACACATCATAATTAAAATGCCAAGAGCAAAAGACAAAGAGAGAATATTAAAAGCAGCAAGAGAAAAACAGTTAGTTACCTACAAGGGAGCACCCATATGACTGTCAGCTGACTTCTCAACAGAAACTATGCAGGCCAGACGGGAGTGGCAAGAAATTTTCAATGTGATGAATAGCAAGAACCTACAACCAAGATTACTCTACCCAGCAAAGCTATCATTCAGAATTGAAGGGCAGACAAAGAGCTTCACAGATAAGAAAAAGCTAAAGGAGTTCATCACCGCCAAACCAGTATTATATGAAATGATGAAAGGTATTCTGAAAGAAGAGGAAGAAGAAAAAAGTAAAGATAAAAATTATGAACAACAAATACTTATCTATCAACAAGTGAATCTAAAAATCAAGTGAATAAAAAAATCTGATGAACAGAATAAACTGATTAATATAATAGAATCAGGGGCATAAAAAGGGAGTGGACTGACAATTCTTGGGGGGAAAAGGGTGTGGGGGGTGCGGGAAGAGACTGGACAAAAATCGTACACCTATGGATAAGGACAGTGGGGGGTAGTAAGGGCAGAGCGTGGGGGGGAACTGGGTGGAAGGGAGCTATGGGGGAAAAAAGAGAAACAATTGTAATAATCTGAACAATAAAGATTAAATTAAAAAAATAAAAAAATAAATAAAAAAGGGGAAAATATCAATAACATAGAAACTCAAAACAAACCCACCCAATTTTCATACAAAGGTGCACTCAAGACAACTGCAGCACCCACGAAACAGCTGCGAGCCCCAGAACAAGCTCCCCAATTGGCGCAAATACAGGGGTTCAGAGGAGCTCTACATTCCACCACGAAAAGGTCAGATTTCGCCTGGAATAAGGAGAGAGAGAACTACATAACCAGACACCCAGAGAAGAGAGACCATGGGGAGACAAATAAACAGCCCATATATGAAAGAAAAGCAGGCATCACCAGAAAAGGAAGTAAACGAAATGGAGGCAAGCAACCTTCCGGAAAAAGAATTCAGAGAAATGCTCATAAGGTGGCTGGAAAGAATGGAAGACAAATTCGACAATATGAGCAAGAACCAAGAAAATGAAGAACCAAGAAGAAATGAAAAATGACATCGCTGCTGTAAAGGACTCAATAGAAAGCATCAAGAGTAGACTAGAAGAAGCAGAGGACTTCATCAGTGAGCTAGAAGACAAGATGGGAAAAAATACCCAAGTAGAGCAACTTCTAGAAAAAAAAATTAAAAGGCAGGAGGAGAGCCTAAGGGAACTTTGGGACAAGACGAAACAAAACAACATCCGCATAATAGGGGTTCCAGAAGGAAAGGAAGCTGAGCAAAGAATAGAAAACCTCTTTGAAGAAATAATGACAGAAAATTTCCCTGATATAGGGAAGAAAAAACCCACACAAATCCAAGAAGCTCACAGAGTCCCAAGCAAAATGAACACCAAAAGACCGACACCAAGGCACATTATAATTAAATTGGCAAACACCAACGACAAAGTAAGAATCTTAAAAGTGGCAAGAGAGAGACAGAAAGTTACATACAAAGGAACCCCCATCACACTAGCAACTGATTTCTCAACAGAAACTCATCAGGCCAGAAGGGAATGGAATGAAATATACAAAGTCATGCAAAGGAAGGGTCTGAATCCAAGAATACTGTACCCAGCAAGGCTATCAATCAAAATTGAAGGTGAAATCAGGAGCTTCACAGACAAAAAAGGACTAAGGGAATTTATTACCACCAAACCAGCAATGCAAGAAATGCTAAAGGGTCTGCTATAAAAAAAAGAAATAGGAAGCGAAGAAGGAACACAGGGGTAAAGAATAGGAATGGCGACAAATAAGTACCTATCAATAATAACTTTAAATGTAAATGGATTAAATGCCCCAATCAAAAGACATAGGGTAACGGATTGGATAAGAAAACACAACCCATATATCTGCTGTCTACAAGAAACCCACCTCAGAAAAAAAGACGCACACAGACTGAGGGTGAAGGGATGGAAAAAGGTTTTCCAGGCAAATGGAACTGAAAAAAAAGCTGGGGTAGCAATACTTATATCTGACAAATTAGATCTCAAACTGAAGGACATAACAAGAGATAAGGAAGACCACTTCATAATACTAAAGGGAGCTATCCAACAAGAAGAAATAACTCTGGTAAACATATATGCACCCAATACAGGAGCACCCAAATACATAAAAAAACTCCTGGAGGATATCAAGGGAGAGATTGACAGCAATACAATCATAGTAGGAGATTTTAATACCCCACTATCACCATTGGACAAATCCTCTAAACAAAACATCAGCAAAGAAACATCAATCCTAAATGACTCACTAGACCAGATGGAATTATTTGACATCTTCAGAACATTTCACCCCAAAGCCACAGAATATACATTCTTCTCAAGTTCACATGGGTCATTTTCAAAGATAGACCATATGTTGGGACATAGACAAAGTCTCTTCAAATTCAAGAAGATAGAAATCATATCAAGCATCTTCTCAGACCACAGTGGCATAAAACTGGAAATCAACTACAATAAAAACAACCCAAAGAAATCAAACACATGGAGACTAAACAGCATGCTATTAAACCATGACTGGGTTACCAGACAGATCAAAGAAGAAATAAAAAACATCATGGCAACAAATGACAATGAAAACACTACAATCCAAAATCTATGGGACACAGCGAAAGCAGTCTTGAGAGGGAAGTTCATAGCTCTACAAGCCTACTGCAAAAAATAAGAAACAATGGTAATAAATTACCTAACCCAACAACTCAAAGAGTTAGGAAAAGAGCAACAAGAAAAGCCCAGTGTAAGCAGAAGGAAGAAAATAATAAAGATCAGAGCAGAGATAAACGTTATAGAGACCAAAGAAACAATACAAAAGATCAACAAAACCAAGAGCTGGTTCTTTGAAAGGATAAACAAGATTGATGAACCTCTAGCCAGGCTCCAAGAAGCAAAGAGAGAGGACTCAAATAAACAAAATCAGAAATGAAAGAGGTGAAATAACAACAGATCCCACCGAAATACAAAGGATTGTTAAAAAATACTACGAACAACTCTGGAGGAAATACAAACTGAACAACCTGGAGGAAATGGACATATTCCTAGAAAAAATATAACCTTCCAAAACTCAATCAGGAAGAATCTAAACAGCTCAACATGCCAGTAACTATGGAAGAAATTGAAGCAGTCATCAAAGAGCTTCTTGCAAACAAAAGCCCGGGGCCACACAGCTTCACAGGAGAGTTTTACCAAACATTCAAGGAAGAACTAAAACCTATCCTCCTCAGACTATTCCAATAAATTCAAGAGGAAGGAACACTTCCAAGCTCCTTCTATGAAGCCAGCATCACCCTAATACCAAAACCAGATAAAGACAACAATGAAAAAGAATTACAGGCCAATATCCCTCATGAATGTAGATGCAAAAATCCTCAACAAAATTCTAGCAAATCGGATCCAGCAGTATATCAGAAAGATCATACACCATGACCAAGTAGGGTTTATCCCAGGAATGCAAGGATGGTACAATATCCACAAATCAATAAATGTGATACATCACATAAACAAATTGAGAGATAAAAATCACACAGTCATATCAATTGATGCAGAAAAAGCATTTGACAAAATCCAACACCCTTTCTTGATAAAAACTCTCAACAAGGTGGGAATAGAAGGATCATACCTCAACATAATAAAAGCTATATATGATAAACCCACAGCTAACATCATACTCAATGGGCAAAAACTAAAACTATTTCCCCTTAGAACAGAAACAAGACAGGAATGCCCACTCTCACCACTCCTGTTTGACATAGTACTGGAAGTATTAGCCATTGCAATTAGACAAGAAGAAGAAATAAAAGGCATCCAAATTGGAGAAGAAGAAGTAAAGCTGTCCTTATTTGCAGATGACATGATATTGTACATAAAAAACCCGAAAGACTCCATCAAAAAACTAACAGACTTAATAAATGAATTCAGCAATGTAGCAGGATACAAAATTAATGCCAAGAAATCTATGGCATTTCTATACACCAACAGTGAACTTAAGAAAGAGAGACTAAAAAAGCAATCCCATTTACCATAGCACCAAAAAAATTAAGATACTTAGGAATAAACTTAACCAAGGAGGTAAAAGACCTATATGCGGAAAACTACAGGACACTGAAAAAAGAGATAGAGGAAGATGTAAACAGATGGAAGAACATACCATGTTCATGGATTGGTAGAATCAACATCATTAAAATGTCCATACTATCCAAAGCAATCTATAGATTCAATGCACTCTCCATTAAAATACCAACAGCATATTTCACAGACCTAGAAAGAACTCTCCAAAAATTCATCTGGAATAAAAAAAGACCCCGAATAGCCACAGCAATCCTGAGAAAGAAGAATAAAGTAGGAGGGATCTCAATACCAGATTTCAAGCTGTATTACAAAGCCACTGTCCTCAAAACAGCCTGGTACTGGCACAAGAACAGACATATAGATCAATGGAATAGAATAGAGAATCCAGATATCGACCCAAACCAATATGCGCAATTAATATTTGACAAAGGAGGCATGAACATACAATGGAGTCAAGACAGTCTCTTCAATAAATGGTGTTGGGAAAATTGGACAGATACATGCAAAAAAATGAAACTAGATCACCAACTTACACCATACACAAAAATAAACTCAAAATGGATACAGGACTTAAATATAAGACGGGAAACCATAAAAATACTAGAGGAATCCACAGGCAGCAAAATCTCAGGCATACGCCAAAAGAACTTCTTCACTGATACTGCCCCTAGGGCAACGGAAGCCAAAGAGAAAATAAACAAATGGGACTACATCACAATAAAAAGCTTTTTCACAGCAAAAGAAACCATCAACAAAACAACAAGAAAGCCCACTGTATGGGAGAACATATTTGCAAATGTTATCACTGATAAAGGTTTAATCTCCAACATCTACAGGCAGCTTATACAACTTAATAAAAGGAAGATAAATGGTCCAATAAAAAAATGGACAACTGACCTAAATAGAATCTTTTCGAAAGAAGACAGAAGAAAGGCCAAGAGACACATGAAAACATGCTCAAAGTCACTAAATATCCGAGAGATGCAAATCAAAACGACAATGCGATACCATCCCACACCTGTCAGAATGGCTATCATCAACAAATCAACAAACAACAAGTGTTGGCGAGGATGCGGAGAAAAAGGAACCCTCGTGTACTGCTGGTGGGAATGCAGACTGGTGCAGCCACTGTGGAGAACAGTATGGAGTTTCCTCAAGAAACTGAAAATAGAACTCCCATTTGACCCAGTAATCCCACTCCTGGGAATATATCCTAAGAAACTAGAAACACCAATCAGAAAGGATATATGCACCCCTATGTTCATAGCAGCACAATTTACAATAGCTAAGATTTGGAAACAGCCTAGGTGCCCATCAGCAGATGACTGGATCAGAAAACTGTGGTACATCTACACAATGGAATACTATGCTGCCATAAAAAGAAGGAATTACTACTATTTGTAGGCACCTGGATGGAATTAGAGAGCATTATGCTAAGTGAAATAAGCCAGTCAATGAAAGAAATATACCACATGATCTCACTCATTTGGGGATAATGAAAAACATTATAAACTGATGAACAAAAAATAGATACAGAGGCAGTAAAGCATCCAACAGACTGTCAAATTACAGCGGTAAGGTTAGGGAGAGGTGGGGGAAATAAGAGATCAACTGAAGGACTTATATGCATGCATATAAGAGTAACCAATGGATTCAAAACATTGGGGGGTGAGGGCATGTAGGGGAGTGGGGGGGGGCATGGTAAGATATGTACACATATAATACCTTAATAAAAAATAAAAAATAAATAAAAAATAAAAAAAAAAACAAAGGTGCACTCAAACACATATTACTGAATCTACTTGGGTCCTACTAAAAAACAACAAAACCCTGCATAATATATCTTAAAACCTATGGTCTGACATGTTATTTGCTTACATTAACATGAAGACTACAGTATCTGTATTGAAATATAAGATTTAAAATGCTTATCATGGCCCAGCCATCGTGGCTCAGTGGTTGAGTATTAACCTATGAACCAGGAGGTCACAGTTTGATTCCTAGTCAGGGCACATGCCCTCGGGTGGCAGGCTCCATCCCCAGTTTGGGGCCTATAGGAGGCAGCCAATCAATGATTCTCTCTCATCTTTGGGGTATGTTTCTCTCTCTCTTTCTCTCTCTCTTCCTCTCTGAAATCAATAAAAATATTTTTTAAATGCTTATCATGACTATGACTCAAAAATTTATGAGAGTGTATGTGAAGGTGGAGAATGAAGGAGTGGCGGGGGGGGGGGGGGGGGGGGCATGCATACATGCACTTAGGTACTCACCTGCTCCAGTTTAAAGATATGCTGATTAAAGTAGTGTTGTAAACGTTCATTAGCAAAATTAATGCAGAACTGTTCAAAGCTATTATTTTCATAATCTTCAAAGCCAAAAATATCAAGAACACCAATTGACAAAGTCTACAAAGCAGGAAAAAAATTATGGTTGAAAAAATGATGCTCAAATTTATTTCATAAATACTATTTATAATAAGAAACAAAATGCTCAAAGTTCTTTTTCAGCACTGGAGAGTAGGTTTTGGGGGCCAACGTTGAACCACATTATACCATAAATAAAAAGCATTTTAGTTCTCTTTAGTTTCATCTTTTTCTTTTTATCCTAATTATTTTTTCATTATCCAAAATTTTAAACAACGTAACCCACTGATTATTCTACAGAAATGTACAAAGCAGGGACACTGGCCAGTTATCTCAATCTCAGAAATTCTTCAATTCCAAGCAACAAGGGAATGGAGATAACAGGCTATGGGAATTCAAAAAGTTACTTAAGTACTACTAGGTCACTACTGGCTATGCCTTTTTTTTATACCAAGAGGGCCATGCAATTTTTCCTACTTTGACTTCCATATTCCAATAGAATCCTGCTTTAAAAACCAAGCTAACAAGGATGTTTAATCAGCCTTGTGCAAGATAGAAATAAAACTGAATATCAGAATATGTGGTTTCTTGAAGTTAAAAATTTTTATCAAAAAAAAAAAAAAAATTGTAGCCCTAGCCGGTTTGGCTCAGTGGACAGAGCGTCAGCCTGCGGACTGAAAGGTCCTGGGTTCGATTCTGATCAAGGGCACGTACCTCAGTTGCAGGCTCCCGGCCCTGGTCAGGGACATGGTCCCTGGTCAGGGGCATGTGAGAGGCAACCAATCGATAATGTGTCAACCAATCTCATCGATGTTTCTCTCTTTCTCTCCCTCTCCCTTCCACTCTATCTAAAAGTCAATGGGAAAAATATCCTCGGGTGAGGATTAAAAAAACAACAACATTGTACAGGATTATAATGTAAAATAGTTCTAAAAGGATTACAACAAAACACAACAATATATTCTTCATCCTCAATTTCTGCACCCTAATATCAACAACTCTCAAATCACTGAGCTATTTGGTATGGAATAGTATAGTATAGTATAGTATAGTATAGTATAGTATACAAGTGCTTATTTTTCTATTTCTTGATATTTCACTTGTAGAAATTATCTTCTAAATACTTACTATTGATGATAGGGATTTAACTCTAATACCCCCATACCAACATTCTTCTCACACTCCACCTCATTCTTGAAATACAGTTGTATGACAACTTTGGTTAAATGAAAATAATTTTTCTCCACCAGTGCTAAGAGAGATACTAGGCAAAATGATGTAATGAGTGATAGTGAGAGATATTTTTAAAGTTTCCATTAAGAGTATTTTGTTTTCCATAAGTACCTAAATCAATAAAATTCAGATCTACTTCCTACTGTCCCCTCCACCCCCCAAAATAAAAGTATTTTGTTTGATTAATTCTGTTGACTAAATTCTAAGCCCTTATGAAAATAATGACCTTCAAAAATAAGTTAATTTGGTAAGTTAGATTACAATTAAAATTAATATTCTGTGTGCTCACATAAAACATGAGAAGTTCATATAAAAGCAATTTTACATTTAAAATAATCAAATTAAGTAATAAAGATGACATTTCTTTTTTCTTTTCCCTGTGTCCCAGAGCTTGAGGATAGAACCTGCAGACTGGAAGCCACCGGCACCAAAGACATGACCCCAAGGGGGCTGGCGCCCTGTCCTTCTGCCTCAGTACATTACAGGGACAGGGACAACACACCTGATCTCCCCCAGAAAGAGGATTAAAGATGACATTTCTAATCAACCTAAAAAGGTAAACTATTCATTCCATAAAAGTTGTTAGAAAATGAATTTGAAATTATTAAAATTAAATATCTAAAATCTACCATATTAAAAGTAAATTTTGCCCTAACTGGTTTGGCTTAGTGGATAGAGCGTCGGCCTGTGGACTCAGGGATCCCAGGTTTGATTCTGGTCAGGGGCATGTACCTTGGTTGCGGGCACATTCCCAGTGGGTAGTGTGCAGGAGGCAGCTGATCGATGTTTCTCTCTCATCGATGTTTCTAGCTCTCTGTCCCTCTCCCTTCCTCTCTGTAAAAAATCAATAAAATATATAAGAAAAAAAAAAAAAGTAAATTTTAATTGGAAAAAAAGGTCTGAATATAAAAAACTATATTCTAAATGTATGAGAATAAATATTTTATAATTTGGGCTGGAAGAGGACTTCCAATGTAAAATAAATAAATAAATAAATAAATAAATAAATAAATAAATAAATAAATAAGGTCCAGGACAATAAAAGAAAAGAATGACAGAACTACACAAAAATTTAAAACATAAAGACTTAAAAAAACACAACATAAACAAATCTTTAAAGAGAAAATGTTTGCAATGTACATCAAACTAAAAATCTCTGCAATATCCACAATGACTCCTAAAAAGGAATAACAAAAAGATAAAATGAACAACAAAAATAGGAAAAATATATAAAGAAATAAAGAAAAGAAATAAAACAGAGAAAATATAAGATGCTCAACTTTCATTTATCATTAAAAACACTGGTAACAAAATGGACTAGTCTTCCTTGTCAGATTAGCCTAATGAAAATTCTGAGAATATCCAATGTGACTAAAGGTGTAGCAGGGAAATGGGCACTTTTATGCACTACTGGTGGAAGTGCAGTTTTTTTTGAAAAGCAATTTAGCAGCATCTACCATAATTTTAAACATATATATCCTTGAATCCAGCAATTTGTTTTGAGGATTTTGTCCTAGAGAAATGTATGCAAAGAATATTTGTTACATTATTATTTAACAATAAAAAATTTAATATATTTTAATAGGGGAATTTATGGTACACATCCAAACTATATATTACAAAGTTGATAAAAATGAGGTACACATTGGTACAGAGAACAAACTGACAACTATCAGAGGGTGGGGGTTTTAGGGGCCAGGTTAAAAAGGTGAAGGAATTAATAAAAACTATTAATATATAAATATGACAAATATTTAATATTTGTCATAAAAAAACAAAACAACAATTCATAAACACAGACAATACTATGGTGATTACCAAAGAAAAAGGAGGCTAAGGGAGGTAAAAGAGGGTAAAGGGGGGATAAATGGTGATGGAAGGGGACTTGATGTGTGGTGGTAAACACAGTAAATACACAGAGGATATATTATAGAACTGCACACCTGAAACCTATATAATTTTATTAACCAATGTCACCATAATACAGTCAATTAAAATAAAACAATGAGGTATAGCTATATTTCAAGACATACTAGGTTTTAAAAAACAACACACATAGAGCAATACAGATAGTGTGGACAAAAAGGGGGGTTCTGTGGAAAGTAACCTCACAGGGTGATCTGCTCATAAATTCCTAACTAGGCAGTTCATTGTGAGTAGTCATGTCCCAGGCCTACAACCTCTTTGGTGAAAAGCTTTAAGCCAGCCTTGTCCACTGTTCCAGTGTATCTAGGTTAACACACCTTTGAAAAACCAGAAGTAATAACCCTCGAAGAGGGTATTAACTCTCAAGAGAGCACATAATCTTAACTATTCTGTTGCCTCCTCCCACCTTTAGGTAATCTTCCTTAGTTCCCTCCTAATTTCAAATGCATAAAAGAAGCTGCAAAAATATTATTCTCCACAGTACTTGAGATCTTGCTGCTCTCTAGCATATGTCGTCAGTTTGGCTCAAATTAGCTCATAGAAATCCACAACGTTAGGACAATTCTTACAATGACAATAGTATAATTGTATTTTTATGTTTAAAAGCAACTCTATATGAACATTTATAGGAATGCAAGTACATAAGAAAAAAGACACAGATTAACAGCTCCTCTAAACAGGATGATAAAAACAGAAATAAGGAAGAAAACAGCAGGGAATAGAGATAAAGATGACTCTTACATAACTCTGTCTTCTTAAGTTTAATGTATTAACCATTTTATTAAAACCGTTTTCTAGAAAAAATATGTAATTTATGTATGCCTACCTTGGTATTTTGCTCCAAATCTTTACTATTCAGAAGTGCATGATTAATCCGAAAAACTATCCAGTCAAATAGGGCACTATATAAAGACTTAGCCATGGAATTCCTCACTGTCACAGCCTGAAAAAAAAAAAAAAAGAAAGGATTAGGAATACAAGTGAAATTGGCAATAATCTAACTAAGATATTATAACAAAGTGTGTTTTGTTCTCACTAAATAAAAAAAGCTTACTACCATGAATTCAAAATTAAGTTTTCTCTCAATATAAATAGCTTCTAATTATAATAGGCCATACGTTTTCTATATACATTCATTGATTTAGTCCAACTTAAAGAATCTAGGCTAAAACTGTCTGGAAAAATAAGGAAAAATGTAGGTTATTCAGTTCAAAATAGTTTTACTGAAAATTAAGGTATATATATTTCACCTGGTAAAGACGGTATAACAGCAAGTTTACAAACAAATTAACCTTGCCATCTAAAGTGGAGAAGAGTATTCCAAGGAAAGCAATAAATCTGTTAGCAAAAAGGCCATCAATTATGTGCAGAATCCCAGGCAGATTCTTAAAACATAACCATAATACCACTACAACTACATTACTGGTTATCTTCAGCTTGTCATCAATAGTAACTTCTAGAATTTCTCCATCCCTACACAGAGTAACAATTCTTTCATTACAGAGTTATGCAATTTATTTTCCCTCATTTCAAACTTTCCCCAGTTTATGGAAACTCTGGACTAACTGCTCAATTTTTCTGTAAATCTAAAATTATTCTAAAACACAAATTCTACTAGTTGAAAAAAATTCAACATTTTAAAAGTACTACAACCGCCCAGCCAGTGTGGCTCAGTGGTTGAGCATCAACCCATGAACCAAGAGGTGACTGGTTCTAGTTCAGGTCAGGGCACATGCCTGTGTTGTGGGCTTCATCCCCAGTATGGGGTGTACAGGAGACAGCCAATTGATGATGCTTCTCTCTCATCAATGCTTCTATTTCTCTATCCCTCTCCCCTCCTCTCTCTCTCAAAAAAAAAAAAAAAAAAATCAATAAAAACGTATTTTTTTAAAAAGAAAAAAAAAGTACTACAACCTAAAGTGGGGGGACATGTCTTAGATAATCTTAAGTCTTTGCACTTAGAATACAATCATTTATATATTTATCACCTAGGGACTTATTTTGAAGCTTGTATATTCAGGTACACATTTATATTCTGTTCTGAAGTTTAGAGGAAGTAAAGAATAATGATTAACAGCTGGACCATCTTCCAATACCAAATTCTCTACTTATTCTAGTTGTGTGACCTTAGTCCAGTGGTTCTTAACCTTTCTAATGCTGCGACCCTTTAATACAGTTCCTCATGTTGTGGTGACCCCAACCATAAAATTATTTTCATTGCTACTTCATAACTGTAATTTTGCTACTGTTATGAATCGTAATGTAAATATCTGTGTTTTCCGATGGTCTTAGGCTCTACAGCAGAACCGCTAGCAGGGTCGCCTAAGACCATCGGAAAACACGGATATTTACATTACGATTCATAACAGTAGCAAAATTACAGTTATGAAGTAGCAACGAAAATAATTTTATGGTTTGGGGTCACCACAACATGAGGAACTGTATTAAAGGGTTGCGGCATTAGAAAGGTTGAGAACCACTGCCTTAGTCAAATTATTTAAACTCTTAGGCTACAGCTTATACATTTGCTATATAGAAATCATACAGATGATGACTGAATTTCTGAATTTCAGTTAAAAAGAAAAAAAAAGAAAGCTTCAAGTTTCTAGACAAAAAAAATTACTGCTACCTAAAAACCACTACCAAAGAGAAGACAGGTATCAAATTCTATATCTTTAACATTATCAACTTGAAAATAATTGGAAAATGTTTACAAGTTCTGAGAGAAAAAGGAATGTGGCCCTAGAATTCTATACTTATGCAAGTTATCAACGAAGTATCTTTAAAATGCCAATAAAATCATAGTAGAATGTCTAGAAATAATTGCCATCCTATTTTTCCCAGAGGGGGAGAAAAGGGAATAAAGATAATCTGATCATATTCAGCAAAAGTAAAACATTTTAAATCTAAATAAACAAGCAAGATTCAAAAAAGAAGACAACATATTGGTTATTTCAACCCATTAAATATAATGGGTTAATTTTTTAGTTAAAAGACAGACCTTCATATTAAATTAAAAACTAAGCCCCACCTATTTATGGTTTAGAGTTAGATACTATTTTCATAAAATATAGTTCAGAATCCAGATTTACCAAAGTATACCAATACTTATTTACCCCACAACTCCCAATATTATACTTTCAGCCCTTATTCTCTGAAATGCAGTCCTGCCTACCACAGCTTAATCTCAATAAACCCAATATCAATTAATATTTTCCCACACAAACAAGATCTCATTTAGTGTTTCCTATCTCACTGTATAGTACCAATATTCTTATAGTTGTGTGAACCAGAATATTAGGATTCATCCTTGACATTACTTCTTCCTCCTTGCCTCCCATTTAGCAAATCACTGACAGATCCCATTGGTTTTACTATCTAAATTTCTTTCATTTTCACTATAATGATTTCTTCCTACCATTATCTTACCATTCTAGACAAAGCAGCAAATACTTTTCTCCTCGTATTAATACAGCCTCCAAATTAATCTTTCCATATTCACTCTTGCCCTCTGTTTTCTAATCCTAAAATGATCCCCCAGACTCCCATCTCCTGCTGTACAGGTTCTATATCACATGTACACAACCTAAGTGTGAGCAGGACTGTAACTATGATGGATTTCATTTCACTAATTGTCATATATTATATGACAAAGATAAAGAGATTTTAAAGATTTCATTATGGCCCCAAACAGCTGATTTTTTTTTTTTTACTTATTTATAGGAAGATCATCCTGGATAGAGCTGACGTAATCAGAGGAAACTCTTAAAAGAAACTGATTTCTTTCATCAGAGATTCTCCTGCTGGCATGGCAAACTGCTATGTTGTGAACACTCGAGCTGCTGAGAATGACCCTTGACAGCCAACAAGAAATTCGGGGTCTCAGTCCTACAGCTGCAACAAACTGAATCCTGTCAACAACCTGTGAACTTGAAAGAGGATGTTGAGCCCTGACAAACATCTTGACTTCAACCTGATGAAACCCTGAGCAGAGTACCCAGCTAACCTGTGCCCAGACATGATCCATGGAAACTGTCAGATAATAAAATTGTATTAAGTGGCTAAGTCTGTTACACAGCTATACAAAACTAATATACTCGTTTCCAAATAACTCTTCACACTGCTGCCAGAATGAAGAGTTATTTGGAAATTTCCATTGATTTTCAGATGAAATACTAAAAGCCTTAAGGACTGCTCCTCATTTTATACATAGCACATTTAATACCTAGCACATTTCTAAGCACATATTTCTAAACAAATACACTAAACAAATATAAATAAAAAATAAAGCAGAGGCTATAAATATAATCTCAGAAAGCTAAATTTAAAGTTAAAATGTTTTATAATGAAAAAAAGTTGTTAAAGAAAATACAAAAGCAGTGAAACCTTATGTAAAAACAGTTTGGCTTTTTCTGCTATTTAGAAAGAAGCTCTCAAAGTTGGACACTATAAAATATGGCATAAGATACATGACACACATAATGAAAATATATACAGTTAGGAGGGACCTAAAAAGTGGGATAAATGGATGAACGTCAGCCCATAAAGCATTCTCTACAGTTCAATCACTATTTCCCCACCCTGTGTCTTCTAATCTCCATATTGCTGTCCTATTTTTATAATTCTCATAGTTTCATTTCTTATCACTTTCATAAAATTACAATAAAATAATCAGATTTTCAATAGTTTCTTACTTCTATACACCTGGATAGTACAAATAATAATGGCTCACTATAGCAATAAATCTCACCTGGAAGCCGCACTATACAGATTATAGTTAAAATCATAGGACTGGGTAAATTAATCTAGATAAAGAATATAGAGAGGAAAAGATAAAGACTGTGTCGTAGGGCATTCCATCTTTCAAAGGTCAGAAAGAAAGAAAAAGAATGAAAAAGAAAAAGCAAACAGACAAAAAATAAAAACTGAAAAAATAAACCAGGAGAGTCTGAAATACCAAAAGATAAGAAACTGACTCAGTGGTTGAGCATCAATCTATGAACCAGGAGGTCACGGTTTGATTCCCAGTCAAGGCACATGCCCAGGTTGCGGCTGTGGGCTCGAACCCCAGTGTGGGGTGTGCAGGAGGCATCCAATCAGTGATTCTCTCTCTCCCTCTCCCTTCCTCTCTGAAATAAATAAAAATATTTTGTAAAAAAAGAAGGAATAATCAATTGGGTCAAATACTGCTCATTTATAATTCTATTTATCATCTCTTCACCCCATATTAATAATATGAAACTTAAGAATGGTGAACAGATTAAGAGCTTTTAAGAAAAATATAAGACTAATTCCTTAAAATCACATTCAACTTTAAGTCTCCAAGTTGATGGAAAGTTCACAAATTTCAAGAGCCCAGAAATATTTCAATCAACACTTTTTCTTGTTATTTTCATTTTGTGTTAAGAGAAATGACACTACCCAAACTTCTAAAAATTATCAGAGTACTTTGATCCAAAGAAAATCTACTCATACCTCTGCCAGTCTGTATGGTAAAATAAGCTTTTCTCCCACTGTCACAGTCTTCCTCGTAACTAATGCTTCAAATAGCATCTCTTCTTTAACCTGTACAGCAGAAAAGTTCAATATATAAGATTCATAACAATGGTTTGAATTATTTATTGAAAAGCCACATAGAGAAAAAAATTGAGATTAGCAAATAGTAAACAACAGAGTAAAAGAAAGACAATACACTGGGAATTTTAAATATTGGCCAAAGTGAAATGTAAGTGTCCTGCCTGGCCGGTTTTGCTCCTTGGTTGAGCGTTGACCCATGCGCCAGGAAGTCAAAGGTTCAATTCCCAGTCAGGCTCAATCCCCAGTAGGGGGCGTGCAGGAGGCAGCAATATTTTTCTCTCCTCTATGTTTCTATTTCTCCCTCCCTCTCCCTTCCTATCTCTAAAATCAATTTTATTTTAAATGTTTTTAAACATGTGTCCCACAGTCTCCAACCCAGACCCCCCCAAAAAAGAAATCAAAGGCGTCTTTTTAAATTAAAGTTTTCATTCTAATCATAATGGAGAAACATGTTTTATTGTGTAGAATATGGAAAATATAAAATAGCATAAACAACATTTTAAGACGATCAACCATAATCTCCTAACCTGGAGAAAAGGACTGAACAGTAACAACACTTCTTGAGTTCCAGGAAAACTGCAATGGGTACTAATTTATGTTTCAGTTGTTTATTTTTATTTACAGACGTTAAGCTTTAATATAAAGTTGATGCTTCCTTTGTTCTCACTCTCTAGAGGCCAATACTATCATAAATTTGATATGTGTCATTTCAGTTTATATATTTATACATACAGTCATATTAGATGTTTTCATAAACATTATCTTATACTGTCAAGTGAATTTAACTTTTATCTGTATATCATATTCCCATATGTTTTTGAGATCTACCTATCTTGATAATTTGGATTAAGCTTATTCATTTTAAATGCTATATAGCATAAAACTATATCAATTACCACAATGTGTGATCCATTCTACTTTTAGGCACTAACAACCACTTACATTTTTGCACTATTAGAAAATAAGCTGCAGTAAATATACCTGCATATGCTTTCAAGAGTTTCTCTGAAGTACATACCTAAAAGTAAAATTACCAGGTTGTAGTGTACACATTTTCAGCTTTATAGGATATTGCCAAACTCCTGTACACAGTTTTTACCAACCTGCTCTCTCAGCAGCAGCACTGAGAGTTTCCTATTTCTTCAAACCTTGACTATTCCTGGTATTATCAGACTTTTTACTTTTACCACACTGGTGAGCATGAAATGGTAAAACAAGGTATTTTATAAAGCATCCATACATAATATAAAATTTTCATAAAATTTTATGTAGATAATATAAAATACATCAAGCAAAACAGATTAGACTACAAGGAGAAATGAGTTTTTAAAACAAGAAAATACGATATTACCCTGACACCAGCAATTCATGACAGATCAATCATTTTTTAAAAAATATGATTACACCATAAAGAAAATATACCTTCTTTTGCCCTAACCAGTTTGGCTCAGTGGATGGAGCATCGACCTGCGGACCAAAGGGTCCCGGATTCTATTGCAGTCAAGGGCACGTACCTTAGTTGTAGTTCCTCCCCAGCCTGGTCCCTGGTGGGGCTTGTGCAGGAGGCAACCAATAGCTGTGTTTCTCCCACATTGATGTTACTCTATGTCTTTCCCTCTCTGCTCTACTCTCCCTAAAAATTAATAGGAAAATATCCTCAAATGAGGATTAAAAAAAAAAAAGAAGAAAGAAAATATACCTTCTTTTGAAAAAATATATCTTCTTTTGCCCAATCCTCAAATTTCAAAAAATAAAAACAATTTTAGGCACATTACTTTCAAAAAATACAGTAAAACAAAAATGAACAGTCGAAGATTAAATATAAAACCATATCCTTTCAGATATATTTAAAATATTTTTTTAATTTCTTTATTGATTAAGGTATTACATATGTGTCCTGATCCCTCCATTAACCCCCCAACCCCTCCCCCATACTCATGCCTTCATCCTCCTGGTGTTCATGTCCATTGGTTAGGCTTATATTCATGCATACAAGTCTTTTTTGGTTGATCTCTCCTCCTTTCCCCCACCCTCCCCTACATTCCCTCTGAGGTCTGGCAATCTGATGAGATGCTTCTCTGCCTCTAGATCTGTCCCTGTTCATCAGTTTATGTTGTTCATTATATTCCACAAATGAGTGAGATCATGTGGTATTTTTCTTTCATTGCCTGGCTTATTTCACTTAGCATAATGCTCTCCAGTTCCATCCATGCTGTTGCAAATGGCAAGAGCTCCTTTTTTACTGCAGTGTAGTATTCCATTGTGTAGATGTACCACAGTTTTTTAATCCACTCACCTACTGATGGGCACTTAGGCTGTTTTCAAATCTTAGCTATGGTGAATTGTGCTGCTATGAACATAGGGGTGCATATATCCTTTCTGATTCATGTTTCTAGTTTCTTGGGATATATTCCTAGAAGAGGGATCACTGGGTCAAATAGGAGTTCCATTTTTAGTTTTTTGAGGAAACTCCATACTGTTCTCCACAGTGGCTGCACCAGTCTGCATTCCCACCAGCAGTTCAAAAGAGTTCCTTTTTCTCCGCATCCTCACCAACACTTGTCATTTGTTGATGATATCCATTCTCACGGGTGTCAGATGATACCACATTGTTTTGATTTGCATCCCTCGGATAATTAGTGACTTTGAGCATGTTTTCATATGTCTCTTAGCCTTCCTTCTGTCCTCCTTTGAAAAGTGTCTACTTAGGTCCGTTGCCCATTTTTTTTATTGGATTGTTTATCTTCCTTTTATTAAGTTGTATGAGTTCCCTGTAAATGTTGGAGATTAAACCCTTATCGGTGATGACATTGGCAAATATGTTCTCCCATGCAGTGGGCTTTCTTGTTGTTTTGTTGATGGTTTCTTTTGCTGTGCAAAAGCTTTTTATTTTGATGGAGTCCCATTTGTTTATTTTCTCTTTAGTTTCCATTGCCCTAGGGGCAGTAACAGTGAAGAAGTTCTTTCAGCATATGTCTGAGATTTTACTGCCTGTGGATTCCTCTAGTATTTTTATGGTTTCCTGTCTTATGTTTAAGTCCTTTATCCATTTTGAGTTTATTTTTGTGTATGGTGTAAGTTGGTAAGTTTCATTTTTTTGCATGTATCTGTCCAATTTTCCCAACACCATTTATTGAAGAGACTATCTTGACTCCATTGTATGCTCATGCCTCCTCTGTCAAATATTAATTGGGCATAGTGGTTTCGGTCGATTTCTGGGTACTCTATCCTATTCCATTGATCTATATGTCTATTCTTGTGCCAGTACCAGGCTGTTTTAAGAACAGTGGCTTTGTAATACAGCTTGATATCTGGTATTGAGATCCCACCTACTTTGTTCTTCTTTCTCAGGATTGCTGCAGCTATTCGAAATCTTTTTTTATTCCAGATGAATTTTTGGAAAGTTCGTTGTAGGTCTGTGAAATATGCCGTTGGTATTTTAATGGGGATTGCACTGAATCTGTATATTGCTTTGGGTAGTATGGACATTTTGATGATGTTGAGTCTACCAATCCATGAACACAGTATGTTCTTCCATCTATTTATGTCTTCCTCTATCTCTTTTTTCAGTGTCCTGTAGTTTTTCGCATATAGGTCTTTTACCTCCTTAGTTAAGTTTATTCCTAGGTATCTTAATTTTTTTTGGTGCGATGGTAAATGGGGTTGCTTTTTTAGTCTCTCTTTCTATAAGTTCACTATTGGTGTAAAGAAATGCCACAGATTTCTTAGCATTAATTTTGTATCCTGCTACATTGCCAAATTCATTTATTAAGTCTATTAGTTTTTTGATGGAGTCTTTAGGATTTTCTATGTACAATATCATGTCATCTGCAAATAAGGACAATTTTACTTCTTCTTTTCCAATTTGGATGCCTTTTATTTCTTCTTCTTGTCTGATCACAATGGCTAGTACTTCCAATACTATGTTGAACAGGAGTGTTGAGAGTGGGCATCCCTGTCTTGTTCTTGTTATTAGGGGAAATGGTTTTAGTTTTTGTCCATTGAGGATAATGTTGGCTGTGGGTTTTTCATATATGGCTTTTATTATGTTGAGGTATGATCCTTCTATTCCCACCTTGCTGAGTGTTTTGATCAAGAAGGGGTGTTGGATTTTGTCAAATGCTTTTTCTGCATCAATTGATATGACTATGTGATTTTTATCTCTCAATTTGTTTATGTGATGTATCACATTTATTGATTTGCGGATATTGTACCATCCTTGCATCCCTGGGATAAATCCTACTTGGTCATGGTGTATGATCTTTCTGATGTACTTCTGGATCCAATTTGATAGAATTTTGTTGAGGACTTTGGCATCTATGTTCATGAGGGATATTGGCCTATAATTCTCTTTCATTGTGTTGTCTTTATCTGGTTTTGGTATTAGGTTGATGCTGGCTTCATAGAATGAGCTTGGAAGTGTTCCTTCCTCTTGAATTTTTTGGAATAGTCTGAGGAGGATAGGTTTTAGTTCTTCCTTGAATGTTTGGTATAACTCCCCTGTGAAGCCGTCTGGCCCCCGGCTTTTGTTTACTGGAAGCTTTTTGATGACTGCTTCAATTTCTTCCATAGTTATTGGCTTATTGAGATGTTTAGATTCTTCCTGATTGAGTTTTGGAAGGTTATATTTTTCTAGAAATATGTCCATTTCCTCCAGGTTGTCCAGTTTGTTGGAATAGAGTTGTTCATAGTATTTTTTAACAATCCTTTGTATTTCTGTGGGGTCTATTGTTATTTCCCCTCTCTCATTTCTGATTTTGTTTATTTGAGTCCTCTCTTCTTTGCTTCTTGGTGAGCCTGGCTAGAGGTTCATCAATCTTGTTTATCCTTTCAAAAAACCAGCTCTTGGTTTCACTGATCTTTTGTATTGTTTTTTTGGTCTCTATGTCATTTATTTCTGCTCAGATCTTTATTATCTCCTTCCTTCTGCTCACTCTGGGGTTTTCTTGTTGATCTCTTTCTAATTCTTTGAGTTGTAGAGTTAGATGATTTACTACTATTTTTTCTTGTTTTTTGAGGTAGGCTTGTAGAGCTATAAACTTCCCTCTCAGGACTGCTTTCATTGAGTCCCATAGATTTTGGCTTGTTTTTTTTGGTTGTTGTCATTAGTTTCCAAGATGCTTTTAATTTCTTCTTTGATCTCTTTGGTAACCTAGTCATTATTTCATAGCATGCTATTCAGCTTCCAAGTGTTTGAGATTTTTGGATTGTTTTTATTGTAGTTTATTTCTAATTTTATGGCATTGTGGTCTGAGAAGATGCTTAGTATGATTTCAATCTTCTTGAATTTGGGGAGACTTTGCTTGTGACCCAATATCTGGTCTATTTTTGAAAATGTCCCATGTGCACTTGAGAAGAACGTATATTCCGTGGCTTTGGGGTGAAATATTCTGAAGATGTCAGTTAAGTCCATCTGATCTAGTGAGTCATTTAGGATTGCTGTGTCTTTTATGATTTTTTGTCTAGAGGATTTATCCAGTGATGTCAGTGGTGTATTAAAGTCCCCTACTATGATTGTATTGTTGTCGATCTCTCCCTTGATGTCTTCCAGGAGTTTTGTTACGTATTTGGGTGCTCCTGCGTTGGGTGCACATTTGTTTATCAGGGTTATATCCTCTTGTTGTATCGATCCCTTTAGTATTATGAAGTGGCCTTCCTTATCTCTTGTTATGGCATTTACTTTGAGGTCTATTTTTGTCAGATATAAGTATTGCTACCCCAGTTTTTTGTTTTTTTCCATTTGCGTGAAAGATATTTTTCCATCCCTTCACTTTCAGTCTGTGTGAGTCCCTTGTTCTGAGGTGGGTCTCTTGCAGACTGCATACATATGAGTCATGTTTTTTTTATCCATTCAGCCACTCGATGTCTTTTGATGGGAGCATTTAGTCCGTTTACGTTTAAAGTTATTACTGAAAGGTATTTGTTTGTAGGCATATCTATTTTTGTGTCTGTGTTCCTTCTTACTGGTTTATTTCTTCTTTTTACAGTATCCCTTTTAGCATTTCTTGCATTGCTGGTTTGGTGGTGATAAAATCCCTTAGCCTTATTTTTGTCTGCGAAGCTCCTGATTTCCCCTTCAATTTTGATTGATAGTCTTGCTGGATAGAGTATTCTTGGATTCAGTCCTTTGCTTTGCAACACTTTGTATACCTCCTTCCATTCCCTTCTAGCTTGATGTGTATCTGTTGAGAAATCATTTGATAATCTGATGGGGGTTCCTTATTAGGTAACTCTCTGTCTCTCTCTTGCCGCCTTTAAGATTCTCTCTTTGTCGATGATATTTGCCATTGAAATTATGACGTGTCTTGGTGTGGGTCTTTTGGGGTTGATCCTGCTTGGGACTCTCTGTACTTGTGTAACTTTTTTCTTCCCCATATCCCGGAAGTTTTCTGTCTTTATTTCTTCAAATAGATTTTCTAATCCTTGCTGCTCTTCTTGTCCTTCTGGCAGCCCTATTATATGTATGTTACTTCGTTTCATGTTGTCCCAAAGCTCCCATAGGCTTTCCTCCTGCTTTTTAATTTTTTTCTCCAATTGCTGTTCAGATTGAGCTTGTTTTTGTACCTGATCTTCTAACTCACTAATTCGATCCTCTGCTTCTTCTAGTCTACTGTTGAAACTTTCCACGGTGTTTTTGATTGTAGTTATATCACTTTTCATTTCTTCCTGATTCTTGCATAGGTTGTTGATTTTCTCATCCATCTGATGTATAAATTCTACGACCATTACTCTGAACTCTTTTTCGGTCATGTTGCATGCTTCAATTTCACTAATTTCCTTTCTTGGCGACTCCTCATTTTCTTTCCTCTGGGGATTGTGTTGTCTCCCCATTCTGACTATCACCAGAAGGTTCAAACTTCGAGTTGCGTGGACCTGGGCCATGTGCCGTGGAAACTTCGCACCACCCGAGTTTCTCTAAAGTGCTCCAACATTAGGACGTGTGGCTGTCGTGGGTTGGTGGGAACCAGGCTTGCCCAGGGTCAGTGTTCCCAGCGTTCAGTGTGGTCTCGTGTGCACACCTAGAATCAGGGACCCTGCCTGCACCGCCCTGTTGGCGTGTGCCGAAAATGAGTCCCCTAGCACGTGCCAGGAGTCAGAGTTTCCCTGTGTCTGCACCAAGAATCGAGTATCAGAGTCTCTGTTGCCTCGTGCGGCTTCTCGCTGAGAATCAGGGTCCCCGTATGCACATGCACCAAGAATTGGAGTCACTGGCTCTTAGTGTGAATGCGCTGTGAGTCAGGAATCCCAGGCGCACACGGTAAGAAACAGAGTCAAGTTGGTGGTGCTCAGTGCTGCCTCTTGCCAGGAGAATTTGGGTCCAGGTCACCATGGGGCAGGGGTCCTCAAACTTTTTAAACAGAGGGCCAGTTCACTGTCCCTCAGACCGTTGGAGGGCCGGACTATAGTTTTTTAAAAAAAACTATGAACAAATTCCTATGCACACTGCGGGCCCAGGACGAGTTGGCTGCTAAGCAGGACAGGCAGCGACACCCGGCAGGCCGGATAAATGTCCTCGGCGGGCCGCATGTGGCCTATGGGCCGTAGTTTGAGGATGCCTGCCATGGGGGACTGGGTTGCACAATAGCTCTGTGGCGTGCCTGTGCTGCGGAAAACTGACTTGCGTGTGCACTTGCCCAGAATCAAAGTCAGGTGGCACTGTCGCCCTGCGTGGGCTTCGGGTTTGTTCGCCTGATTGCGTTGCGGGGAGCAGATTCCAGTCTCTCAGATTCTAGTAGCAGCGCTGTGGTCCGCGCGTGCTCTCTCAAGCTCAAATTCCCCATAGAGGCACTGTGTCCCGCGCGCGCACCCTCTCAAGCTCAAATTCCCTGTAGGGGAGCTGCGTCCCGCGCGTGCTCTCAAGCTCAATTTCCCATAGGGGCGCTCCGGCTCGAGCAAGGGGCGTGTCTATCAGTTACTATGGCACTATCCGCGAGCCTGCAGGGAGGGGGATAGGCTATGTGACTCACAGAAATCTGCTGCCGGGAAGTCTGGATTCTTGTTGTCTATTGGTCTGAAGCTGTGGTCGCAGTTCTCTGTCCCCAGTGGCTGCAGGGTCCTGGTTTGTGTCTGGTTCCTAGTCTCAAGCAGCTCTGTTTCTCAAGATGGCGTGGTCTCCGTGCCCACACCGGCTGCCCAGAAGTGTCCGCTTTGTGCGTGGGGCTCTGCCGTCAAAGACTGCCCGGTTTGGCAGCCCCTTGGAGGACCTGCAGAATCTAACTGTCCCTAGCTCATACACACACACACCACACACGTCTACACTCTCCTCTATGGCTTCCTCACTCTCTCACACTCTCTCCCTCCCTTCCTTCCTGCTGATCGCCATCTTCCCGATCTCCTCTAAAATATTTTTATAAACCAAAATAAATAGCAGATTACACTAAGAAAACACATGTGATTTAAAAAAACCAGCATTATGCCCTAGCTGGTCTGGCTCAATGGATAGAGTGTCGGCCTGTGGACTGAAGGGTCCCAGGTTTGATTCCGATCAAGGGCACATGCCCAGTTGTGAGCTCAAATCCCCAGTAGAGGGCATGCAGGAGGCAGCCGATCAATGATTCTCTCCCATCACTGATGTTTCTATCTCTCTCTCCTTCTCCCTTCCTCTCTGAAATCAATAAAAATATATTTAAAAAAATAAATAAACAAAGTAAGAAACTAGTGTTATACTGTGAGATCTGTTTCAGCAATCATTATTAAAAATGAAAAAACCATTTAAAAATAAAACATCTATGCAGTGTGGTCAAGAAATTTTTCTAAAGGAACGAACAAATGTAAGCTGGCAAAAACACGGAGCAACAGTTATTTCCATATACTTGTACTAGAGGCCTGGTGCACAAAATTCATGCACAGGCGGGGGGGCAAGGCAGACAGCCTCTCTCAGCCTGGCCTGCACCCTCTCCAATTTGAGACATCCCTCTCACAATCTGGGACCGCTGGCTCCTAACTGCTCACCTGCCTGCCTGCCTGATTGCCCCTAGCCACTCTGCCTGCCTGCCTGATTCCCCTAACTGCTCCCCTGCCTGCCTGATCGTCCCTAACTGCTCCCCTGCCTGCCTGATTGCCCCTAACCACCTCTGCCTGCCTGCCTGATAGCCCCTAACCACCTCTGCCTGCCGGCCTGATCACCCCTAACTGCTATCCTGCCAGCCTGATAGCCCCTAACTGCTCCCCTGCCTGCCTGGTCGCCCCTAACTGCCCTCCCCTGCCAGCCTGACTGCCTCTAACCACCTCTGTCTTGGCCCCGCCACCATGGCTTTGTCCGGAAGGACATCTGGATGGATGTCTGGAAGATGTCCGGTCTAATTAGCATATTACCCTTTTATTAGTATAGTTAAACTGGTACAATCCCTGTAGAAAGTCATTTGTCAGTATCAGTAATCTCAATATGTATATATATTTTAACACAAAAGTCTACTCCTTAAACTATACTCTAGAACAGCAATTTTCAATCAGTGTGCCTCAAAAATTTTTAAAACATGCAATTCCTGACTATTTAGTCAGGAGCACTGACCTCTTTTCCCTTAGACTGTCAAATAAAAAAATGACAGCAGCCAACACAATAACCATCCAATATGAATGAAGCAAAATTATACCTATTTTTTGTCAGATCAGCAAAAAATATATTTTTGGTGTGCCAGAGTTTTAGTAATTAGTTTATGTGTGTCATGAGATTTAAAAAGGTTGAAAATCATTGCCCTGTGAATAATGCTCACACATGCTAACAAGCAGACATGTATAAGAATGCCTATCATAATCTATAATAATAAAAGTGTAATATGATAATTAGACTGGACAGCCGAACGACCTTCCGGACGTCATTCTGGACGTCCTTCCTGACGAAGCCACCGCAGCGGGGGCAAGGCAGAGGTGGTTAGGGGTGATCAGGCAGGCAGGCAGAGTGGTTAGGGGCAATCAGGCAGGCAGGCAGAGTGGTTAGGGGTTATGAGGCAGGCAGGCAAAGTGGTTTGGTTAGGGGCGATTAGGCAGGCAGGCAGGCAAACAGTTAGGAGCCAGCGGTCCTAGATTGCAAGAGGGATGTTCAACTGCCAGTTTAGACAGTTGGACATCTCCCGAGAGGTCCCAGATTGCGAGAGGGTGCAGGCTGGGCTGAGGGACCCTCCTCCTCCCCCCAACCCCCCGTGCGTGAATTTCATGCACTGGGCTTCTAGTACTATTTATAAATGGAAAATTACAAACAACCTCAATCTCCACTAAAACAGATAAGCTATGTTGTTATATTCATAGAATGGAATTTTAAACAGCAACTAAAAAGAAGATTCTAGAGCAGTGGTTCTCAACCTTTCTAATGCCGCAACCCTTTAATATACAGTTCCTCATGTTGTGGTGACCCCCAACCATAAAATTATTTTCGTTGCTACTTCATAACTGTAATTTTGCTACTGTTAATGAATCATAATGTAAATATCTGTGTTTTCCGATGGTCTTAGGCTCTACAGCAGCGGTTCTCAACCTGTGGGTCAGGACCCACAGGTTGAGAACTGCTAGCAGGGTCACCTAAGACCATCAGAAAACACAGATATTTACATTATGATTCATTAACAGTAGCAAAATTACAGTTATGAAGTAGCAACGAAAATAATTTTATGGTTGGGGGTCACCACAACATGAGGAACTGTATATTAAAGGGTTGCGGCATTAGAAAGGTTGAGAACCACTGCTCTAGAGTATATAAATCAGCTTTGAAAAATCTCAAAATCATAATATGTAATGAAAAAGTCAAGTTTTAGCATGATACACACAGTATAACATTTATATAAAGTGTGAAAACATGCAGAACAAAACTATATATTCTTTTTTAAATTTTTATTTTATTGTTTAAAGTTTTACAAATAGTAGTACATATGTCTCCTTTTTTTCTCCATTGACCTTCCCCCCGCCTCCCCTACCCCCCGGCACATGCCCTAACCCTTTCCCTCCCGCCTCAGTATCTTGCGCCCATTAGTTATGCTTATATGCATTTATGCAAGTCCTTTGGTTGATCTCTTACACCCCCCCACCCCCGCCAACTCTCCCCAGCCTTCCCGCTGTAGTTTGACAGTATATTCTTTATGGAAATATCTATCTATTCTGAAAATATAAAATCAAGAATGGGAACGATAAACATCAAATTCATAATAGTGTTTACTTCTGGTGGGGGCAGAGCACACAGTGAGCTTCAATTATATGCAGTGTCTTATTACTTGTGTAGGAGGACTGTAAGTATACATTCAGGTGGTTAAATCATTTTCTATATGTATTGTGCTGAAAATGTTCCATAATTTAACACAAAGAAAAAAAACATACGTAAAAACAAAAATTAATAGATTAAATGGCAGAACTAATGTATCTAAAGGTCCATTATTTTGTTGTTGTTAATCCTCACCCAAGGATATTTTTCCCATAGATTTTTAGAGAGAATGGAATAGATGGAGAGAGGAGGGAAGAGAGAGAGAAACATCCATGTGAGAGAGACACACTGATTGGTTGCCTCCTGCACATGTCCCAGTGCAGGGGCTCGAACCTACAACCCTTAGGTGCGTGGGCCAGCCCTCTAACCATTGAACAAACAATAGCCAGGGCTAAAAGGCCCATTATTTGAAAATAACATATAGAAAGCTAACGCCATAGAGAAAAATGTTTAAACATTAGCATATTTACAAAGAACACAAACATAATAAATTTTAAACATGTAATCAACATGTGAATTCCTAGAAAAATACAAATTATCAACATTAACTCATGCCAGATTTGAAAATCCTAAATAATTAGTTAACACATAATAAACTGAAAGAACATCAAATATAGTTGATCACAGGGCTGATATTTCTCAAATTTTTATGGAATGTAATATTCTCTGCTAATGTTTATTATTTTTATTTTTTCAATTATAGTTTACACCCATTATCAATGTGCATCAGTTTCAAGTGTACTGCATAGTAGTTAGACAATCATACACTTTATAAAGTGTTCCCTCTGATATTTCCAATACTCAACCAGCACCATATATGGTTTTTACAATGTTATTGATTATATCCCCTATACTGTACTTTACCGATACACCCCCATGACTACTTTATAACTTCTGATCTGTACTTCTTAATCCCTTCCTTTTCCACCCAGTCCCCAAAACAGCCTCCCCTCTGACAACCATCCCTCTGTTTCTTATCCATGAGTCTTTTTGTTTTGTTTCTTCGTTTATATTGTTCTTTAGATTCCACATATAAGTAAAATCATATGGTACTTTTCTTTCTCTGGCTAACTTATTTCACTTAGTATAATACCCTCCAAGTCCAGTGTTTTTTTTTTAATTGCTGAAGAATCTGTAAAAGGATGAAGAACAACCTAATTCAATTTAAGAAGTTGGCTTAATGCTGGCACTAAAAACTGACAATTGTACACAGATCTACACGCTATGCACAAGCACACAAACAAAACTAATCTTGCTTCTATTTGCTAAGCATCCTAAAGAAAATATTACTGAATTCATGATATACTTCTATAATTTTCCAAATGCCCATAGTTATATATATAACTTTTAAAATGAAGAAGATCTTTATTAATACAAATAATTAGCGCTCTGGCTGGTTTGGCTCAGTGGATAGAGCATGGGCCTGCAGACTGAAGGGTCCAGGGTTCGATTCCAATCAAGGGCACATGCCTGGGTTGTGGGCTTAATCCCCAGTAGGGGGCGTGCAGGAGGCGGCCGATCAATGATTCCCTCTCATCATTGATGATTCTATCTCTCTCTCCCCTCTCCCTTCCTCTCTGAAATCAATAAAAAATGTTTAAAAATAAAATAAAATAATTAGCAATTGGTTCAATATCCAATCTACAGTGTTTCTCATAACCACCTAATTGAAAAGCTGATACATTTGTTTAAAAAATTATTATTTATGTTGTTTCATCAGATATTAAAATATACTAAAAAAATGCTAAAAACTTAAACAGTTTTTGTTAATGGTGATCGTTATAATAGCTCAAAACAAAAATATGATCCACAATTACCTAGTTAATCTATTGGAGCTTATTCTCTTACAATAATTTCAGAATTATCTATCCCAAAAAAAATTTAGTAAACAGGAGACTTAAAACATTTACTGTTGTCTCAGGTAACTATAAAAAGTAATTTGAAAAATAAATAAAATTAAACCATTATTTTTTTAAAAGATTTTTTTAATTGATTTTCAGAGAGAGTGGAAGGGAGGAGGAAAACATCCATGTGAGAATAAAACTAATGAGCTGCCTCCTGCATGGATATCGAGCCTGCAAAATTAAAGTAGCAAATTTTTGTTGCAGGGCACACACCCAACCAACTGAGCCACACTGGCCAGGGAAAATTAAACTATTATCTTAATGTTTTCTTACTTTTTAAAATATATTTTTATTGATTTCAGAGAGGAAGGAAGAGGGAGCAAGAGATAGAAACATCAATGATGAGAAAGAATCATTGACAGGCTGCCTCCTGCATGCCCTCGACTGGGGAGCGAGCACAAAACACAGGCATGTGCCCTGACTGAGAATCAAACTGTGATCTCCTGGTTCGTAGGCCGATGCTCTATCCACTGAGCCACACCAGCTGGGCAAACAATTTTTTTTAATTTTTTATTGTTGAAAGTATTACATATATCTCCTTTTTCCCCCACTGACCTCACCCCAGCCATTCCCACCCCCCAGCACACGCCCTCACCCCGCTACTGTGTGTGTCCATGGGTTATGGTTAAATGCATGCACACAAGTCCGTTGGTTGCTCTCTTACACCGCTCCCTCCCCTACCGTCCCTCTGAGGTTGGACAGTCTGTTCAATGCTTCTTTGTCTCTAGATCTATTTTTGTTCATCAGTTTATAATGTTCATTATATTCCACAAATAACTGAGATCACATGATATTTATCTTTCTCTGACTGGATTATTTCGCTTAGCACAGTGGTCAGCAAAGTGCGGCTCGTGAGCCACATGCGGCTCTTTGGCCCCTTGAGTGTGGCTCTTCCACAAAATACCATGTGCAGGCGCACACATACAGTGTGACTGAAACTTCGTGACCCATGCACAGAAGTAGGTTTTCGGCTCTCAAAAGACATTTCAATCGTACTGTTGATATTTGGCTCTGTTGACTAATGAGTTTACCGACCACTGGCTTAGCATAATGCTCTCCAGGTCCATCCATGCTGTCGCAAATGGTAATAGTTCCTTCTTTTTTATAGCAGCATAGTATTCCATTGTGTAGATGTACCATAGTTTTCTAATCCACTCATCTGCTGATGGGCATTTAGGCTGTTTCCAAATCTTAGCTATTGTAAATTGTGATGCTATGAACATAGGGGTGCATATATCCTTTCTGATTGGTGTTTCTAGTTTCTTGGGATATATTCCTAGAAGTGGGATTACTGGGTCAAATGGGAGTACCATTTTTAGTTTTTTGAGGAAACTCCATACTGTTTTCCACAGTGGCTGCACGAGTCTGCATTCCCACCAGCACTGAACGAGGGTTTCTTTTTCTCTACATCCTTGCCAACACTCATCATTTGTTGATTTGTTAATGATAGCCTTCTGACAGATGTGAGATGGTACCTCATTGTCATTTTGATTTGCATCTCTCAGATGATTAGTGACTTTCAGAATTTTTTCATCTGTCTCTTGGCCTTCTGTATGTCCTCTTTCAAAAAGTGTCTATTTAGGTCCTTTGCCATTTTTTGATTGAATTGTTTGTCTTCCTTTTGTAAAGCTGTATGAGTTCTCTATACATTTTGGAAATTATATCCTTATTGGAGATAACACTGGCAAATATGTTCTCCCATGCAGTGGGCTCTCTTATTGTTTTGTTGATGATTTCTTTTGCTGCACAGATTTGATGTAGTCCCATTTGTTTATTCTTTCCTTCGTTTCCATTGTCTTAGAAGCTGTATCAGTAAAGATATTGCAATGAAATATGTCTGATATTTTGCTGTCTATGGATTCTTCTAAAATTTTTACGTTTCTCGTCTTACGTTTAAATTCTTTTTTCCATTTTGAGGAGAAGGAATCCAAGATGGCAACGTAGGTAAACACCTAAACTGCTGCCTCGCACAAGAATTTGAAAACTACAACTGAAAGACAAAACGTCTTTCACCCAGAACCACGGGAAAGCTGGCTAAGTGGAAGTTCTACAACTAGAAGAAAAGAGAAAAGAGCATTGAGACGTGCACAAGCGCTGAAAAGCTGAGGTACGGAGGCGCGTGATCTGGGCTGGCGGCAGGCGTTGCTTTTTTCAACCCAAAGGGAGACAAGCCCCCGATTACTCTGAAATCCAGTTTCTGGGGAGACGCAACGGGACCCAAACTCCTACAGGGAGAAGCTGGACTGTCTGCCATCAGGTCGGAAAGGGAGGGTGGCTTGCTTGCAGAGCTGCGCGCAGGAATAATTGTTTACTGTGCTGGGGCGCAGGACGCAGGGACGTGGTCGGGGACGCGGTTGGAGACACAGAGACGGCTAAATGGCAGCCATCGCTGTTTGCCACACCCTAGCCTAGTGACACCCTGAGACCCCACCCAGCACAACCTACAAACCCACCCAAGCTCCAAGCAGCGGCTTTAGCATATGAATGGCCTGCCCTATCGCAGCTTAACATAGCAAACTTGCAGCCCAGGACAGACAGCTCCAAAACCTACAAACCCAAGCAAAAAGGAGAAAACTGTAGTTCTCGCTGTAGCTCCTGCTGGGTGGCCTCAGACAGTAGCTGACCTGCACCCCATTGGAGATCCAGAAGCCAGTGTACCTCGTGGTCAGTGTGAGACACCAGATTTCAACTCCTCACATCCATAAGTGAATCATTCAAGAGGCAGACTCAGTGAGCACCAAAGCCCCACTGAAACAAGTCATGGACCATAAGCGCTTCTCCAGCGCAGCAGTTCTTCCATTATAGACACAGCGGGTCCTCACAGCCAGTTGGCCTGGAGGTCAATTCCTCCCAGTGTACCAACAGCCATCAAGGCTTAACTACACCAAGACTTTGCACTCAGCACACAAAGGGTTGTACCAAGAGCATTCACCTCAGGTGATTGGCTGAGCTACTGGCCCCTATAGGTCACCTACCACACAAAGCCACTCCATCAACACAGGGAAGCAGCAAAATACAGAGACAAAGAAACATGTCACGAATGAAAGAAATGGAGGAAAGCAAACTACTGGACGACATAGAGTTCAGAACCACATTTATAAGGTTACTCAAGAATCTTCTAAAAACCTCTGAGGAACTTAGTGAGACCTTTAAGGATCTTAATGAGAATGCCAAAAAAATGGAAAAGGACCTGTCAGAAATTAAGCATACACTGTCTAAAATAAAGAATATACAGAAACTCAACTGTAGATCAATGTACCCCAAGAATCAAACCAAAGATCTGAAATATGAGGAAACAAAAAAAACACCCAACCAGAAAAACAAAAAGAAAAAAGAATCTAAAAATATGAAGATAGTGTAAGGAGCCTCTGGGACAACTTTAAGCGTACTAACATCCGAATTTTTGGGGTGCCAGAAGAAGAGAGAGAGCAAAATATTGAAAACCTATTAGAAGAAATAATGACAGAAAACTTTGCCCACCTGGTGAAAGAAATAGACTTACAAGTTCAGGAAGCGCACAGAACCCCATACAAGAGGAATCCAAAGAGGACCACACCAAGACACATCATAATTAAAATGCCAAGGGCAAAAGACAAAGAGAGAATCTTGAAAGCAGCAAGAGAAAAACAGTTAGTTACCTACAATGGAGTACCCATACAACTGTCAGCTGATTTCTCGGCAGAAACTATGCAGGCCAGAAGGGAGTGGCAAGAAATATTCAAAGTGATGAACAGCAAGAACCTACAACCAAGATTACTCTACCCAGCAAAGCTATCATTCAGAGTTGAAGGTCAGCTAAAGAGCTTCACAGACAAGAAAAAGCTAAAGGAGTTCACCACCACCAAACCAGGATTACATAAAATGCTGAAGGGTATTCTTTAAGAGGAAGAAGAAGAAAAAGGTAAGAAAAAAAATCATCAACAACAAAATGACATCGAATACATACCTACCAACAAGTGAATCTAAAAATCAAGTGAATAAAAAATCGGAAGAACAGAATGGACTGGTGAATATAATAGAATCAGGGACATCGAAAGGGAGTGGACTGACAATTCTCAGGGGGAAGGGGTGTGAGGGGTGCGGGAAGAGATTGGACAAAAATCTTACACCTATGGATGAAGACAGTGGCGGGGGGGTAAGGGCATGGGGAGGGGTGGGGAATCAGGTGGAGGGGAGCTATGGGGGGGAAAAAAAGAGGAACACCTGTAATAATCTGAACAATAAAGATTTATAAATAAATAAATAAATAAATAAATAAATAAATAAATAAATATTTTATCCATTTTGAGTTTATTTTTGTGTATGGGGTAAGTTGGTGGTCTAGTTTCATTTTTTTGCATGTATCTGTCCAATTTTCCCAACACCATTTACTGAAGAGACTGTCTCGACTCCACTGTATGCTCTTGCCTCCTTCTTCAAATATTAATTGAGCATAATGGCTTGGGTCAATTTCTGGGGTCTCTGTTCTGTTCCATTGGTCTATATGCCTGTTCTTGTGCTAGTACCAGGCAGTTTTGAGAACAGTGGCTTTGTAATATTGCTTGATATCTGGTATTGTGATCCCTCCAACTTTATTCTTCTTTCTCAGGATTGTTGTGTCTATTCGGGGTCTTTTTTAATTCTATAAGAATTTTTGGAGAGTTTGTTCTAGGTCTGTGAAATATGCCATTGGTATTTGGGCAACCATTATTTTAAAAACATTTTTTCTTATAAAATAAATAAATAATATAATACATTATATTAAATTAAAATAAATTTATATTTATCATTAAATAGAATCACTTGGGAAGCAGGGAAATTAAGTTAAATCTTAACTAAAGAGTTTACATTTTTTATTATACCAGTTACTGTGCCTACCTTTTAATTTTATCTCAACAAAAGCCTTAAGACTACAATTACTATTATCAATTGTAACCAATAGAGCTTTTTTTTTTAATTGCTAACTAACTATAGACAGGATACCATGGTAGGTGCTGTCATGTCTTCTCTAACTCCTCACCTTTGAAGATATCTTCTTTCTGCTTATTACCCAATCTTTATTCCCAGAACCAGTCCAAACTATATATAACAAGAAAGATTTTTAAAAGCCTGTGTTATAAAGTGAGATTTGCTATCAAATCACATTTGCTGTTGGCCTAACTTTGACACTGGTAACCATTCTCAGGGTTTGATTTCTCCTTTTTTTTACCAATACCTCAGTACTGCTTTGAATTGCTTTTACCAGTCTCTCACCAAAGAAGAAATACTGCACTAGAACCAGAAACCTTGCTACTTGTTGATCACCAGCCACAATCCCTGTATTACAATTCCAAATGTTTGACTAAAATATTACTTAAAATGCCTGACTGAAATGTTCTCTGACCCTCATGATCTTCAAAACCACACTCAACATCCTGGTAGAATTTCCACTGAGTGAGTCTAGTTCCAAATTAAGGTGCTCCTCCCTTCTCCTGCCCCTTCTGCCAGGCTAACTCATTCCATTAAAGTTAATAAGCAACATCCAGGCATGTACAAAATAATAAACACTTTAAGGTCAGATAAACAAGAAAGAGGCATCCATTGCTCTCAGAGAACACCGCCATCTTATAATGGACATAAACTAGTTAACAATTAACTTTCTGCTACAAAACTAAAAATAAACTATCTTAAGTAGAAACTGATGGAGTCAGACCATTTAACAAGGTTAAACCTCATGAGTTGGCACATGAACCAAGATTTTAAAGATGAGCAGTATTTTAATACAAAAAAGCAAGCTATTCATAATTGAAAAAAAAAAAAACCTGTAAACAACCAAGATATCCGTTAAGAGGTTAATTGATAAATAAACTATGATTTAGCTATACATGGAATATTACCGAGCAATATAGAGAAATGAGCTATTGAGACAAGCATGGATGAGTCTTAAATGCATATTGCTAAGTGACACAAATCAGTCTGAAAAGGCTATGTACTGTATGATTCCAATTATGCTACATTCTAGAAAGGGCAAATCTACAGTTAATAAAAAGGTGAGTGGTTGCCAGGCATCAGTGGGGAAGGGGTTGAATAGGTGAAGGAGATTTTTAGGGCAGGGAAACTAT
The DNA here is from genome assembly GCF_963455305.1 of Plecotus auritus. Classification (NCBI taxonomy): domain Eukaryota; kingdom Metazoa; phylum Chordata; class Mammalia; order Chiroptera; family Vespertilionidae; genus Plecotus; species Plecotus auritus. The sequence goes on along the minus strand of NC_137770.1, from coordinate 122,295,623 downwards.
TTTGTATGATACTGTTTAACAGGGGATGCATGACATTATGCCTTTGTCAGAACCCATACAGCGCAAAGAGTGAATCTTAATGTATACAAAGTTTTAGAAAATTATTTAAGGCATTGGGGGATCCTAGAAAATAATTCAAACCATGACAAGAGAATCTAACTATATGACAAATATATGAAACAACCACAATGTTCAAGAAAGTGGGTGGGAAAAAAAGATACTGACTTAACTAATTCTGAAAATGAAGGAAGTCTATAAAACTAAAAGCAAAAGGAACTACACTCTACTAGTATAGCACTCTACTCTAGTTGATAGTCATTTCCCACAGGAGTATGGGTTAACAATTCTTATACTGTTATACATGTATACTAGAATTGAATAATTAATGAATGGAAGATGATGGGAGACAGGTTCCTCACTGTTAAGAGTGGGAGTTTACATATAAGTAAGGGGAGAAGGCTAGACTGATATATGTGATAATGGATTAGTTAGGAACATTAGCAGACCTAATCTTTATATATATACTAGAGGCCTGGTGCACGAAATTCGTGCTGGGGGGGAGGGGGAATGTCCCTCAGCCAGACCTGCACCCTCTCCAATCTGGGACATCCCTCTCACAATGTAGGACTGCTGGCTCCTAACCACACTCCTGCTTGCCTGCCTGCCTGATTGCCCCTAACCGCTTCTGCCTGCCAGCTTCATCAACCCCTAACCACTCCCCTGCCAGCCTGATTGACGCCTAACTGCTCCCCTGCTAGTCTGATCGCCCCCAACTGCCCTCCCCTGCCAGCCTGATCACCCCCAACTGCCCTCCCCTGCCAGCCTGATCGCCCCCAACTGCCCTCCCCTACCGGCCCAATCGCCCCCAACTGCCCTCCCCTGCTGGTCTGGTCACCCCCAACTGCCCTTCCCTGCAGGCCTTGTCACCCCCAACTGCCATCCCCTGCAGGTCTGGTCACCCCCAACTGCCCTCCCCTGCTGGCCTAATCTCATCCCCAACTGCCCTCCCCTGCCAGCCATCTTGTGGTGGCCATCTTGTGACAACATGAGGGTGGCCATCTTGTGATGACATCACGCAAAGGCATCACGCCCACCTAGGCTTTTATTATATAGGATATAGCTAGACAAAAATATTTGCAGATATATGAATATACCCAGGTTGGTATATACACATATTTTCTTACTCTGTCAGAGAAGAGGGCCTATGAAAAATGATATCCCTTTCAAAATGAATCTGGCAAGACGAGAAGTTAGCTGGGAAGCATGAGAAATCACCACTACAGAAAGAAAGAATCCTATATAATAAAAGGGTAATATGCAAATTGACCATCACTCCAACACAAAAAATGGCTGCCCCCATGTGGACACAAGATGGCCACCACAAGATGGCCAGCAGGGAAGGGCAGTTGTGGGAGATCAGGCCAGCAGGGTAGGGCAGTTGGGAGGGACCAGGCCTGCAAGAGAGGGAAGTTGGGGGCAACCAGGCCTGCAGGGGAGGGCAGTTAAGGGTGACTGGGCTGGCAGAGGAGGGAAGTTGGGGGCGACCAGGCCTGCAGGGGAGGGCAGTTGGGGGAGACCAGGCCTGCAGAGGAGGTCAATTAGGGGCAACCAGGTTAGCAGGGCATGGCAGTTGGGAGTGACAAGGCCTGCCAGGGAGGGCAGCTGGGGGCGACCAGGCCAGCATGGGAGGGCAGTTGGGGACGATCAGGAATCAGGCCTAAACGGGCAGTTGGACATCCCTCAAGGGGTCCCAGATTGGAGAGGGTGCAAGCTGGGGAGGGGTGTCCCTCAGCCCGGCCTGCACCCTCTCCAATCCGGGACCCCTCGGGGGATGTCCAACTGCCAGCTTAGCAGGGAGTAGGCCTAATGTGGCAGTCAGACATCCCTCTCACAAACCGGGACCGCTGGCTCCTAACCGCTCACCTGCCTACCTGTCTGATCGCCCCTAATTACTCTGCCTGCCAGCCTGATTCCCCTCACAGCTCTCCCCTGACAGCCTGATTCTCCTAACTGCTCTCCCCTACCGGCCTGATCGTCCTAACTGCTCTCCCCTGCCAGCCTAATCACCCTAACTGCTCTCCCCTGCTGGCCCAATCCCCCTAACTGCTCTCCCCTGCTGGCCTGATCCCCCTAACTGCTCTCCCCTGCCAGCCTGATCTCCCCTAACTGCCTCTGCCTCGGCCCTGCCACCGTGTCTTTGTACGGAAGGATGTGCAGAAAGTAGTCCAGATGTCTGATCTAATTAGCATATTACCGTTTTATTAGTATAGATGAAGAAAGAAAAATTTAATATCCTTTTCTCCCCATCCATCCAGATACCCCATCTTCAAATAAAACAATCTAATCAAAATCTTAGCATGAGAAGAAATCTGAAATATAGAAGAAAAAGTAGCAAAGGCCTAGAATAGTATGCCATCTTGAGTGAAATATTCATCCTATACAACAAATTGGGGGATTATGGGTATCTAGGGCAAGAGGAGGCAGGGTAGAAAACCCAAATTTTCCAAACATTGTGGCACACGCAATAGCAAAATTTCCACCTTTTGGGCAAACACTATTAATAAAAAAGTGTTGCCGAAACCGGTTTGGCTCAGTGGATAGAGCGTCGGCCTGCGGACTGAAGGGTCCCAGGTTCGATTCCGGTCAAGGGCATGTACCTTGGTTGCGGGCACATCCCCAGTGGGGGGTGTGCAGGAGGCAGCTGATCAATGTTTCTCTCTCATCGATGTTTCTAGCTCTCTATCCCTCTCCCTTCCTCTCTGTAAAATATCAATAAAATATATATTAAAAAAAAAAAAAAGATTCTCTCTCATCATTGATGTCTCTCTCTCTCTCCCTCTCCCTTCCTCTGTGAAATCAATAAAAATATATTTTTTTAAAAAAAATAAAAAATAAAAAAAAATAAAAAAAAAATAAAAAAGTGTTAACCTATTTACCCCTACAAAACTTCCACAAAATAAAAACTGACAAGTTACCCAGTATTTGAAATGACAATTGAGAATGTAATCACTCACTTCTAATAATTCTGAGACGACAGGAAGAACTTCTGGATTACAGATATCTATGGAGTCATCCCGGTATGTCTTCTTTTTATAACAGATATTACCCAAATGTAGTATTGCTGAGAGAAGAGAGAAAATCCTGCAAAAATAAGATTATAAATTACAACTTGCTTATGTGTATTCTCTAAGCTTATTTCAACCCAAAAATCATAATCATGCAAATTAACTAGTACAAATATGACATAGTCTTCAGAAAATAATATGGGAATAATTATAACTATAAAATTTATTGAGTGTTTACTATGTTAGTCACTGTGCAAAGTGCTTTACAAAACCTTAACTTCAGTATTATACCTACTACTTGTCAGAAAAGTTATCTGAAGGGGACGTCTTGCTATTATCTGAATCTGCTGTAGTGTTTCAAAAGTCCATTCCTTCCTAAATGCTTTTCATCCTGACTGGAATGCCCTTTCCCTACACAATCTATTTCAGATCTATTGAATAAGGATGTTTCATGCCTTGGAATCTGCATTTTTAACCATGTATCCTAGGTGATTTTCTCAATTAGTAGTTATCTATACTAATAATAGATGAATATGCAAATTGTCTGGGATGCCGTCACATAATGACCAACAGGCAGGCTGCGTCCTGCCCCCTGCTCAGGAAGCTTCGAGGCCCAGGCAGGTAGGATAGGATATGATAGGAGAGGATAAGAAAGGAGAGGGAGAGGAAGGCAGGCCTGCATGCAAACAGGCCGAGAGGAGAAACAGAAATACAGAAAGGGAATAAGAAAAAGACGCAGGAATTGAAAAGGAGAGGAAATGCGGGGCTGCACATGGGCCGGTGGCGATCATTGTGGGGTGGAGCAGCTGCGCCTGGCAAGGGGTGGGTCGCAGGCAGCGTGGAGCAGGGAGCCCCGCCCAGATGCAGGAAGAGGGCGGTGGCCCCTGGTGCAGGCCGTTGGGACGGAGGGGTAGACAGTCCAAGGCCTTCCGGGCAGAGGCACTCCTGCTTCACAGCAGCAGCGCCTGGGCCGCATGGGCCTCGGCCACCTTGCTGGGCTGGGTGCCCCGTGCTGGGAGGGGAGATGGAGCTTAGCTGGGGCAGAGTCGGACACTAAGGAGGGTACCACTTTCATCCCCGAAGGCTGGACCCCAAAGACAGGCCAGGGTTAGGTTGGTGGCGCGTTAAGTGTACTTTGTTGACTAGAAGTTGGGGTGTCCCCGGCAGGGAATGGGAGGAGGACAGTGGCAGGGAATCCAGGGAAGGGGTGGTGAAGGCCTGGCCGGGACTGGGCCCTGAGCTGGGGATTAATGCCCCCCGAACGGAAGCTTTAATATCAAAGTACACTCAGGCAGGCTGGAAGCAGGTCCCAGAGAAGAAACGGGAAGGTTTAAAAGAGAAACCAGTGAACATGGCGGGCGGGAGGGGGGGGGCTAGTAATAATAGGGAAGGAGGGAAGGAGGCAGGGTTCAGGCTCACAAGGGAAAGGCGAATGGGGGAGGAGGGTGGGAGGAGTAAGAAGGAGACAGACACAGGGAATGAAGGGAGAGAAGGGAGGAAGGAGGGAGGGAGAGGGGCCTCGGGAGTTTCAAAGGGAGGGAGGGAAAGAAAGCAGGAAAGAGAAGGATGCTAAACTGGGGTGAGGCCAGAAAAATAGTTAAATAAAAAGAAGAAACAGAATGTAAAAGTGAGGGGAGTTTAAAAGGAGGAGTTAGTACAGGGGTGGGCAAACTTTTTGACTCGAGGGCCACAATGGGTTCTTAAACTGGACCAGAGGGCCGGAACAAAAGCATGGATGGAGTGTTTGTGTGAACTAATATAAATTCAAAGTAAACATCATTACATAAAAGGGTACGGTCTTTTTTTTTTTTTATTTCAATAGTTTTATTCATTTCAAACATTTTAACACCAGCGTTGATGCTAATGTGCAGTGGTGCATGTTAACACAAATGCCCTGTAGCACGCATTTTTACAGGCGCAAGGGGGAGAAGCAAACGCAGCGCAAAATGCATTTGTTTTGCCGCTAACACATGCGGTTAGTGGCCACGGTAGCATTACTGATACCGCATCCGTATCAGCAAAAAAATGCAGCCGCAGCATGGCTAGTGTGGCATGTCCTCTGTTTGTCTTTTTCCCTGCTGCGCGTGTCCGCGGTGGGAAAAAAAACTGCAGTGGATACAAGCCCTAAAAGCTGAAAGTCTTTGTTGTTTTAACAAGTCATTGTGATGTACAGAATGTGGGAACAGGAAAAAATTGTGTTTGAGTAGAGCTCTTAATCTTACCTCAGAAAGGCTCTGATACTGTGCTCTCCAGGGGCGTGTCTCCCTACATCACCACGATAACGTGTCTACGCATTCCCAGGGTGATGTCGGGAGATGCGTTCGCGGATATTACGAGGAGCCTCTGGAAGATTGAGAGGTTGTTCCTTCTACTGAATGGGCGGATATAAATCCGCCCACTCAGAAGAAGGAGCTGCGGCCGTGTTTCCCCGACGTTGCCATGTTAACACTGCTGCTGGTGAAGGAGCGGAGGGGAGAGCAAAAGAACCCTACGCTCTTTCGGCTCCACGGGCCGGATAGAACAGCCGAACGGGCCGGATCTGGCCCGCGGGCCGTAGTTTGCCCACGGCTGAGTTAGTAAGAAAATTAAGTACAGGGTGATTTTTTTTAAATGTAGTCGGACATCCCCTGAGGGCCCCCAGACTGTGAAAGGGTGCAGGCTTGGCTGAGACGCTCCCCCTCCCTGTACATGAATTTCGTGCACTGGACCTCTAGTCTATATATAAAAGACTAAGTGACTGTTCGACTGTTCGATAGGTAGCTATGACGTGCACTGGCCACCAGAGGACGTTCAACGCACAGGGATGGAAACATGGAACAGACTGATGAATCTCAGAGGGAAGGGGGGAGGAGAGAGGGTGAGAAGAGATTAACTAAAGATCTTATATGCATACTAGAGGCCCAGTGCACGGATCATGCACTGGTGGTGTCCCTTGGCGTGGCCTGCGGGGATCAGGCTGAAATCGGCAGTGCAACATCCCCCGAGGGATCCCGGATTGCGAGAGGGCACAGGCCAGGCTGAGGGACCCCACAAGTGCATGAATCTGTGCACCGGGCCTCTAGCATTTAAGAAAGGCTTTCCTACATGTTATCACATGATCTCACTTATATGTGGAATCTAATTAACACATTAAACTGATGAACAAAAAAGATCCAGAGACACTGAAGCATGCAAAAGACTGACATATTTCAGAGGGGAGGGAGGCGGGGAGAGATTAACCAATGAACTTATATGTATACCAGAGGCCCGGTGCACAAAATTCATGCACTTGGGGGGGGGGGGCCCTCAGCCTGGCCTGCACCCTATCTCAGTCCGGGAGCCCTTGGGGGATGTCCAACTGACAGCTTAGGCCCGCTCCCCATGGACATCCTTAGCACTGCCGCGGAGGTGGGAGAGGATCCTGCCACTACCGCTGCACTCGCCAGCCCTGAGCTGAGCAGTGGCTTCTGGCTAGTGGTCAATGTGCATCATAGCGACCGGTCATTCCACCATTTGGTCAATTTGCATATTAGCCTTTTATGCCTGCGTGATTGGTCCAAAACTGGCTCTCCGACATCCCCCGAGGGGTCCTGGATTGCGAGAGGATGCAGGCCAGGCCAAGGGACCCCACCAGTACACAACTGAGGCCAGGGAGAGACACGAGAGGTTGGCCAGCCAGGGAGAAACTGTGGGCGGGCTCCAGGGCATGTTCAGTCCATCTTACTCAGTCCCAATCACTGGACCCCAGCAGCAAGCTAACCTAATGATCAGAGCGTCTGTCCCCCGGTGGTCAGTTCACGTGCTCCTGATGGTCAGTGCACATAATAGCAAGTGGTTGAGCGGCCTTAGCATATTACGCTTTGATTGTTTGAACAGACAACCGGGCACTTAGCATATTAGGCTTTTATTATATAGGATTATATAGGATATGCATAGCCCATTGACAGATAATAGTGCAGGGAAAGGCCCAGGAAGGTGACTGGAACAAGGTAGAGGGGCCCAATAGGGGCTGAAAGGGACATCTGTAATATTTTCAACAATAAAGATAATTATTTTTTTTTAAAAAAAGGCTTTCCTACATCATATGATGGTAGCCTTGATAAATGTTTTTTTAAAACAACCTGAAGCCATTCGGGAATATTATCTAGTATCAGGCCCCAACTGTGAAACATTTATATCTGGACCCTCTCTTTTGTCTTCCCTCCCACCCCCCAGTCTTTGAGAAACACATGCAACTAATACAGTCAGCAACTAATCCCTCCACTTGTGCTCTCCATCCCATGAACTCCAGTTTACTGGGATACATTATTATACTTTTTTCCTCTCTCTCACCTAAACCTACAAGAATTTTTAATCAAAATAATCTCATGTTCACTTCTCTCTTACTTTAAAAAACCCATCTTAGATTCCACATCTTCTTTCTCCCCTTCACAAACAAGCATCCAAATAAGGATTGACTTATAAAATCCTTATCTTTACTTTGTCATCCCTATTTACCATCATATTCTGGCATCTAAAATGTCTCATAGAGGTTACCAAGGACTTCCATGTAACTAAGAAAAGCATATTATTCCTTAGGCATTTAACACAAGTGAACATCTAAAACTGAACATCTAAGATAAAGCCATTCCTGAAAATCCAGATATATACATATATTTGTGCCTTGACCACTTTATTCTTTAGGATAAATTGGTCCTTACTTATGAAATTTACACTATGTGTTTTCCTAAAATTAGGAAGTATTCTAAATAAACAAAGATACTTCTTTAGGGACCTACAGCTATATTTAGAGGTCCTGAGTCAACATCTAATTTATAGGTCTAATTTCTTAAATAATTAAAAATGTTTAATTACTCAAACAAACGACAAGTCAATTATAAAGGATTAAGTCATAAAATTAGGCTGGGTTAAATTAAAGAGGAAATTTAATATCAACTGAAATATTATAAAAATAAACGGAAGTCAAAAGATATACAAACATTAATTCCTGAGCCATTTTTTAAAAATATTTTTTATTGACTTTAGAGGGAAGAACCGAAAAGGATAGAGAGATAGAAACATCAATGAAAGAGAAACATCCATCGGCTGCCTCCTGCACACCCCCTATTGGGGATTGAGCCCGAAACCCCGAAACCTAGGCATGTGCCCCAACCAGGAATCGAACTGTGACCTCCAGGTTCATGGGCCAACGCTCAACCACCCGCTCAACCACCAAGCCACAAGAGCCAGGCCTGAGCCATTTTTAAAATACTGTTTCTGCAGTAGTTTCTATGGTTCATAATTATACTGTTTCAGAACTTTGGGTTCAAAAATCAGCACATTAATATTTCCTCACGCACAAATATGTAATGCATAGACTCCAGGAATAAGAAATATCATATAAGTAAATCAATATACTATAATTCAATATAAAAAAGATTAATAAATATAAATAAGAATCCCTGTTCTCAAAAAGCTTATAATCTTCCATTAGGGGATAACAATAACCATACTATAAGGCAGGATACCTAAAAATACAGAAGCAGAAACAATGTACAGTTAAAGAAAATTTCATTAAAAAGGTTTGGCTCAGTGGATAGATCGTCAGACAGCATACTGAAGCATTTCAGATTCTATTCCGGTCAAGGGCACATGCCTGGGTTGCGGGCTCATCCCCAGTAGGGGGGCGTGCAAGAGACAGCCAATCAATGATTCTCTCTCATCATTGATGTTCCTATCTCTCTCTCCCTCTCCCCTCCTCACTGAAATCAATAAAAAAAATTTTTAAACAATAGTTATAGCCCTGGCCAGAGTGGTTCAGTTGGTTGGGCGTCATCCCATGTACCAAAAGATTGCCGGTTCAATTCCCAGTCAGGGCACATGCCTGGTTGCTGCTTGATCCCAGGTAGGGAGCATGCAGGAGGCAACGAATCAATGTTATATTCTCACATTGATGTTTCTCTCTCTCTCTCTCTCTCTCTCTCTCTCTCTCTTCCACTCTTTCCTCTCTCTCTAAAAATCAATAAACTTTTTAAAAAAATAGTAATGTTACAATTTTTTTCTGGTGAGAGTCAAGGTTATTTGTGTCTTTAATTTTAAATAGTTTGTTTTATGTTACCAATAACTTACTTCATCTTTATCTCAACCTTTTACATTTTATTTTATTTATATTTAGTACAATAAACAAAATGTTTAGTAAAATAGTACATACATAAATTTAAAGAGTAAATTTATGGAAAATTATTTTTTACTGATAGGTATGTGAGCTTTAGTAAGATTAGAGATCAGTGATATAGAAAATAAGAAGCTATAAAAATAGTGTTATAAAGCAACAGTGTTTACATAAGGTTCATGAAGAGGCTTCAGGGACATCAGAAACTCTTGCAATTATATGCAAATGTTTATAAATATAAGTTGTATAAGAAGAAGCTCCTGCTTTCAACTGATTCTCAAAGTATCTCAAAGAATTTTTAACAAAAAAGCAATTCAAAACAAGTCTTTTAGAAAAATAAATTTTCTAAGAAGGAAGAGGCACTAAATCAGGACTATAATAAAAGTGTCTAAAAGGACCAAGAAAGAGGAATTTTTAAACACACATCATAATTTGTCCTCTATTGAAGGTATAAAAACACAATAAATAAACTCACTGTCTTTGTGTCTTGGGAAGAAATCCTACCATTTCCATGGCCAGTTGTAAGCGTTCAAAGTCATGCTTCAAATCCTCCCCCTCCACTGTGAAGCAATCCTGTTTATTTAAAAAAAAAAAAAAAAAAAAAAGAGGGGGAAATAAAAATTACCCGTTGAAAACTAACATAAGCCACTCAGAAATATAGTAATTTTAGATAAGTACACCTATGCATAAAAATTAGAGCTGATAAAATACTCAGACACAGTCAAATTCATTAGACCTCTAATCTTATGCAAACTAAACACATAGTACTTATCAAAATACCATAAAGTTACATTTTTTTCTCCCTTTCACAATCACCAAGGCAAGACTCTCAAAAGTAACTTATGATAGCAATTTTTATTTTGAGTGGTTCTGAAGAGTTTTAGAGACCCAAAGCATTCAGAAGAGCTCAATTACACAAACAAGTGCAAATTATTCAACAAATACTTAACAAATGCCTACTCATAGGCAAGTCACTGAACTAGATCCTGGGACACAAAAATAAATTTTAGAAGACCCAATAATTTAGTTGAAACGTGGAGCATAGATTTCTACGATACAAAAATGTTCAGGTTATATTTAGATATAATATAAATAGCTCCAAATAAAATAATATAAATATGGTAATCAATTAGCAAAAGAAACCAGTATATACTACCAGATAAAAAAAATATTACTTTTTCAGAGTAACCCTTCTCTTTCAGTTCCCCCCAAAACATTAACACTGTACACTTAAGTCTTTTTTTTAAGTTATTTTGCTATGTTTCTTTGATTCGTTTTTTAAATGTGTTTATTGATTTCAGAGAGAGAGAAAGGGAGAGGGACAGAGAGAAACGTCAATCATGCCTCCTGCATGCCCCCTACTGGGGTTCGAGCCCACAACCTGGGCAAGTGCCCTAACCAGGAATCTAACCTGCGACCTCTAATTGCATGGGGCAAATGAGCCACACCAGGCAGGGCTGTACAGTTAAGTCTATAAATCCCTTTATTGTATGTTCTCAGAGTCCATTACATTCACCTCCTTGCACGTATTTACTTTTGTAATGCCTATCCGAAGGAATGTTGTATCAAACACTCAGTAAATTGTTATCTGCTGTATTCACTTCATTATTTCCAGCATCAAGTCAGGGCAAAGAAGAAAGTGGGTAATTATTGAAATAAATATATAATCACTGAATTATTAAATAAGTACTGAATTGAATGCAACACTCCTTTTAGAGAAATGAAGTGTCATTTATTTTTTTAAGTATCAAGCATCTATCATGTATAATCTGCTTCAGACACTATAAGAATGAGTTAATGAATACATCTAGATATAGTTTTAAATTCACTTCAGTAAGAATTCTTTCTGAGAATCCATGCATTTTCTGCCTATAACATTTTTGGTAAGCAATTTTAAGATACATTTAAGACAATGTCCTACTCACTAAAAAATTTTAACACATTTTTACCTATAATAAAACTTTTTAAGGAGAAAACCAAGATGGCGGCATAGGTAAACACCTAAACTGCTGCCTCGCACAACAATTTCAAAACAACTAAAAGACAGAACGGACACCATCCAGAACCACAGGAAAGCAGGCTGAGTGAAAATTCTACAACTAGAAGGAAGGAGAAAAGCTCACAGAGAATTGGAGGTACGGCAAAGGGGCTTTGTGCGCGCAGAGAGGAAGGGTGGCTGAGAGCTTGGCTGACTTCCTCTGGCGGAAGGGGGAAGGAAGCCTCGGACCGCGAGCTGGGAAAGGCAGAAGTCTGAAGGCGCACACGGGCCAGTGCGCACATTTGTGGCTGCGGAGGTAGCCATAGGCTTTCCCTAGTGAAAGGGAGTCAGAGGATCCTGACTGAGCCCCAGTTCTGACTGCAGTGAACCCCGGTTCCAGGCGAGCCCCTGGGGACCCACGCTCTTGTGGGGGGAGTCTGGACTCTCAGGCGGAGACTCGAGCTGGGGAAGGCGGAGGACTGAAAGCGCACATGCGCGCAGGGGCGGGGCTGACAGGAAGCCAAGACTGAGACTCCACCCCATCCAAGCTGAGCACAGAGGCTATTGCAATTTGGCAAGTCTAATCCTATAAGGCTGTCTCCAGCACCGGGTTTCTCCCAGCATAGACACAGCTGATCCTTACAGCCAACTGGCCCGGAGGTCAATTCTTCCCAGTGATACCAACAACAATAAAGACTTAATTACAACAAGGCTGTACACACAGTCCACAAAGGGGTGCACCAAGAGTGTCCACCTCAGGTTAACTGGGGAAGCAGACCCACTGGGCCATATTGGAAACCTAGCACAAATATCTACCTTACCAACTCAGGGATTCAGTGAAAATGCGGGGTCAAAGAATCAGATCACAAACGAAAGAAATGGAGGAAAACAAACGACTGGATATAGAATTCAAAACCACCGTTATAAGACTTTTTAAGAATATCCTAGAAAAGGCCGATAAATATAACGAGACCCTCGAAGATATGAAAAAGGACCAACTAGAAATTAAACATACACTGACTGAAATAAAAAATATTATACAGAGACCCAGAAACAGAATAGAGGAACACAAGAATCAAGTCAAAGAATTGAAATACAAAGAAGCAAAAAACACTCAACCGAAAAAGCAAAAAGCAAAAAAAAAAATCCAAAAAGTTGAAGATAATGTAAGAAGACTCTGGGACAACTTCAAGCGTACCAACATCAGAATTATGGGGGTGCCAGAAGAAGAGAGAGAGCAAGATACTGAAAACCTATTTGAAGAAATAATGACCGAAAACTTCCCCCACCTGGTGAAAGAAATAGACTTACAAGTCCAGGAAGCGCACAGAACCCCAAACAAAAGGAATCCAAAGAGGACCACACCAAGACACATCATAATTAAAATGCCAAGAGCAAAAGACAAAGAGAGAATATTAAAAGCAGCAAGAGAAAAACAGTTAATTACCTATAAGGGAGCACCCATACGACTGTCAGCTGACTTCTCAACAGAAACTATGCAGGCCAGACGGGAGTGGCAAGAAATTTTCAATGTGATGAATAGCAAGAACCTACAACCAAGATTACTCTACCCAGCAAAGCTATCATTCAGAATTGAAGGGCAGATAAAGAGCTTCACAGATAAGAAAAAGCTGAAGGAGTTCATCACCACCAAACCAGTACTATATGAAATGCTGAAAGGTATTCTTAAAGAAGAGGAAGAAGAAAAAAGTAAAGAGAAAAAATTATGAACAACAAATACATATCTATCAACAAGCCAACCTAAAAATCAAGTGAATTAAAAACCTGAGGAGCAGAATAATCTGGTGAATATAATAGAATCAGGGGCATAGAAAGGGAGTGGGCTGATAATTCTCAGGGGGAAAGGGGTATGGGGGGGTTCATGAAGAGAATGGACAAAAATCATACACCTATGGATGAGGACAGTGGGGGGGAGGTAAGGGCAGAAGGTGGGGTGGGAAAGGGGTGGAGGGGAGCTATGGGGGGAAAAAGGAGAAATAATTGTAATAATCTGAATAAAGATTTATTTAAAAAAAAAAAAAAAAAAAAAACCTTTTTAAAATGCTCTTGCTTCTTTCCTCCAAGACCACAAAAATCTCATTTATTTTATGATTTAATAAACATTTCTCTATAACCAATAAGGGGCATGAGGGGTTCTGTGCTTCCACTTGAGTAAACTCAATGATATAGCAATCCTATCTAATATAAGAGCAATATGCAAATTAACCATCACTCCATTACACCCACAAGCCATGCCCACCAGCCAATCAGGAGCAAGTATGCAAATTAACCCAACCAAGATGGCTGCAGCCACGGAGAGAGCAGGAGGGAGGCTTGGGTTTCCCCAGCAATGGAGGAAGCCAAGCTTTCCGCACACCCTGGCCAGCCCAGGCCTCCACTCCAGGTTATAAAGTTTCAATTATAGAAGACAAATAAATCCCAACAAAAATGGCAGCAGCCACGAAGCTGGAAAGAGCAGGAGGCTAGGGTTGCCCCTGGGGATGGAGGAAACCAAGCTTCTGCAGCCCTGGCCTGCCTTGGCCTCCACTTAAGGCTACAAAGTTTCAATTATAGAAAATAAATAAATCCCAACAGAAATGGCTGCCGCCACGGAGCAAGCAGAAGGCTTGGCTTCACTCCAGGCTACTAAGTTTCAATTGTAGAAGATAAATAAATCCCAGATACAAGGGCCTCCGCTGTGGCCTGCCTGCAAACCACCACAGGCCCCTTGCCCAGGCCACCCCACACCCCAAGGGAACCTCCACCCTGATCCAGGACACCCTTCAGGGCAAACTAGCTGGCCCCCACCCGTGCACCAGGCCTCTATCCTATCTAATAAAAGAGTGATATGCAGATTGACCATCACTCCAACACACAAGATGGCTGCCCCCATGTGGTCAAAGATCCTGCCCCCATGTAGACACAAGATGGCCAGCAGGGGAGGGCAGTTGGGAGGGACCAGGCCTGCAAGGGAGGGTAGTTGTGGGCGATCAGGCCAGCAGGGGAGGGCAGTTGGGAGGGACCAGGCCTGCAAGGTAGGGCAGTTGGGGGCGATCAAGTCTGCAGGGAGGGCAGTTGGGGGCGATCAAGCTGGCAGAAGAGGGAAGTTGGGGGTGACTGGGCCTGCAGGGAAGGGCAGTTGGGGGGGACCCAGGCCTGCAGGGGAGAGCAGTTGGGGGGGACCAGGCCTGCAGGGGAGGGCAGTTGGGGGGGACCAGGCCTGCAGGGGAGGGCAGTTAGGGGTGACCAGGCCTGCAGGGGAGGGCAGTTAGGGGCAAACAGGCTGGCAGGGGAGTGGTTAAGGGGTGATCAGGCTGGCAGGCAGAAGCGGTTAGGGGCAATCAGGAAGGCAGGCAGGCGAGCAGTTGGGAGCCAGCAGTCCTGGATTGTGAGAGGGATGTCCGACTGCCGTTTAGGCCCGATCCCGGTGGGACATCCCTCGAGGGGTCCCAGATTGGAGAGGGTGCAGGCTGGGCTGAGGGACACCCACCCCTCCCCCGTGCACGAATTTCATGCACCGGGCCTCTAGTGATTCTCATAATTGATAGTGTTCTTGTCTGTTCCCAAAGGAATAGTACAATGTATATATAATACTGAGAAAGTACACTGAAAGAAGCACTAAAATATAAATACATTTATTTTCTGTTATCCAGAATCAACTTTGTTATTACAAAGTTGTCTCAGTGAACACCAAAATCACAATTTTTTAAAACGTGCACTTAACTGTTTTTCTGATGACAAAGATATTAGAAAAACTAAGAATGGACTAATCTACCAGATCAGAAATATCCTTATCTTAATTTAGGTTCCTATGGAAGTAGACCTTGAGATCAAGATTCAGTACAAGTAGTAGGGGGATGGAAAAGTAAAATAGGAAAGGCAATGTAGCCTGAATAGGGTACAATATTAAAGTAGTTACCACAGAGGGTAACTGGAGTTTAATCCCAAAGTAATCTCTGAGAAACAGTATAAAAGTACAGAGGTGAAGGAGCTGGAACATTTATAGACCCATCTCCCAATCAGTCATAGTTGAAAACTTCTGGAGAGAAGGGGAGAAGAGTTGTGAATTAATTCGTAGGCCTAAAGAGCACAAAAACTGGGTCCTGGGGAAAGCCTTCAGGCACCAAAATACAAAGCTGTTGGAGGTCATTGAGAGAACAATGATCTGGTAAGATTCAAAAAATAAGGCAGGGAACTAACCCACAACCATTACAACCCTTTCCATTGAAAGAAGATAACTAATTCCTCAGTCCAACTCAGCTCAAGCTCTAGTCTTACTTGATAACATGCTAGTGCACACTCCCCACAAACATACCAAATGGTTCTTCTATGATATCAGCCTTTTTTCCAACCCTATCTCATTTACAAGTGCCCACAATAAGTGCGGCATATAGTAGGCATTTAATATGAGTAAGAGGGAAAATGAATGGTATAGTCAAATTGGACATTTTTCTCTATGCTGTCTTTATTTTTTAGAATGGTATTTGGAAAATCATGCTTTTTTATAACTACAGTTGATAGTGCAGGACACAAGTCATAATAACTGATTTTGAGAGTTAGTAAAGATACTGGAGTTCATTTACGGGGGTGGGGTGGGGGGGGGGAAAGGAAGGAGACGGGGGGGAGAGAAGAGAGAGAGAGAGAGAGAGAGAGAGAGAGAGAGAGAGAGAGAGAGAGAGAGAATGAGAACATAGACCGACTGGAATCCCAGTTACACTATTAACTTCCTTCACCACCATGGGGGAAGTCCCTTAAATTCTGAGTCCCCATTGCTTCTCAGGCGAAAGGTAATCATACTAACTTACAGCCAGGGGTTTTGTAATGATCAAATATAATATGGATGTTAAAGTGGTTTTTAAATGGAAAAATGTATGCAAAAAACAATGTACAGCCCTAACCAGTTTGGCTCAGTGGATAGAGCGTTGGCCTGCGGACTCAAGGGTCCCAGGTTCGATTCCAGTCAAGGGCATGTACCTTGATTGTGGGTACATACCCAGTAGGGAGTGTGCAGGGGGCAGCTGATGAATGTTTCTCTCTCATCGATGTTTCTAACTCTCTATCCCTCTCCCTTCCTCTCTGTAAAAAAATCAATGAAATATATTAACAAAAAGAAAAAAACAATGTACAGCATGAAGAGACCTTATATTGGACTGCCACAGGATAAGGAGTAAAGCCAAAAAGGATAAATTTGAGGGAATTACAACAAACTTATAAACTGTCAGACAAGGAATGGCAGTAAGAGTCTTTATGCTGTAGAAACATGTAAAATAGAAAGAAATGAAAACATTACAGATTTAAAAGATCCTACCCACACTGCATCAGGATCTACCTATATACTGCAGCAGGTCTACCTCATAGAAAAATAGGCTGCCAGGTATTATACAGATGTTTGGATTCCTATAAAGGTAGTAGTAACGACCATGGTGTGCACTTGTTCTCAACAGTAAAATCTTAATTCCTCTGCAGCATGGTAGACATGACAGTATTCTGAGAATTATTATGGTAATTCTCATTAAAATTCTGCCTCATACTTGGACCCTAAAATCATTCAAAGATTGGCTCTGAAAAATAAGAAGTTATCCAAAACTAGCTTTATGGTAAAACTATTTGAATAGATTATTACTGTTTAAAGAAGGGAAATTAGCATTTACTAATTGTCTTCTACATATGGGAGTTACGATGAGAGAGTCACTTCACATATATAATCTCACTAAATCCTCAAAACACAAAAAGATAATTATGGGTATGTATATATAACTGTATGTACATTTATAGGGAAGAAAACAGACTCAGAGGTTAAATAACTTGCCTATATGACATGGGCAGCCAAACCGAAATCTATCCAGTACTAAATATTGTGCTTTCCCATGTAACAGTAGTTGCTTGAGCTTATTTAATAGGATAATCCTTAAAAGAAATTAAATCACCATTTAATAGATAACACCAGGTTCTCTGTTAAAAGCAATTTTTTCAATATAGTTTCCCTTGAGATCACTTATACAATTCCATAACATGTATGGTAAGTAATATAGAATTGGCAGAACAGTCCTTACCAATTCTCTCTTTCTATAATTCTAGTTATATAAGTTCGTTTTTTTAAATATATTTTTATTGATTTCAGAGAGGAAGGGAGAAAGAGAAAGAGATAGAAACATCAAAGATGAGAGAGAATCATTGATTGGCTGCCTCCTGCACACCCCCTACTGGGGATCAAGCCTGCAACCCAGGCATGTGCCCTTGACTGGAATCAAACCCAGGACCTTTGGTCCCCAGGCCAACACTCTATCCACTGAGCAAAACCAGCTAGGACTATATAAGTTCTAATAACAGAGAGGAAAACAAAGGTTACATAGCGCCAAAATATACTATGAGGAGGAGCTAAGAGGAAAAAACAAAAGATCCTTAGACTGACTGACTGCTTTCATTAATTTTACTTATGAAAAAAACCAACAACAGAAAATATAATTAAAGTTCAAACTATTACAGACTTGAAAACAAGAAGCAGGATGGTGGTGATGAAAGTAATGTTAAGGAAAAAAAAAATGGTGGTGGAATAGACGGATGTGTCCCAAGCTGTCCTGTGCCAGATCAAAATGGGTTGCTTTTTAGAGAGCCCCTCTGTTAGCAGCTCTAAGGACCCCCTTCCATATTCACGGATCGCGCCAGCCCCAATAGCCACGGATTCTTCTAGGTGCAGACTTCCCCCAGTCCTACAGCTCCAGCAGTGCGCGCGGTTCTCTGTCCTGCCAGGACCAGAGACCTCACCTTATCCCAGGCGAAATCTGACCCCTCCGGGTGGAGTGTAGAGCTCCTCTGAATCCGGGTGTTTGCGCCAATTTGGGCTGCTTGGACACAAAGGGGATAAAGGACTGCGCAGACTTGAGCGCAGGCCCTGAGTTCGCACACTTGTGATTTCCTATTTAAATCCTTGCTTCTGATTACTAAGCCCAATACATAGGATCACCCAGCTGGGGACACCCTAGGAGACTGCAGGGGAAAGTTGTTTTTCTGGAACTTGGGGATCAGAGCGGGGAGTGACCATCAGAGAACCAGGTCTGGGGCAGCCCACTCCCACAAACCAGTATTGAGTGCCACAGGGAAAGCAGGATCTAAGCACAGGCTAGAGAACCTATAGACCTGGAGGTCAATCCAGAAACACTGCCACCCAGAAGTTGAATCACAAATTGACTCTTGTGTAAACACAAATAAAGGAATACAAGAAAATAAGACCCATTGCCTGCTTAAAAATCAGGACTAGCTTACAACACAGAGGAGCAGTGGAACGAATGGAACTGCAATGCTGTCCTGACTGGAAAACAGGCGTGCCAAACAGAACATTAGAGGAAGTGAATGACCTTCACTACCGCACTTTATTTTTTTTTTTCATCTTTTACTTAAGAAACTAATTTTTTTTCTTTTTTCCTCACTTGATTTTACCTTTTTAATTATTACATTTGTATTTTCAATCAGTATTATTACTACTATTATTACTATTTTACCTTTTTGTAAAAAAAGGGTCATTTTATTTTCTCTTTATTTGACTTTGAGATTAGTGTTCTACATTTTATATTCATCTTTCCTTTAGCATCATTTTATTCTATCTCAACTCTACCTTTATGCCATCACTTTCTTCCTAACTTTTCCCCGTTTGTTGTCCTGTTTCTCTTACCCTTTTTCTGCTTTAGATTTTCCCTATTCTTTATTTTTACCCCGTTAAAATTTCACCCTCGCCCTAGCCGGTTTGGCTTGGTGGATAGAGCATCGGCCTGCAGACTGAAGGGTCCCAGGGTCAATTCCGGTCAAGGGCATGTACCTTGGTTGCGGGCACATCCCCAGTAAGGGGCGTGCAGGAGGAAGCTGATCGATGTTTCTCTCTCATCGATGTTTCTAACTCTCTATCCTTCTCCCTTCCTCTCTGTAAAAAAATCAATAAAATATATTTTTTTTAAAAAAAATTTCACCCTACTTATATATCTAATTTCCAATCCCCTACTCCAAGTCCATACACACCTCTCTCTTCTCTGTCTTCACAATCCAAAAAATTGTTTTTCTCTCTCTCCTTTTTGTTGTTGTTTGCTTGAATGTTGATTATATCGATTTTTTATGCTTGTTTGTGATATTGTTTTACTTATTCTTTTTTTTGCTTTATTTGTTTGTTTGTATTTCTTTGTTCCTTCTGTTTTCCCTCGCCTTGCTTGATATTAGTTGTTGTTTCTAGTTTGTATTCATCTCCAGGTACTTCTTGCTGGCATTTATTGGGATTAGTGGCTGTTCTATTGAAATTTTCTCCCTTTATATATAGTTTGTTCCCCTTTTCTTTCTTATTCTCTTTCTTTTCTCTCTTACTTTGTTTTTCCTTTTCCCAATTTCATTTTTTGCACCCCATTTTTTTTCTCTCTCTTCTTCTTTCACTCCTATCCTCTAATTTGCCTTTCTCTGGTGGTCACCTTTATTGGAGGTCATTAATATCGTGACTACATTTCTGTTCAGTGCCTTGTGTGTTGTACCTGATTGTGTTGTATTTTGTGCCTTTAAATCAACGGAGGAGAGAGAGAAATACATAACCAGACACCTGGAGAAGAGAGACCATGGGGAGACAAAGAAACAGACCACATATAAAAGAAAAGCAGGCATCACCAGAAAAGGAAGTAAACGAAATGGAGGCAAGCAACCTGTCAGAGAATTCAGAGAAATGGTCATAAGATGGATGAAAAATATGGAACACAAATTCAACAATATGAGTAAGATTCAAGAGGAAATAAAGAACAACCAAAAACACATCAAAAATGACATTGCTGCTGTAAAAAAACTCAATAGAAAGCATCAAGAATAGACTAGAAGAAGCAGAGGACCGCATCAGTGAGCTAGAAGACAAGGTAGGAAAAAAAACCCAAGTAGAGCAGCTTCTAGAAAAAAATATTAAAAGGCAGGAGGAGAGCCTAAGGGAACTTTGGGACAACACGAAACAAAACAACATCTGCATAATAGGGGTTCCAGAAGGAAAGAAAGCTGAGCAAGAAATAGAAAACCTGTTTGAAGAAATAATGACAGAAAAGTTCCCTGATATAGGGAAGAAAAAACCCACACAAATCCAAGAAGATCACAGAGTTCCAAGAAGATCACAGAGTACCAAGCAAAATGAATCCCAAAAGACCGAAGCCAAGGCACATTATAATTAAACTGGCAAACACCAACAACAAAGTAAGAATCTTAAAAGCAGCAAGAGAGAGACAGAAAGTTACCTACAAAAGAACCCCCATCAGACGAGCAACTGATTTCTCAACAGAAACTCATCAGGCCAGAAGGGAATGGAATGAAATATACAAAGTCATGCAAAGGAAGGGTCTGAATCCAAGAATACTGTACCCAGCAGGCTATCAATCAAAATTGAAGGTGAAATCAGGAGCTTCACAGATGAAAAAGGACTAAGGGAATTTATTACCAGCAATGCAAAAAATGCTAAAGAGTCTGCTGTAAAAAAAGAAATAGGAAGCGAAGAAGGAACACAGGGGAAAAGAATAAAAATGGAGAGAGAAATCAAGATGGCGGCATAGGTTAGCACCTAAACTGCTGCCTCGCTCAACAAATTCAAAACTACCACTAAAAGACAGAACGGACATCATCCAGAACCACAGGAAGGCTGGCTAAGTGGAAATTCTACAACTAGAAGGAAAGAGAAAAGCTAACGGAGAATCATAGGAGCGGCAAAGGGCTGAGGTACGGAGACACATGCGCAGAGAGGAAGGGCGGTTGAGTGCCTGACTTTCTCTGGCGGGAGGGGGAAGGAAGCCCCCGACTGCACTGAACCCCAGTTCCGACTGCACTAAACCCCAGTTCTGGGCAAAACCCCGTGGAGCCAGGCTCATAAAGGGGGAGTCTAGACTGTCAGGTAGAGAGAAAGGCACACGGAGACTCAGAGACTCGTGGGAGACGCGGCAGGCAGGGGTGTGGAGGCGCGCATGCACGAGTGCTTGCAGAGAACACTGAATGGAGAGGTTGCCGCAGGCTTTCCCTAGCTGAAGGGAGATGAAAGCTCCTGACTGCACTGAACCCCAGTTCCGACTGCACTGAACCCCAGTTCCAGGCGAGCCCCTGGGGACCCACGCTCTTACAGGGGGAATCTGGACTGTCAGGCGGAAACTCAGGGGAGCCACAGAAGGCAGGGGTCTGGAGGCGCATGCACAAGGGCAGGGCTGATGGGAAGCCAAGACTGTCTGCTCTGCCCTGAGACCCCACCCCATCCAAGCTGAGCACAGAAGCTTTTGCAATTTTGCAAGTCTGATCCTATAAGGCTGTCTTCCAGCAAGGAACTTCTCCCAGGGTAAACATGGCTGATGCTCACGGCCTATGGGCATGGAGGTCAATTCTTCCTAGTGATACCAACAACAATCAAGACTTAACTACAACAAGGCTGTAAACACAGTCCACAAAGGGGTGCACCAAGATTGGCCACCTCAGGTTTACTGGGGAGACCGAACCACTGGGCCATATAGGAAACCTAGCAAACAAAGCTACCCTACCAACTCAGGGAAGGAGCAAAAATGCAGAGACAAAAAAACAGATCACAAAGGAAAGAAATGGAGGAAAACAAATGACTGGATATAGAATTCAAAACCATGGTTATAAGGCTTTTCAAGAATATCCTAGGAGAGACCGATAAATTTAGCGAGACCCTCGAAGATAAGAAAAAGGACCAACTAGAAATTAAACATACACTGAATGAAATAAAAAATATTATAAAGAGACCCAACAGCAGATTAGAGGACCGCAAGAATAAAGTCAAAGAAGCAAAAAACACCCATCGGGAAAAGGAAAAAGAAAAAAGAATCCAAAAATATGAATATAGTGTAAGGAGCCTCTGGGACAACTTCAAGCGTACCAACATCAGAATTATGGGGGTGCCAGAAGGAGAGAGCAAGATACCTAAAACCTATTTGAAGAAATAATGACTGAAAACTTCCCCCACCTGACAGAAGAAATAGACTTACAAGTCCAGGAAGCGCAGAGAACCCCAAACAAAAGGAATCCAAAGAGGACCACACCAAGACACATCATAATTAAAATGCCAAGAGCAAAAGACAAAGAGAGAATATTAAAAGCAGCAAGAGAAAAACAGTTAATTACCTACAAGGAAGCACCCATACGATTGTCAGCTGATTTCTCAACAGAAACTATGCAGGCCAGACGGGAGTGGCAGGAAATATTCAAAGTGATGAATAGCAAGAACCTACAACCAAGATTACTCTACCCAGCAAAGTTATCATTCAGAATGGAAGGTCAAATAAAGAGCTTCACAGATAAGAAAAAGCTAAAGGAGTTCATCACCACCAAACAACTATTATATGAAATGCTGAAAGGTATTCTTAAAGAAGAGGAAGAAGAAAAAAGTAAAAATAAAAATTATGAACAACAAATACATATCTATCAACAAGTGAACCTAAAAATTAAGTGAATTACAAATCTGGTGAACAGAATAAACTGGTGAATATAATAGAATCAGGGGCATAGAAAGGGAGTGGACTAATAATTCTCAGGGGGAAAGTGGTATGGGGGCTGCAGGAAGAGACTGGACAAAAATCATACACCTATGGATGAGGACAGTGGCGGGTAAGTAAGGGCAGAGGGTGGGGTGGGAACCGGGTGGAGGGGAGCTATGGGAGGATAAAGGAAAAACAATTGTAATAATCTGAACAATAAAGATTTATTAAATTAAAAAAATAAAAAAATTAAAATGGTGACAAATAAGTACCTATCAATAATAACTTTAAATGTAAATGGATTAAATGCCCCAATCAAAAGACACAGGGTAACGGATTGGATAAGAAAACACGATCCATATATCTGCTGTCTACAAGAAACCCACCTCAGAAAAAAAGACACACACAGAGTTAGGGTGAAGGGATGGAAAAAGGTTTTTTAGGCGAATGGAAATGAAAAAAAAGCTGGAGTAGCAATACTTATATCTGACAAATTAGATCTCAAAGTGAAGGACATAACAAGAGATAAGGAAGGCTACT
Organism: Plecotus auritus; assembly: GCF_963455305.1. Lineage (NCBI taxonomy): Eukaryota > Metazoa > Chordata > Mammalia > Chiroptera > Vespertilionidae > Plecotus > Plecotus auritus. Next base: position 122,272,433 of record NC_137770.1, on the reverse strand, counting down.
TTATAATACTAAAGGGAGCAATCCAACAGGAAGAAATAACTCTAATAAACATATACACACCCAACACAGGAACACCCAAATACATAAAAAAACTCCTGGAAGATATCAAGAGAGAGATTGACAGCAATACAATCACAGTAGGAGACTTTAATACCCCACTATCACCATTGACAAATCCTCTAAACAAAAAATTACCAAAGAAACATCAATCCTAAAAGACTTCACTAGACCAGATAGAATTAATTGACACCTTCAGATCATTTCACCCAAAAGCCACAGAAGCCATTCTTCTCAAGTGCACATGGGTCATTTTCAAAGATAGACCATATGTTGAGTCATAGGCAAAGTCTCTTCAAATACAAGAAGATAGAAATCATATCAAGCATCTTCTCAGATCACAGTGGCATAAAACTGGAAATCAACTACAATAAAAACAATACAAATAAATCAAACACATGGAGACTAAACAGCATGCTATGAAACAATGACTGGGTTACCAGAAAGATCAAGGAAGAAATAAAAAACATCATGGCAACAAATGACAATGAAAACATAACAATCCAAAATCTATGGGACACAACCAAAGCAGTCTTGAGAGGGAAGTTCATAGCTCTACAAGCCTACTGCAAAAAATAAGAAACAATGGTAATAAATTACCTAACCCTACAACTCAAAGAGTTAGAAAGACAGCAACAAGAAAAGCCCAGTGTAAGCAGAAGGAAGGAAACAATAAAGATCAGAGGAGAGATAAATTACATTGAGACCAAAAAAAAATAATACAAAAGATCAATGAAACCAAGAGCTGGTTCTTTGAAAGGATAAACAAGATTGATGAACCTCTAGCCAGGCTCACCAAGAAGCAAAGAGAGAGGACCCAAATAAACAAAATCAGAAATGAAAGAGGTGAAATAACAACAGACCCCACCTACATACAAAGTAGTGTTAAAAAATATTACGAACAACTCTATTCCAACAAACTGGACAACCTGGAGGAAATGGACATATTTCTAGAAAAACATAAACTTCCAAAACTCAATCAGGAAGAATCTAAACATCTCAGTAAGCCAATAACTATGGAAAAAATTGAAGAAGTCATCAAAAAGCTTCCAGCAAACAAAAGCCCGGGGCCAGACGGCTTCACAGAGGAGTTTTACCAAACACTCAAGGAAGAACTAAAACCTATCCTCCTCAGAATATTCCAAACAATTCAAGAGGAAGAAACACTTCCAAGCTCCTTCTATGAAGCCAGTATCATCCTAATAGCAAAACCAGATAAAGACAACACAATGAAAGAGAATTACAGGCCAATATCCCTCATGAACACAGATGCGAAAATCCTCAACAAAATTCTAGCAAATCAGATCCAGCAGTACAGCAGAAAGATCATACACCATGACCAAGTAGGATTTATCCCAGGAATGCAAGGATAATACAATATCCTCAAATCAATACATCAGATAAACAAATTGAGAGATAAAAATCACATAGTCTTATCAATTGATGCAGAAAAAGAATTTGACAAAATCCAACACCCTTTCTTGATAAAAACTCTCAACAAGGTGGGAATAGAAGGATCATACCTCAACATCATAAAAGCCATATATGATAAACCCACAGCCAACATCATACTCAATGGGCAAAAACTAAAACCATTTTCCTTAAGAACAGGAACAAGACAAGAATGCCCACTCTCACCACTCCTGTTTGACATAGTACTGGAAGTATTAGCCATTGCAATTAGACAAGAAGAAGAAATAAAAGGCATCCAAATAGAAAAAAAAAGAAGTAAAGCTGTCTTTATTTGCAGATGACATAATATTGTACATAAAAAACCCAAAAGACTCCATCAAAAAACTAACAGACTTAATAAATGAATTCGGCAATGTAGCAGGATACAAAATTAAGGCCAAGACATCTATGGCATTTCTTTAACCAATAGTGAACTTACAGAGAGACTAAAAAAGCAACCCCATTTACCATAGCGCCAAAGAAATTAAGATACCTCAGAATAAACCTAACCAAGGAGGTAAAAGACGTATACGCGGAAAACTACAGGACACTGAAAAAAGAGATAGAGGAAGATGTAAACAGATGCAAGAACATACCAAGTTCATGTATTTGGAGAATCAACATCATTAAAATTTCCATACTACCCAAAGCAATCTATAGATTCAATGCACTCCCCATTAAAATACCAACGGCATATTTCACAGACCTAGAAAGAACTCTCCAAAAATTCATCTGGAATAAAAAAAGACCCCAAATAGCCGCAGCAATCCTGAGAAAGAAGAAGAAAGTAGGTGGGATCTCAATACCAGATTTCAAGATGTATTACAAAGCCACTGTTCTCAAAACAGCCTGGTACTGGCACAAGAACAGACATATAGACCAATGGAATAGAATAGAGAATCCAGATATCGCCCCAAACCACTATGCGCATTTAATATTTGACAAAGGAGGAATGAACATACAATGGAGTCAAGACAGTCTCATAAATAAATGGTGTTGGGAAAATTGGACAGATACATGCAAAAAAATGAAACTAGACCACCAACTTACACCATACACAAAAATAAACTCAAAATGGATACAGGACTTAAACATAAGACAGGAAACCATAAAAATACTACAGGAATTCACACGCAGAGAAATCTCAGACAGATGCCGAAGCAATTTCTTCACCGATACTGCTCCTAGGGCAATGGAAGCTAAAGAGAAAATAAACAAATGGGACTACATCAAAATAAAAAGCTTTTGCACAGCAAAAGAAACCATCAACAAAACAACAAGAAACCCCACTGTATGGGAGAACATATTTGCCAGTGTTATCACTGATTAAGGTTTAATCTCCAACATCTACAGGGAACTTATACAACTTAATAAAAGGAAGATAAATGATCCAATAAAAAAAATGGGCAATGGACCTAATAGAATCTTTTCGAAAGAAGACAGAAGGAAGGCCAAGAGACATATTAAAACATGCTCGAAGTCACTAATTATCCGAGAGATGCAAATCAAAACAACAATGCAGTACCATCTCACACCTGTCAGAATGGCAATCATCAACAAATCAACAAACGACAAGTGCTGGCGTGAATGTGGTGAAAAAGGAACCCTAGTGCACTGCTGGTGGGAATGCAGACTGGTGCAGCCACTGTGGAGAACGGTATGGAGTTACCTCAAAAACTAAAAATGGAACTTCCAGGACAGAAAAGATGGCGGCAGAATAGACAGACGTGTTCCGAGCCTTGAACCGGAGCAGAAAGAAAGAACAGCTGAGGGTCGCACTAGGAGTGTTTGTTGGCAAGTTGGGGGACAGCTGAACTCCATAAGAAGGTGGGAGACTGCTAGACGGGGTTCCCCTGACCTGGCAGCTCCCACTGTGGCTGGGTCCCCTCCCGGAGCTGCGGGCTTGGACGCGGAGTCTGCGCCATCTTGGACCGGAAAGTGGAGTTTATCAGAAGCCTGAGAATCCACAACTGCGGCACCCACGGAACAGCTGTGAGCCCCAGAACAACGCTCCCCAATTGGCGCAAACACACGGGTTCAGAGGAGCTCTACACTCCACCACGGAAAGGTCAGATTTCGCCTAGGATAAGGTGAGGTCTCTGGTCCCAGCGGCGGGAGAGAGGAACGCGCGTTTTGCGGGAGCTGGAGGACCAGGGAAGTCTGTGCCTAGAAAAATCCGTGGGTGTTGGGGCTGGCGTGATCTGTGAATGTGGAAGGGGGTCCTCAGAGCTGCTAACAGAAGGGCTCTCTAAAAAGCTACCCATTTTGATTTGACGTGCAGGGACACCCTAAGAATTTCAGGGGTGTGCTAGACTTACGCGCAGCCACGGAGTGCGCACACTTGGGCTTTTTCCTCTTGAAATTCTTGCTTCTGATTACTAAGCCCAATACATAGGATCACCCAGTTGGGGACACCCTGGGAGACTGCAGGGGAAAGTTGTTTTTCTGGAACCTGGGGATCGGAGCAGGGAGTGACAATCGGAGAGCCAGCTCTGAGGCAGCCCACTCCCACAAACCGGTAGTGAGTGCCACAGGGAAAGAAGGCTCTAACACTCCCTAGAGAGGCCATAGATAAACCCGGAAGTCAATCCAGAAACACTGCCACCCAGGGGCTGAATCACAAATTGACTCTTGTGTAACCAAAAATAAAGGAATACGAATTAAGACACACCGCCTGCTTAAAATCAGGATTGGCTTACATCACTGAAGAGCAGTGGAACGCAGGGAACTGCAATACTGTCTGGACTGAGAAACAGGCGTGCCAAACAGAACAACAGAGGAAGTGAATGACCTTCACTACTCCACATTTTATTTTTTATTTTTTTATTTTCATTTTTTGCATCTTTTACTCAAGAAACTAATTTTTTTTTCTTTTTTCCTCACTTGATTTTACCTTCTTAATTATTACATTTTTATTTTCAATCCGTATTATTACTACTACTATTTTATCTTTTTTTTTTTTTAAGTGTCATTTTATTTTCTCTTCATTTTCTTTTGGGATTAATGTTCTACATTCTATTTTTATCTTTCCTTTAGCATCATTTTACTCTATCTCAACTCTACCTTTATGCCATCACTCTCTTCCTCACTTTTCCCTTTTCGGTGTCCTGTTTATCTTACCCCTTTCCTGCTTTAGATTTTCCCTATCCTTTCTGTTTACCCCCGTTAAAATTTCACCCTACTTATATATCTAATCTCCAATCCCCTGCTCCAAGTCCATACACACCTCTCTCTTTGCTGTCTTAACTATCCAAAAAATTGTTTTTCTCTCTGTCCTTTTGTTGTTGTTCGCTTGAATGTAGATTATATCGAATTTTTATGCTTTTTTGGTTGATTGTTTTGCTTATTCTTATTTTGTTTATTTTTTTGTTTGTTTAGTGCTTCTGTCTTCCCTTGCCTCACTCAATATTAGTTGGTGTTGTAGTTTGTATTAATCCCCAGGTACTTGCTGCTGGCATTTGCTGGGATAAGTGATTGCTCTATTGGAGTTTTATCCCCAATATATATAGTCTGTTTCCCTTTCTCTCTTAGTCTCTTTCTTGTCTCTCTTTTTTTTATCTTCTTTTTAACCCTTTTCGCAATTTCATTTTGACACTCCTTTTTTTTTCTTCTTCTTTCTTTCTTTTTCCTCTTCTTCTTTCTCTCCTATCCCCTAATTTGCCTTTCTCTGGTGGGCACCTTTATTGGAGGTTATTAATATCGTGAATACATTTCAGTTCAGTGCCTTGTGTGTTGTACCTGGTAGTGCTGTATTTTGTGCCTTTAAATCAACGCAGGAGAGAGAGAACTACATAACCAGACACCCAGAGAAGAGAGACCATGGGGAGACAAAGACACAGCCCGCATATGAAAGAAAAGCAGGCATCACCAGAATAGGAAGTAAACGAAATGGAGGCAAGCAACCTTCCAGAAAAAGAATTCAGAGAAATGGTTGTAAGGTGGCTGAAAAGAATGGAAGACAAATTCGACAATATGAGCAAGAACCAAGAGGAAATGAAGAAGAACCAAGAAGAAATGAAAAATGACATCGCTGCTGTAAAGAACTCAATAGAAAGCATCAAGAGTAGACTAGAAGAAGCTGAGGACCGCATCAGTGAGCTAGAAGAAAAGATGGAAAAAAATACCCAAGCAGAGCAACTTCTAGAAAAAAAAATTAAAAGGCAGGAGGAGAGCCTAAGGGAACTTTGGGACAACACGAAACAAAACAACATCCGCATAATAGGGGTTCCAGAAGGAAAGGAAGCTGAGCAAGGAATAGAAAACCTCTTTGAAGAAATAATGACAGAAAATTTCCCTGATATAGAGAAGAAAAAACCCACACAAATCCAAGAAGCTCACAGAGTCCCAAGCAAAATGAACCCCAAAAGACCGAAACCAAGGAACATTATAATTAAATTGGCAAACACCAACGACAAAGTAAGAATCTTAAAAGCGGCAAGAGAGAGACAGAAAGTTACATACAAAGGAACCCCCATCAGACTAGCAACTGATTTCTCAACAGAAACTCATCAGGCCAGAAGGGAATGGAATGAAATATACAAAGTCATGCAAAGGAAGGGTCTGAATCCAAGAATACTGTACCAAGCAAGGCTATCAATCAAAATTGAAGGTGAAATCAGGAGCTTCACAGACAAAAAAGGACTAAGGGAATTTATTACCACCAAACCAGCAATGCAAGAAATGCTAAAGGGTCTGCTATAAAAAAAAAAAAAGAAATAGGAAGCGAAGAAGGAACACAGGTGTAAAGAATAGGAATGGCGACAAATAAGTACCTATCAATAATAACTTTAAATGTAAATGGATTAAATGCCCCAATCAAAAGACATAGGGTAACGGATTGGATAAGAAAACATGACCCATATATCTGCTGTCTACAAGAAACCCACCTCAGAAAAATAGACGCACACAGACTGAGGGTGAAGGGATGGAAAAAGGTTTTCCAGGCAAATGGAACTGAAAAAAAAGCTGGGGTAGCAATACTTATATCTGACAAATTAGATCTCAAACTGAAGGACATAACAAGAGATAAGGAAGGCCATTTCATAATACTAAAGGGAGCAATCCAACAAGAAGAAATAACTCTGGTAAACATATATGCACCTAATACAGGAGCACCCAAATACATAAAAAAACTCCTGGAGGATATCAAGGGAGAGATTGACAGCAATACAATCATAGTAGGAGACTTTAATACCCCACTATCACCATTGGACAAATCCTCTAAACAAAACATCAGCAAAGAAACATCAATCCTAAATGACTCACTAGACCAGATGGAATTAATTGACATCTTCAGAACATTTCACCCCAAAGCCACAGAATATACATTCTTCTCAAGTGCACATGGGTCATTTTCAAAGATAGACCATATGTTGGGACATAGGCAAAGTCTCTTCAAATTCAAGAAGATAGAAATCATATCAAGCATCTTCTCAGACCACAGTGGCATAAAACTGGAAATCAACTACAATAAAAACAACCCAAAGAAATCAAACACATGGAGGCTAAACAGCATGCTATTAAACCATGACTGTGTTACCAGAGAGATCAAAGAAGAAATAAAAAACATCATGACAACAAATAACAATGAAAACACTACAATCCAAAATCTATGGGACACAGCGAAAGCAGTCTTGAGAGGGAAGTTCATAGCTCTACAAGCCTACTGCAAAAAACAAGAAACAATGGTAATAAATTACCTAACCCAACAACTCAAAGAGTTAGAAAAAGAGCAACAAGAAAAGCCCAGTGTAAGCAGAAGGAAGGAAATAATAAAGATCAGAGCACAGATAAACGACATAGAGACCAAAGAAACAATACAAAAGATCAACAAAACCAAGAGCTGGTTCTTTGAAAGGATAAACAAGATTGATGAACCTCTAGCCAGGCTCACCAAGAAGCAAAGAGAGAGGACCCAAATAAACAAGATCAGAAATGAAAGAGGTGAAATAATAACAGACCCCATCGAAATACAAAGGATTGTTGAAAAATACTATGAACAACTCTATTCCAACAAACTGGACAACCTGGAGGAAATGGACATATTCCTAGAAATATATAACCTTCCAAAACTCAATCAGGAAGCATCTAAACAGCTCAACATGCCAGTAACTATGGAAGAAATTGAAGCAGTCATCAAAGAGCTTCCAGCAAACAATAGCCCGGGGCCAGACGGCTTCACAGGAGAGTTCTACCAAGCATTCAAGGAAGAACTAAAACCTATCCTTCTCAGACTATTCCAAAAAATTCAAGAGGAAGGAACACTTCCAAGCTCCTTCTATGAAGCCAGCATCACCCTAATACCAAAACCAGATAAAGACAACACAATGAAGGAGAATTACAGGCCAATATCCCTCATGAATGTAGATGCCAAAATCCTCAACAAAATTCTAGCAAATAGGATCCAGCAGTACATCAGAAAGATCATACACCATGACCAAGTAGGGTTTATCCCAGGAATGCAAGGATGGTTCAATATCCGCAAATCAATAAATGTGATACATCACATAAACAAATTGAGAGATAAAAATCACATAGTCATATCAATTGATGCAGGAAAAGCATTTGACAAAATCCAACACCCTTTCTTGATAAAAACTCTCAACAAGGTGGGAATAGAAGGATCATACCTCAACATAATAAAAGCTATATATGATAAACCCACAGCTAACATCATACTCAATGGGCAAAAACTAAAACCATTTCCCCTAAGAACAGGAACAAGACAGGGATGCCCACTCTCACCACTCCTGTTTGACATAGTACTGGAAGTATTAGCCACTGCAATTAGACAAGAAGAAGAAATAAAAGGCATCCAAATTGGAAAAGAAGAAGTAAAGCTGTCCTTATTTGCAGATGACATGATATTGTACATAAAAAACCCGAAAGACTCCATCAAAAAACTAACAGAATTAATAAATGAATTCGCCAATGTAGCAGGATACAAAATTAACACCAAGAAATCTATGGCATTTCTATACACCAACAGTGAACTTACAGAAAGAGAGACTAAAAAAGAAATCCCATTTTCCATTGCACCAAAAAAATTAAGATACCTAGGAATAAACTTAAGTAAGAGGTAAAAGACCTATATGCGAAAAACTACAGGACACTGAAAAAAGAGATAGAGGAAGATGTAAACAGATGGAAGAACATACCATGTTCATGGATTGGTAGAATCAACATCATTAAAATGTCCATACTATCCAAAGCAATCTATAGATTCAATGCACTCCCCATTAAAATACCAACGGCGTATTTCACAGACCTAGAAAGAACTCTCCAAAAATTCACCTGGAATAAAAAAAGACCCCGAATAGCCACAGCAATCCTGAGAAAGAAGAATAAAGTAGGAGGGATCTCAATTCCAGATTTCAAGCTGTATTACAAAGCCACTGTCCTCAAAACAGCCTGGTACTGGCACAAGAACAGACATATAGATCAATGGAACAGAATAGAGAATCCAGATATCGACCCAAACCACTATGCGCATTTAATATTTGACAAAGGAGGCATGAGCATACAATGGAGTCAAGACAGTCTCTTTAATAAATGGTGTTGGGAAAATTGGACAGATACATGCAAAAAAATGAAACTAGACCACCAACTTACACCATACACAAAAATAAACTCAAAATGGATACAGGACTTAAATATAAGACGGGAAACCATAAAAATACTGGAGGAATCCACAGGCAGCAAAATCTCAGACATATGCCAAAAGAACTTTTTCACTGATAATGTGCCTAGGACAATGGAAGCCAAAGAGAAAATAAACAAATGGGACTACATCAAAATAAAAAGCTTTTTCACAGCAAAAGAAACCATCAACAAAACAACAAGAAACCCCACTGTATGGGAGAACATATTTGCAAATGTTATCACTGATAAAGGTTTAATCTCCAACATCTACAGGCAGCTTATACAACTTAATAAAAGGAAGATAAATGATCCAATAAAAAAATGGGCAACAGACCTAAATAGAATCTTTTCGAAAGAAGACAGAAGGAGGGCCAAGAGACACATGAAAACATGCTCAAAGTCACTAATTATCCGAGAGATGCAAATCAAAACGACAATGCGATACCATCTCACACCTGTCAGAATGGCTATCATCAACAAATCAACAAACGACAAGTGTTGGCGAGGATGCGGAGAAAAAGGAACCCTCGTGCACTGCTGGTGGGAATGCAGACTGGTGCAGCCACTGTGGAGAACAGTATGGAGTTTCCTCAAAAAACTGAAAATGGAACTCCCATTTGACCCAGTAACCCCACTTCTGGGAATATATCCTAAGAAACTAGAAACACCAATCAGAAAGGATATATGCACCCCTATGTTCATAGCAGCACAATTTACCATAGCTAAGATTTGGAAACAGCCTAAGTGCCCGTCAGCAGATGAATGGATCAGAAAACTATGGTACATCTACACAATGGAATACTATGCTGCCATAAAAAAGAAGGAATTACTACCATTTGTAGGCACCTGGATGGAATTAGAGAACATTATGCTAAGTGAAATAAGCCAGTCAATGAAAGAAAAATACCACATGATCTCACTCATTTGGGGATAATGAAAAACATTATAAACTGATGAACAAAAAGATAGATACAGAGGCAGTAAAGCATCAAACAGACTGTCAAATTACAGCAGTAAGTTTAGGGAGAGGTGGGGGTAATAAGAGATCAACTGAAGGACTTATATGCATGTATATAAGAGTAACCAACGGATGCAAAACATTGGGGGGTGAGGCATGTATGGGAGTGGGGTGGGGGGGGGGGGCCAATGGTAAGATATGTACACATATAATACCTTAATAAAAATTTGAAAAAAAAAATGGAACTTCCATTTGACCCAGTAATCCCACTTCTAGGAATATATCCCAAGAAACTAGAAACACCAAGCAGGAAGGATATATGCACCCCTATGTTCATAGCAGCACAATTCACCATAGCTAAGATTTGGAAACAGCCTAAATGCCCGTCAGCAGATGAGTGGATTAGGAAACTATGGTACATCTACACAATGGAATACTATGCTGCTATAAAAAAGAAGGAATTCTTACCGTTTGCAGCAGCATGTATGGACCTGGAGAGCATTATGTTAAGTAAAATAAGCCAGGCAATGAAAGAAAAATACCACATGATCTCACTCATTTATGGAAAATAAAGAACATTATAACCTGATGAATAAAAAGATAGATACAGAGACAGTAAAGCACCAAACAGACTGTAATTATAGCGGGTAGGCTAGGGAGTGTTGGGCAGGGAGCAAAATAGATCAACCAAAGGACTTGTATGCATGCATATAAGCACAACAATGAACACAAGACACTGGGGGGTGGGATGAGGACATGCGACAGGGGTAGGGGAGCCTGGGGGAAGGTCAATGGGGAAAAAAAGGGAGATATATGTACTAATATATGTAATAATTTAAACAATTTAAAAAAATAAAAGTAAAAAAAAAAAAAAGAAAGAAAGAAAGGATGTAATGTTAAGGGAGTAGGACAATATGGCTATAAAAATCCTTCCAAAAGGAAAAAATGGATAATGATGATTCCAATGGTTGCAGCAGTGGTGGAAACACTGTGCACTTACTAAGGATTTAGCACTCTGTCAAGCTGTTTAGATGCACTAATTTAATACTCACAAAAGATAAAGACCATTATTAACACCTTAAATAAATTATAGAAACAAAGGATTAAGTGACCTGCTTAGGTTCTCAAAACTAGTAAGTGGTTGAGCCAGTATTCAAATTACTAGTAGGTCTGTTTACTTTGGAGCGCAAATTCTTAAGCATTACTTAGACTAGTGTTCGGCAAACTGCGGCTCACGAGCCACATGCGACTCGCAAGCTGCAGTTTGCCGCTCTGTTGACTAATGAGTTTGCCAACCACTGACTTAGACTACCTAAAGAATAGCAGATCTGTTCACAATTTTACTATAAACACTGCATAGGAAATTAAGTCTTATATTGGCCATGAGTTTCTAGGTCTCTTACCTACTTCCTAATGGTATAATAAGTGAAAAATAGAAGCCTCTCTACAGTGGCCAAACAGCATAAAATTTTTCTACTAAAATTTATGAGAATATATACATTTAAATGTCTAAAATTTACTTTCTAAAGTGTTAAATTATTTGACATATTAGAAAATGCTAATGCAATTAAACTTTGAAGGGAAAAATTAATGTCCATAATTACTGATCTTTTACAACTCTGAAATAAGCTAGTTTTGTAATTGGTGGAGTTTCTTATCACATGCAGTAAGAATTAAAATGCTGGTTACTTAAAGCAAGGACTAAGATATTTTATGTTTCCAGAAGGACTGGTTAATAAATTAGTTCATTAGTTAAGTAACAGATATAGATGAGTGTGTGTTTTCAGCCTTTTACATTGACCTAATTGCAAACTAAAGAAAAGGAAAAAGATTATTTTGTGTCTTTCATATGATTATAAACTTGTCCTTATAAAATATAACAAATAAAGTTAAATTTACCTTATCATTTTATATGCTATATGCCCTTAAATCACTCAATTTAAAACATAAAATAATATAAAGCATAAAATATAAATATAGCCTCCCTTGCTATTAAAAAATCAGAAAAATTACACATGCATTCAGATGCAGACTGCTAACTGACACATAAAACAGGAAGGATGTAACTTTTTAAAATAAATAATAAATACTATTCATGTGAGTAATTAAACCACCAAAAATTTTTGGAAAAAAAAAAATGTGAAGGAAAAATCCCCTGTAGTTCATAAGGATCTACATCAATGCTGAAATCAGGAATGCAATCAATTTATTATTTGTCAAATTAAATACTAAATATAACTAATTGTAAGCAGAAAAATATCAAAAAAAAAGTAAATTAACTGATTTTTAATCAACAAACCATATAATATCAATTGAAAGAAATTTAACATTAAGTCTTCTTTCCTAGATTGTTTGTATGTCAGCTGATTTTCTTTCTAAGTCATGAAATAGATGCACATGAGCAAGATAAGGATCCCTTAATAGGAACACAGAGTATCCAGGTACTTGTACTGACCGGCTCAGAGTCACAGCAATAATCATCCCAGCTCTGTCTGGGGGGTTTCTTTGCTATCTGAAAGTAAGGCAGATTAGTTAGGTAGAAATAATGGTTATTACACTTTTCTAATAATTTCTTATACTGTTTAGATGTCACTGATGCTATCCAAAAAGAGTTATTTTGTATAGCAGCATAAAACAAGAAACAACCAGGTAAACATTCCAATTCTGAGAGATCATATCCTATCTAATAAAAGGGTAATATGCAAATTAACCATCACTCAGTCACAAAGATGACGGCACGCATAGCCACAAGATGGTGGCACCCAGTCCTCTCAGCCCCGCCAGAGTCTCCTAGTCCCAGGGGGGCAGCCGCTGAGAGCGGGCAGTGTGAGCGGCCTGGAAGAACGTTTGCTTCGTTGCCGCGGCAACGAGGCAAGCGTTCTGCGCCTGGCGTGGATGGGTCTCTGGCCAGGCCGGGGCGCGGAACGCTTGCATCATTGACCTGGCAACAAGGCAAGCATTCCGCTCCCGGCCACAGATGGGCCTCTGGGCCGTGAAGAGCCTCTGTGCCACGGGCACGGAGCAGCCAGGCCCCGCAGACAGCTACTGGCACACGGATTCGTGCACAGGGCTATTAGTATTATTATAACCACTAGAAACCTGGTGCACAAAAATTCGTGCACTTGGGGGGTAGGGGGTCCCTCAGCCCGGCCTGCACCCTCTCACAGTCCAGGAGCCCTCAGGGGATGTCCTACTGATTGCTTAGGCCCACTCCCCACTGGGCCAATCAGGGGAAGGCACCACCCCCATCATGCCGCCGCAGTTGCTGCCAATGGCCTCCCTCTGCTGGAGGTGACCGGGCCAATCAGGGGAAGGTGCCACCCCCATCACCCTGCTGCTACTGCCACTGCCAGCCGCTGCAGCTGCCGGCCCTCCTCAGCCCTCGCAGCCGCTGAGGCTTTGTCCGGAAGGACATCCAGAAGACGTCCGGTTTATCAAGTCTAATTAGCATATTACCCTTTTATTAGTATAGACCAGAGGCCCGTTGCACGAAGAGATTTGTGCAATAGGCCTTTCTTCCCTTGGCTTCTAGCACCGGTTTTCCTCCGGCACCCGGGACCTAGGCCTTTGCTCCGGCCAGAGTCTGCCGCCTTTGCTGCAGACTCAGGCCGGAGTCTGCCATCTTCATCTTCACTGCTTCGCTGCAGACTCCAGCCGGAGTCTGCAGTCTTTGTCAAGTGCTGCTCCTGCAGATCCCTTTGCCCACTGCGCTCCCTCTCATAGCAGGCATCCTGCCCCACCCAGCCACTCCATACCTGGAGCAGCTGGGTGGCCACCATCTTTGTCCTTCTAATTTGCATATTCCCTCCTGATTGGCTGGTGGGCGTAGCGGACGTACAGTCAATTTACATGTTTGTCTATTGTTAAGTAAGATACCTACTATTGTCCAGTGACTCTGAGATTTTTATTAACTGCTGAGTCTCATATTTTATGAATACTGACCTAATGACAAGAATACATATGGCATGGCCACCAAATACAAAAAATCTGGAAGAATAGTAACTGTGAATTTCTCTAATATTAACAACTATCACTCATTTATGGGCAATTACTACTTTTTAAAAAGGAAAACATTTAATTACCCAAATATAATGTAAATAGTTTAAACAGGGAAGGGAGTGAAATCAGAAGCCCCATCAATGTTTTTTTGTAAAAAATGCTACTTAATTCTATATATGACAAGTATTATATCAGGAAGTGATATTTTTAATAATTTCACAGTTCTCAATATATCAACTCAAAGTTATTTCAATGTCGCTTCAAAATTAAGAAATACCAGTTATACAGCAGGCTTTTTCTTCAGAAAAGTCTAAGATGTTTCTTTCATAACCCTAAATACATACTACAATCTTTGAGCCATTATCAAAGCGTCAATTTGCTTACAAAAACTTCATAAGGATTTTTAATTACCATAAAGGAATGTCTTTCCATAGATATTTTTGCCTCAAAAAATTAAAATAATAAGAAGAGGCCATTGATGTACTATCATACCAATTCCATTAATGTTGGTCCTAGAATTTTTGCTAATATGCGAAGTAATAAACTTAGTGAAATCAATGTAATGAAAAGTTGTGATAATTAGTATTTATTATGGAAGTTTGGGAGTATAATGTGAGTTTCAAGGAAGATAGGAATTTTCTAAGTCACTTCCTTTGATGCATTTCATATTGAGTGTTCAACAGGATCATTCACTAAATTATAAAAATAATAATACCTTAAGTCAGTATCATAGTATCATGCAGAGAGTGGTATGTATTAGACTTCAAAACATGCAAATGAAATCTCAAGTAATCCCTTGCAAAGGTCAAGCATTAAGCATTGGTATAATTTAACAATATATGTGTGTGTGTGTGTGTGTGTGTGTGTGTGTGTGTGTGTGTGTGTGTATTTTGTTTTAATGACTTGAGAGAGGAGGAAGAAAAGAGAGAAACCTCGATTTGTTGTTCCACTTATTTTTTAATTCATTGGTTGCTTCTAGTTTGCACCCTGACCAAAGATTGAACTGGAACTGAACCTTGGTATATGGGGATGATGCTCTAAACAACTAAGCAACCTGGGCAGGGAAGCATTAGTATCACTTAACATGGGTGGTCTGTAAAACAAAAATTACTTTTGAGACAGTAACCCGTTTTTCTAACATGGAGATACCTATAAATAGTTTATTATTTTCTTAAAGTCTCAAAAAAAGCAAAAGGCACACATATAACTAATCTTTTAAAACTCATGAGAGTAATAATTTTTAAATTTGAGAACTACATCACACAAATTTTTAGACTGTATGTTTGAAAATACTAGTTAATATACATTACCAGATTTGGAAAATAAAGTACTTAAAAAAAAAATAAAAAACCTGTTACTAAGAGCTAAAATTTAATAATGCCCTATATTTGAAAATACTTTTCATTAATGCTTACCTGATTAAGATAATGATATTCTTCTGGTTGTTTAAGATGGAATGCTAATCTCTCTTCTTCACTTGCTCCTGCCAGGAGGTAATAGAATACATGATAGTTCCTGTTGGAAACAAAGAAGCATGGCTTTATAATGAACATGATTCACCTATGGTTATCATTTAACTGGGAAAGAAAGCAAACATTAATTACTAAAATGTTTCAGCTTTGCTTCATTTTTTAATACAAAGGTGATAAACTCAATATTTAAGTACTATAAAATAATGTTTTGGCTGTTGAATTCAAAGCAGAGGCGTGAAGGCAAGAATATGGCAAAGTTATAACATCTAAAATTCTCTTGTTCTTAAATCAATTAGAACACTTAGCAAATTTGTCAAAAATCAACTTTTTAGAACTCTGGAAGTTAACAGGTGTACAGCAATCCAGGGAGTGTTTACATAAGAGAAACGGCTGAAACTCGGTAAAACCAGTAAGCTTGTGGCCTTTTAACTTGTCCTATTCTACCTGCTGCTTGCCAGATCTATGGTAGCCTTCAAAGCCAACAGTTTACAATCCTGGTCAACACCGAAGCCTGGCAGGCTCCAAAGGAGAGCCTCATTCCATCAGAAATATCATTATCTGAACAGTCTGGAAGAAACCAGTGTTCAAAATTGTCCTTATTTGATCTGACCCAAAGTAAACCAAGTGTGAAAATCTTTTCCCCAGGGGCATCTGTAGAAAAGAATTATAGGTAAATTTTTAATATGTTATTGTCTGAAGCAGTGGATAAATGTTGGGGCAAAAACTAGGCTAACCAAAAACTTAAAGGAAAACTCTGTGAATCTCCACCCAGTCTTTGAAAAGCTCCAATATACTGCTGAGAATCTAGATGACCATGCACATACATAAAGCTGTGCACATGCTCAGGACTACATGCCAGCTCTGCAAATACCAGAAGTACTACTAAGCTCTCACTTCTGGCTAATCTTAATGGTCTGCACAAGCAGAAAGTAAAGGTGAAGGCAGAATTATACTAGTAAAATGCCTACCTGATTGTGAAAGGCATGTCAAACATTATTTCCAAGCACTGAAGGAAATCTCTTTTTAATCATTAGCTAACCAAGCAGATATACTTCAATGCCCATACTTGAAAAAAAATACAGACCTCACGAAGTTAGCTCAAAAAAGTCAAGAAACAAACAGCAGGAACAAAAACAACCACCACAAATCCTGGAATGGGGAGAATTTCATCTGCAGAGCTGCCACATAATTATTTCAAATGTCCAAATTTAAAAAAAAAAAAAATTTATGAGCATGCAAGGAAACCAAAAGGTATAGCACATACAAAAAAAATATACATATATATCAATAGTAACTGTCCCTGAGGAAGCTAAAGCATTACTTATTAGACAACAGTTTTAAATATGTCCAA
This sequence comes from Plecotus auritus, assembly GCF_963455305.1. Lineage (NCBI taxonomy): Eukaryota > Metazoa > Chordata > Mammalia > Chiroptera > Vespertilionidae > Plecotus > Plecotus auritus. The sequence continues at coordinate 122,255,503 of NC_137770.1, read as the reverse complement.
AAACTAAAGGAACTATGTTTAAAAGAACTAAAGAAAAATATGAGAATAATATCTCACCAAATAAACTATCAATAAATACACAGAACTTACCATAAATGTCAAAAGAAATTTTAAAGTTGAAAAACATAGTTTAAATGTAAAATTTTAAATTAAAAAACTAGAGGTCAATATTAGATCTGAACAGACAAGAATGAATCAGTGAACTTGAAAACACGTCAACTGAGAATAGTCTACAAAACAAAAAGAGAAATGAAAAAAACTGCACAGAATCTCAGAGCTCTGTGAGACACCATTACGCAGACAACAACACTAGCATAATGTAGAGTACCAAAATATGGACAATGCGGAGAAACCAAGATGGCGGCATAGGTAAACACCTAAACTGCTGCCTCGCACAACAATTTTAAAACTACAACTAAAAGACTAAACGTCTATCACCCAGAACCACGGGAAAGCTGGCTGAGTGGAAGTTCTACGACTAGAAGGAAAGAGAAAAGAGCATTGAGACCTGCACAAGCACTGAAAAGCTGAGGTACGGAGATGCACGAATTGGACTGGCGGTGGATGTCTGGGTGAGCTGCTTCTTTCAACCCGAAGGGAGACAAGCTCCAGATTACTCTGAACTCCAGTTTATGGGGAGACGCTGGGGACCCAAACTCCTACGGGGAGAAGCTGGACGGTCTACCATCAGGTCGGAAAGTGAGGGTGACTTTCTTGCAGAGGTGCACGCAGCAATCATTGTTTACTGTGCTGGGGCGCAGGACGCGGGGACTTGGAAACACAGAATCGCAGAGACGGCTGACTGGAAGCCATCACTGTTTGCTACGCCCTAGCCTAGTGACTCCCTGAGACCCCGCCCTGCACAATATATAAACCCACCCAAGTGCTGCACAGCGGCTTTTGGATATAAATGACCTGCCCTATCACAGCTTAACCAAACAAACTGCAACTATGGTCAGACAGCTCCAAAACCTCCAAACCACAAGCAAAGAGGAGAAAACTGTAGTTCTCGCTGTATCTCCTGCTGGGTGGCTTCAGACAGTAGCTGACCAGCACCCCACTGGAGATCCAGAAGCTAGTGTACCTAGTGGTCAGACTGAGACGACACCAGATTTCAACTCCTCACATCCATAAGGGCCACATTCAAGAGGCAGACTCAGTGAACACCAAAGACCCACTGAAGCAAGTCTGGCCCCCTAAGCGTGTCTCCAGCGCAGCAGTTCTTCCATTATAGACACAGCGGGTCCTCACAGACAATTGGCCTGGAGGTCAATTCCTCCCAGTGACACCAACAACAATCAAGACTTAACTACAACAAGGCTATACACACAGTCCACAAAGGGGTGCACCAGGAGTGTCCACCTCAGGTAACTGGGAGGCTGACCCACTGGCCCATATAGGACACCTAGCACACAAAGCCACCCTACCAACTCAGGGAAGCAGCAAAAATGCGGAGACAAAGAAACAGAACAAAAACTAAAGAAATGGAGGAAAACAAACGACTGGATATAGAATTCAAAACTATGGTTATAAGGCTTTTCAAGAATATCCTAGAAAAGGCCGATAAATTTAGCGAGACCCTCGAAGATATGAAAAAGGACCAACTAGAAATTAAACATACACTGACTGAAATAAAAAATATTATACAGAGACCCAACAGCAGACTAGAGGACCGCAAGAGTCAAGTCAAAGATTTGAAATACAAAGAAGCAAAAAACACCCAACCAGAAAAGGAAAAAGAAAAAAGAATCCAAAAATATGAAGATAGTGTAAGGAGCCTCTGGGACAACTTCAAGCGTACCAACATCAGAATTATGGGGGTGCCAGAAGAGAGAGAGCAAGATACCTAAAACCTATTTGAAGAAATAATGACCGAAAACTTCCCCCACCTGGCGAAAGAAATAGACTTACAAGTCCAGGAAGCGCAGAGAACCCCAAACAAAAGGAATCCAAAGAGGACCACACCAAGACACATCATAATTAAAATGCCAAGAGCAAAAGACAAGGAGAGAATATTAAAAGCAGCAAGAGAAAAACAGTTAGTTACCTACAAGGGAGCTCCCATACGATTGTCAGCTGATTTCTCAACAGAAACTATGCAGGCCAGACGGGAGTGGCAAGAAATATTCAAAGTGATGAATAGCAAGAACCTACAACCAAGATTACTCTACCCAGCAAAGCTATCATTCAGAAAGGAAGGTCAGATAAAGAGCTTCACAGATAAGAAAAAGCTAAAGGAGTTCATCAACACCAAACCAGTATTATATGAAATGCTGAAAGGTATTCTTTAAGAAGAGGAAGAAGAAGACAAAAGTAAAGAGAAAAATTATGAACAACAAATACATATCTATCAACAAGTGAATCTAAAAATCAAGTGAATAAAAAAATCTGATGAACAGAATAAACTGGTGAATATAATAGAATCAGGGGCATAGAATGGGAGTAATTTGATAATTCTCAGGGGGAAAAGGTTATGGGGGGTGCAGGAAGAGACTGGACAAAAATCGTACACCTATGGATGAGGACAGTGGGAGGGAGGTAAGGGAAGAGGGTGGAGTGGGAACCGGGTGGAGGGGAGCTATGGGAGGAAAAAGGAGAAACAATTGTAATAATCTGAACAATAAAGATTTATTAAATTAAAAAAAAAGATATGGACAATGCGAGTTCAAAATAAAAAAGAGAAAAAAGTGCAAAAGAATATTTTTTAAAATAATGACAAAGAACTCCCCAAATGTGGTGTATAATATTCTCTTTATCAAAGAAACTCAAAAAATTCCAGAGGTGGAAGGGGAATCAACAAGATCAAACCTAGACAAATCAAGACTGTTGAAAGAGATAGACAAAATTTTCTTTTTTGTAATATTTCAACTCCAGTTGATATTCAATATTGCTTTATATTAGTTTCAGGTATACAGCACAGTGATAAGACATTTATATAATTTATAAAGTGATCCCCCTAATAAGTCTGGTACCCACCGAACACCATACATAGCTATTACAATATTATTAACCATATTCCCTATGCCATACTTGACATAGCCGTGATTATATTGTAACTATCAATTTTTACTTCTTAATTCCTTCACTTGTTTCACCCAGCCACCAATCCCACTTCCATCTGGCAACCATGAGTTTTTTCTCTGTATCTATGAGTCTCTTTCTGTTTTGTTTGTTCATTTTGTTCTTTAGATTCCACATATAAGTGAAATCACATGGTGTTTGTCTTTCTCACTGACTTATTTCACTAAGCATAGTACCTTTCAGAGGTGGGCAAACTTTTTGACTCGAGGGCCACAATGGGTTCTTAAACTGGACCGGAGGGCCGGAACAAAAGCATGGATGGAGTGTTTGTGTGAACTAATATAAATTCAAAGTAAAGGAGCTGAGGGGAGAGCAAGAGAACCCTCCGCTCTTTCGGCTCCGCGGGCCGGATAGAACAGCCGAACGGGCCAGATCCGGCCCGCGGGCCGTAGTTTGCCCACAGGTGTTCTAGGTCCATCCATGTGGTCAAATACAAAAGGTAAGATTTCATTCTTTTTATGACTAATATTCTATTGTATATATGTACCACCTCTTACTTATCTAATCGTGTATTGATGGACACTTAGGTTGCTTCCATGTCTTAGTTATCCTACCTAATAAAAGAGTAGTATGCAAATTAACCATCACTCCACTACACCACAAGTCACGTCCACCAGCCAATGGGGAGCGAGTATGCAAATTAACCCCAACCAAGATGGCTGCAGCCACAGAGAGAGCAGGAGGCTTGGGTTTCCCCGGCAATGGAGGAAGCCAAGCTTTCCACACACTCTGTGGGGCCCAGGCCTCCACTCAAGGCTCAAAGTTTCAATTATAGAAGATAAATAAATCCCAACAAAAATGGCTGTGGCCATGGAACAAGCAGGAGGCTTGGCTCTGCTCCAGGCTACAAAGTTTCAATTATAGAAGATAAATAAATCCCAGATACCAGGGCCTCCGCTTGGGTCACCGCGGGGCGTGGCCGGCCTGCAAACCACCACAGGCCCCTTGCCCAGGCCGCCCCATGCCCCAAGGGAACCCCCACCCTGATCCAGGACACCCTTCAGGGCAAACCAGCTGGCCCCCATCCGTGCACCAGGCCTCTATCCTATCTAATAAAAGAGTAATATGAAAATTGACCATCACTCCAACACACAAGATGGCTGCCCCCATGTGGACACAAGATGGCCGCCACAAGATGGCCAGCAGGGAAGGGCAGTTGGGAGGGACCAGGCCAGCAAGGGAGGGCAGTTGTGGGCGATCAAGCCTGCAGGGGAGGGCAGTTAGGGGTGACCAGGCTGGCAGAGAAGGGAAGTTGGGGGTGACTGGGCCTGCAGGGGAGGGCAGTTAGGGGCAAACAGGCTGGCAGGGGAGCAGTTAGGCATCAATCAGGCTGGCGGGGGAGTGGTTAGGGCAATGGTTCTCAACCTTTCTAATTCTGCGACTCTTTAATACAGGTCCTCATGTTGTGGTGACCCCCAACCATAAAATTATTTTCGTTACTACTTCATAACTGTAATTTTGCTACTGTTATGAATCGTAATGTAAATATCCGTGTTTTCCGATGGGTCACGGCATTAGAAAGGTTGAGAACCACTGGGTTAGGGGGTGATCAGGCTGGCAGGCAGAAGCAGTTAGGGGCAATCAGGAAGGCAGGCAGGCGAGCAGTTGGGAGCCAACAGTCCTGGATTGTGAGAGGGATGTCCGACTGCCCGTTTAGGCCCGATCCTACTGGTATCGGGCCTAAACGGGCAGTCGGACATCCCTCAAGGGGTCCCAGATTGTAGAGGGTGCAGGCTGTGCTGAGGGACACCCCCCGCCCATGCACTTATTTCATGCACTGGTCCTCTAGTTGTAAATAATGCTGCAATGAACATAAGAGTGCATATATCTTTTCAAACTAGTGTTTTGGATTTCATCAGATAAATACCCAGAAGTGGAATTGTTGGGTCATTATGTTGAGTCTATTTTTAATTTTTTGAGGAACCTCCATACCACTTTCATTGTGGTTGCACCAATTTGCAATCCTACTAACAATGCTTGAGGGTACCCTTTTCTCCACATCTTTGCCAACTCTTGTTCTTTGTCGCTTTGTTGATAATAGCTATTTTGATGGGTGTGAGGTAATACATCATTGTGATTATAATGTGCATTGCTCTGATGATTAGTGATGTTGATTGTTTATGATGTCATATGTTTATTGGCCATCTGTATGCTTATTTTAAAAAAATATCTATTCAAAAAAAAAAAGAAAAGATAAAAAAATGTCTATTCAGGTCCTCTGCCTGTTTTTCACTGGATTGTTGTTGTTGTTTTTTTGGTGTTCAGTTGCATCAGATCCTTATATATTTTGAACATTCAGATGTATCATTGGTAAATCTCCCATTCAGTAGGCTTTATTTTCATTTTGTTCATGATTTCCTTTGATGTGCAAAAACTCTTTAGTCTGATGTGGCCCCATTAGTTTATTTTCTATTGTTTCCCTTGCCCAAGGAGATACATCCCAAAATAAATATTACCAGGAGAGATGTCAAAAAGTGAATTGCCTATGTTTTCTTCTAGGAGTTATATGATTTCAAGTCTTACATTTAAGTCTCTAATTCATTTTAAGTTTGGTATATGTTGTAAGGTGATTCAGTTTCATTCTTTTGTATGCACCTGTCCAGTTTTCCCAATAAAATTTATCTAATGGACCATCATATGTTCTTGCCTCCTTTGTCATATATTAAATAACCACGTAAGTGTGGGTTTATTTCTGGTCTCTTTATTCTGTCCCATTGATCTGCGTGTCCATTTTTATGCCAGTACCATACCATTTTAATTACATCATCGTGTAGTATAGTTTGATATCAGGTAGCATGACCCTCCAACTTTGCTCTTCTTTCTCAAATTGCTGTGGCTGTCTGGGGACTTTGGTGGTTCCACATAAATTTTAGGATTATTTGCTCTAATTATATGAAAAATTGCTGGGTGTTTTGGTTTTTTTTATAGAAACTGAATAAAATCTATAAAATTCTTTGGGTAGTATGGACATTTTAACAATGTCCTTGTAGTCAATGTTGATGGTTGACCTGGATCAACCCATGATTTTGTGTGTTTGGGATTCTCAAAATTCTCACGGTATATGCTTCCATTATCTGTAATACTGTCAATTTCTTTCTTCAACATCTTATAATTTTTAGAGTACATGTTTTTAACTGCCTTGGTTAAATTTTTTCATATGTGTTTTTTGATGCAATTATAAATAAAATTGTTTTCTTAATTTCTCTGAGAGTTCATTACTGATATATATACATACACCCAAATTCTGAATATTAATTATTTTATCCTAGAACATTACACTAAATTCATTTATAACTTCTATTGTTTATTGATGGGTTCTCTATGTATATAGTATCATATCATCTGCAAAAAAAAATGATCGTTTTACCTCTTTGTTTCCAGTTTAAATGCATTTTCTTTATTTTTATTATCTGACTGCTATGACTAGGACTTCCAGCATTATGTTGAATAAAAGTGGTGAAAGTGGCCGGGCCAGCGTGGCTCAGTGGTTGAGCGTTGACTTATGAACCAGGAGGTCACGGTTCTATTCCCGGTTAGGGCACATGCCCAGGTTGTGGCCTCAATCCCGTGTGAGGCATGCAGGAGGCAGCTGATTAATGACTCCTCTCTCATCACTGATGTTTCTATCTCTCTCTCCTTCTCCTTTCCTCTTTGAAATCAATAAAAACAACTATTTTTTTAAAGAGTGGTGAAAGTAGACATCCTTGTCTTATTCCTGATCTTAATAAGATGAGTATGATGTAACCTATCGGTCTGTCATATATTGTTGCCTTTATAATGTTGAGGTATGTCCCTTCTACTCCCACTTTGCTGAGAATTTCTTTTTTTCAAAAGTGATGGATTTTATTGAGTATTTTGTCTCCATCTATTGATATGATTTTTATCCTTCAATTTGTTTATATGGTGTATCACATTAACTGGTTTGCAGATATTGAACCAATTTTGCCTACCAGGAATAAATCCCACTTGATCATGGTGTATAATATTTTTAAAGCATAGCTGACTTCAGTTTGGTAATATTTTATTGAGAATTTTTCCATCTATGTTCATCAGATATTGGCCTATAATTTTCTTTTTTATAACATCTTTGTCTGATTTTGGAATCAGGGTAATGCTGGCCTCATGAACTCAGCTTGAGAGTCTTCCCTCCTCTTGAATTTTTTTTTTGATCACTTGAGGAAGATTGGTGTTAATTCTTCTTTGAATGTTTGCTGAAATTCTGTGAAGCCATCCATCCCAGAACTTTTGTTTGTTGCAAGTTCTTTGATTACTGATTCGATTACATTAGTAGTAACTAATGTGGTCAGATTCTTCTGATTCTTCTTCATTCAATATTGGAAAACTACTAGGTGTACCAGTTAATAATGCGGAGTTTTTTCAATAGATGGAGTTACACATATGTTATATATATGTGATTTTATATGTATGCTATTTCGTTGTATTGACAGCAAACTTCAAAACTTCATATGTCAAATTTGCTGAAGATGTTAACATCATAGGTATTTTTATGCTTAAAAATGTCGAATTTCGTGCCAAAAAAAGAGCATTTGTGGGAAGTTTTAATTCATTACTTTATTTTGAAGAAAAAGTTACCGTACACTTCAGGAAGCTTATGGTGAACGTGCTCCATCTCAAGATACTTGTGAACGCTGGTTTAAAAGCTTTAAAAGTGATGATTTTGATGTGAAAGACAAAGACCATCCAGGTCAACTGAAAAAGTTTGAAGACCAACAATTACAAGCATTATTGGATGAAGATGCATGTCAAACTCAAAATCAACTTGCAGAAAGATTAAACGTTGCTCAGCAAACAATTTCCGATCGTTTAAAAGCAATGGGAAAGATTTTAAAGGAAGGAAAATGGGTATCACATCAACTGAACGAAAGATAAATGGAAAACTGAAAAGTCATCAGTAAAATGTTGCTTCAATGGCAGGAAAAAAAGTCTTTTTTGCATTGAACTGTGGCTGGCGATGAAAAATGGATTTATTTTGAGAATCACAAACACACAAAATCATGGGTTGATCCAGGTCAACCATCAATATTGACTACAAGGCCAAATCACTTCGGAAAGCGATTTGGTGGGAACGGGAAGGTGTGGTGTATTGTGAGCTTCTAAAACCAGGTGAAACCGTTAATACTGATCGCTACCGACAACAAATAACTTGAACCACACTTCGATCATGAAACGACCAGAATGTGCCAGAAGACGCGGCAAAGTAATTTTGCTTCATGATAACGCACCATCACACACTTCAAAACCAGTTAAAGACACGTTAAAAGATCTTGCCTGGGAAGTATTAACCCACCCGCTGTATTCACCAGACCTTGCTCCTTCAGATTACCACTTGTTCCGATCGATGATGGCACACACACTTTGAGCATTTCAAAACATGAAGAAGTGGAAAATCGGGTCTCTGAATGGTTTACCGCAAAACAAGAAAAGTTCTATTGGGACAATATCCACAAATTACCTGAAAGATGGGGGAAATGTGTAGCTAGCGATGGACATTACTTTGAATAAAGGACTTCTGATGTTTCTCTTGAAATTATCGTGTTTTCTTTGATTACAAAATCCACCATTATTAACTGGTACTCCTAGTATGTTTCTAGAAATTTATCTATTTTTTCCCAAATTGTCCAAATTTTTTGGCACATATAATTTTTCACAGTATTTTCTTACAATCCTTTGTATTTCTGTCGTGTCATTGTCACTTCTCCCCTTTCATTTCTGATTTTATTTCTTTGGGTCTTCTTTTGCTTTTGATGTGTCCGGTTAAGGGTTTATCAATCTTGTTTATCTCAAAAAGAACCAGTTCTCGGTTTCACTTTATGTATATTTTTTCAACCTTTATCCGAGAACATTTCCGTTTATTTTTAGAAAGAAAGAAAGGGAGGATGATGAGGGAGGGAAGGGAGGGGGGGGGGGGAGAGAGAGAGAGAGAGAGAGAGAGAGAGAGAGAGAGAGAGAGAGAGAGAGAGAGAGAGAGAGAGAAACCATCAACTGGTTGCCAATCATAGGGGATCAAACCACATCCTAAGTATGTACTTTGACCGGGAACTGAACCCACAACCTTTCAGTGTATGGGATAACACTCCCACCAACTGGGCCAATACTAGCCAGGGCTCTGAGCTTTATTCTAGACTCTATTTTGTTTATTTCTACTCTAATCTTTATTATTTCCTTTCTACTTACTTTGAACATTATTGTTCTTTTTTCTGTTTCCTTTAGGTATAAATTAGACTGTTTGAGATTCTTTTTTCTTGAACTAGGCCTTACTGCTACTCAATTCCCTTAGGACTGCTTTCGCTGTTTCCTATAGATTTTTGGTTGTAGCATTTTCATTTTCATTTGTCTCAAGGTATCTTTTGATTTCTCCCTTGATCTCATTGTTAACGCATTCATTGTTTACTAGCATGTTATTTAGCCTCCATGTGTTTGTGTGTTTTTCAGGTTTTTTCCCCCATGTAATTGATTTCTAACTTCATATTACTGTGGTCAGAGAAAATACTTGATATGATTCGAAACTTCTTAAATTTATTGAGACTTGTTTTGTGTTCTAACGTGGTATATCCTGGAAAATGTTACTTGTGTAACTGCGGGGGGAAAAAACACACACGTATATTCTGACTTGGGGTAAAATGCTCTTAAAATATCAATTAAATCCTTCTGGTCTAATGTGTCATTTAAGACCATGATTTCTTTGTTGACTTTGTATGAAAGATCTATCCAATGATGTCAATGGGGTGTTAAAGTTCCATACTATAACTGTATTACTGTGTATTTCTCCTTTTATGTCTATCTGCATTTGCTTTATATATTTAGGTGCATAAATGTTTACAAGGGTTATATCCTCTTGTCGAATGGATCCCTTTACCATTATGAAATGTCCTTGTATCCTATTATAGCCTTTGTTTTTAAAAAAACATTTATTGATTTCAGAGAGGAAGGGAAAAGGAGAAAGAGATAGAAACATCAATGATGAGAGAATCACTGATCAGCTGCCTCCTGCATGCCCCACACTAGGAGTCAAACCCACAATCCGGGCATGTACCCTGACTGGGAATCGAACCATGACCTCCTGGATCATTGGTCGATGTTCAACCACTGAGCCATGCCAGCCAGGCTATAGCCTTTGTTTTAAGGTCTACTTTATCTGATAAGTATTGGTACCCCAGCTTCTTTTTATTTTCATTTGCATGAAATATCCTTATCCATCACTTTTTTTCCAATCTGTGTGTTTGTGTCTTGCAATCTGGAATAGGTCTCTTGTAGATGGCATATGTATGGGTCTTGTTTTCTTATCTATTCAGCTACTCCATATCTTTTTTTATTATTATTGATTTTGGAGACATAGGAAAGGAATGGGGAAGAGGGAGGAAGGGAACTAGAAAGGGAGGTAAGAGTAGGGAGAAAGAGAAAGAGAGAGAGAGACATCAATCAATTTGTTGTTCAACTTATTTATGCATTCATTGGTTGATTCTTATATGTGCCTTGACTAGGGATCAAACCACAACCTTAGCATGCGTTGATTTCAGAGAGGAAAATCTAACCAACTGATCTACCTGGTTAGGGTCTACTCTATGTCTTTTGATTAGAGAATTTAATCCCTTTAATTTTAAACTCATTATTAAAAGGTATGCAGTACTGCCATTTTATTATTCACTAGAGGCCTGGTGCACAAAATTCTTGCATGGGCAGGGGGACGGGATGGGTGTGTGTCCCTCAGCCCAGCCTGCACCCTCTCCAATCTGGGATCCCTCTCACAATCCAGGACTGCTGGCTCCCAAATGCTCGCCTGCCTGCCAGCCTGATCACCCCCTAACCACTCCCCTGACAGCCTGATTGACACCTAACTGCTCCCCTGCTGGCCTGACTGCCCCTAAGTGCCCTCCCCTACAGGCCTAGTCAACCCTAACTGCCCTCCCCTGCAGGCCTGGTCAATCTTAACTGCCCTCCCCTGCTGGCCTGGTTGCCTCTAACTGTCCTCCCCTGCCGGCACAGTCGCCCCCAACTGCCCTCCCCTGCTGGCCCGGTCACCTCTAACCCCCCTTCCTTGCCAGTCTGGTCGCCCCTAATTGCACTCCCCTGCAGGCCTGGTCCCCCCCAACTTCCCTCTCCTGCAGACCTGGGCCCCCCCCAACTGTCCTCCCCTGCAGACCTGGTCACCCCCAACTGCCCTCCTCTGCCGGCCCATTCACGGCACATGCCCAGGTTGCAAGCTCTACCCCCAGTGGGGGCAGTGGGGGGGATGCAGGAGGCAGCCAATCAATGCTTCTCTCTCATCATTGATGTTTCTATCTTTCCCTCTCTTTTCCTCTCTGAAATCAAGAAAAATATATTTTTAAAAAATATATATATATATATGTGTGTGTGTGTGTGTGTGTGTGTGTGTATATATATATATATATACATATATATATATATATATATAATGCATGCTTTCTACAAGAGACATACACTATATATTCAAAGACAACAATAGGATGAAAGTAAAATGATGGACACAATAGCATGCAATCTGTAACCCAAAGAAAGTTGAAGTGTCTATACTTACATAATATAAAATAGATTTTAAGACCAAATTTTTTATTAGATGCAAAGGTCATTTTATAATGTCAAAAGGACCAATCCATCAAGAAAGTATAACAATTCTAAACATAAATACATCTGAAAATAGAGCCCCAAAATACATGAAGCAAAAACTAAAAGGAATAAATAAGCAATTCAATAATAGTACTGAGATATTTCAACACTCCCCGCCCCCTCAATAAAAAATAGAAAAACTAGACAGAAGATCAACAAGGAAAAAAGGACTTGGAAATACTACATTCCACCTACACCTAACAGACATCTATAGAATACTCCATCCAACAACAGCAGGATACACATTTTCTCAAGTACCTATGGAATATTCTCCAGGATAGACAATATTAGACTACAAAACAAGTCTCAATAAATGTAAGAGGACTGAAATCATACAAAGTATGTTCTCTGACCATCTTACAAATCAATAACAAAATACACTAATATGTGGAAATTCAACAACACACCCTATATAATGTAATGGATCAAAGAAGAAATCACATAGGAAACTAGAAAATGCATGAAAACACAAATACAACATACTAAATATATGAGAAACAGTTGAAGCTGTGTCCAGTGAGACTTTATAGCTGTAAACTCATTTTTTTTATAAATCTCAAAGCTATAACTTGACCATCCACTTTAAGAAACTAGAAAAAAAAATAAAAGGAGCAAATTAAACCCAAAGCAAGCAGAAGGAAGTAATAAGCATGAGAGCAGAAATAAAATTGGGAACAGGAGAAAAAAAAAATCAATGAAACCAAAGCTTGGTCCTCTGGAAAGAAGGGGTAGACTGTTATGGTCTGAATGTTACCCATCAAATGCTTATGTTGAAATCATAACTCAAAAAGGTGGTGGTATTAGAAGGTGGGGTCTTTGGAAGGTGATTAGGTAATGAAGGTGGAGCACACATGAATGGGATTTGTGCTCTTATAAAAGAGATCCCTATCCCTGTCTACCACATGAGAACCTAGGAAGAGGCTCTCACCAGAATGCAACCATGGTGGCACCTTCATCTTAGATTTCCCAGCCTCCAGAACTGTGAGAAATGAATCTCTGTTATTTATAAGCTACACAGTCTGTAGTATTTTGTTATACAGTCAAACCTCGGTCCTTGAACATCTTCCGATGATCACAGAAAATGTCTTGGTTGTCAGGTTCTTGACCGACAACCCTTTCATGCTGATACCTGTATGATCATTCACAGGTCTCTCAGGCGACAAATGAGAATGTGCAAATGAGAGTATGAGTCAGTTTTCCACTAAACCTCCCAGGAAATTGTGCTCTGAATATTTTCATGTTGTTTTGCTTTTGTTAATGTTTATTATTATTAAATTCATACAGTAAATTACCATGGATCCTAAGAAGGTTATTGATAGCAGCAAAGTGAAAAGGAGAGTTGTGAGAACGATAGAGCTTAAAAAAAAATTACTGCCAAGTATGATAGAGCTGTTTGCTGTCTGATCTGGCTACATAGTGTGGCATAGTGAAATCGATGATTAGCACAATTTTAAAACATAAAGAGGCCATCAAGAATGCTGATATGGCAAAAAAAAAAAAAAGAATGTTGATATACCCTGGCCCATGTGGTTTGAGCATCAGCCAGTGCACCAAAGGGTTGCGGGTTGGATTCCCAGTCAAGAGCATGTACCTGTTTTGCAGGTTTGGTCCCCAGTCAACAAATCAATCGATGTTTTCTCTCTCTCTTGCAATCTCCCTCTCTCCCTCTCACTTTCTCTGTCTCCCCACCCCTCTCTCTTACACTTTCTCTGAAAAATCAATGGAGAAAATATCTTCAGGTGAGGATTAACAAGAACAAAAAGAGCAGATGTGGTTAACGGTGTGAAAGTGCTCACAAAACAATGATCACAGGCAATTGAGAAAGCTTAAATAGCTAATTATTTGGGGGTCTGGAACACATTAATTTAATCTACATTATTTCTAATGGGAAAAAAATGACTTTGTTTTCAAACAAACCACTTCTTGAACAGCCTTCTGGAACAAATTAAGTTCAAGAACTGACATTCCACTGTATCAGCCTGGATGAATTAAAGCAAGGATATGTCTCAAAGTCAGAAATGAAAGGGGAGAGATATTATAATCTAACAACCTATGGAAATGAAAAAATCTCATAAGGGAAAACGATAAACAATATTTTTTTAACCTACATGAAATGGATAAATTCCTAGAGAGATAAAAACTACCAAATCTGACTAAAGAAGAAAATGAAAATCTAAACAGACCCATAACAACAACTAAAGAGTTTGAATCAGTAATCAAAACTTCTCACAAACAAAAACCCAAATCAAATGGTTTCACTAATGAATTCTACCAAACATTTAAAGAAGAATTAACCCAATCTTTCACAAACTCTTCCCGTCTTATTCTATGAGCCAGCATTATCCTGATACCAAAAGCAGAAAAAGACTTCAAAAGTTTAAAAGGATATTACAGCAATATCCTTTATGAATACAGACACACACAAAATCTTCAACAAAATATTATCAAGCCAAATCCACCATCATATAATAAAGATTATACATACACCTGCAAATCAAATCCAGTAAAATAACAAAGAATCAGTTTATAAGCTCTGGATCTTCACCTCCTATAAATTCTTCAAAACCAAAGAAACCAAACCTGAGGAACAGAATAATCTGGTGAATACAATAGAATCAGGGGCATAGAAAGGGAGTGGACTGATAATTCTCAGGGGGAAAGGGGTATGGGGGGGTTCATAAAGAGACTGGACAAAAATCATACACCTATGGATGAGGACAGTGGGGGGTAGGTAAGGGCAGAAGGTGGGATGGGAAATGGCTGGAGGGGAAATATGGGGGAAAAAAGGAGAAATAATTGTAATAATCTGAATAAAGATTTATTAAAAAAAAAAAAAAGAAAGAAAGAAAAAAAAATAAATAAATAAATAAATAAATAAATAAAAAAAAACCAAAGAAACCAGGAATATATCCCTACCATTCCATTAAAATGTGTTATAAAGAAGTTACTAATAACCTTCTAATAACAGTACCTATTAGCTCTGCAAGTCTTTATGAAGCTACTAGAGGCCCAGTGCACGAAATTTGTGCATGGGTAGGGTCCCTAGGCCTGGCCAGCAATCAGCGCCGCCTCCTGGTGGTCAGCACACATCATAGCGAGTGATCGAACTCCCAGTCTCCCAGTCAAACTCCCGAGGGAACACTTTGCATATTAGCCTTTTATATATATAGACTAGAGGCCCGGGGCACGAAATTTGTGCACGGGTTGGGGGAGGTGTCCCTCAGCCCGGACTTCACCCTCTCCAATCTGGGACCCCGTGGGGGATGTCTGACTGCTGGCAGTCAGACATCCTTCTCACAATCCAGGACTGCTGGCTCCTAACTGCTCGCCTGCCTGCCTGCCTGATTGATCCTAACCGCTTCTGCCTGCCAGCCTGATCACCCCCTAATCGCTCCCCTGCCGGCCTGATTATGCCTATCTGCTCCCCTGCCAGCCTGATTGCCCCCAACTGCCCTCCCCTGCCAGCCTGATGGCCCCCAACTGCCCTCCCCTGCTGGCCTGCTCACCCCCAACTGCCCTCCCCTGCCGGCCTGATCTCACCCCCCAACTGCCCTCCCCTGCTGGCCTGATCTCGCCCCCAACTGCCCTCCCCTGCTGGACATCTTGTGGCAGCCATCTTGTGATGACGTCACGCAAGGGCATGATGCCACCTAGGCTTTTTTTTAATTGATTTTTTTACAGAGAGGAAGGGAGAGGCATAGAGAGTTAGAAACATCAATGAGAGAGAAACATCGATCAGCTGCCTCCTGCACACCCCCTACTGGGGATGTGCCCGCAACCCAGGTGCATGCCCTTGACCGGAATTGGACCTGGGACCCTTCAGTCCACAGGCCAATGCTCTATCCACTGAACCAAACCGGTTAGGGTGACCTAGGCTTTTATTATATAGGATTCTCTTTCTGAAACTCCATTCCCTTCATTTTGAAATACCTCTAATTCAGATTTTCTCATCTGCTAGCCACAAAAAAAGTAACAGGAAAGTCTGAGTTCTAGTCCTAACCTTGCAGATAATTCATTATGATAATGTTAGCTATTAATTATTGAACTATTATTATACATATAACATTTTATAAATATTATTTCATTCAGTCCTCTAAACAACTTCAGGATAGTTTTCTATTTGTAAAATTAGAGTATCTAAGAAGCAGAGAAGTTAAGTGAGATGCCAAAGGCATATCCATTATTTGAATATTAGGTCTGTTTAACTTCAATGTTGGCCTTTTATTTTGTCTCATTGTAACATGAAGCAAATCATTTATATCTTCCAATATTTAGCTCCTTCATCTGAAGGAAGTTGCACATATCATCTCTGAAGTCCCATATATCTCATATATTACAATGAAATTAAGAGCTTTATTAAAAACTTTTCTCAAGTTAAAGAAAAGACACTAAGACATGGAAAATGTTCCAAAGGCACAATGCTCACAAAGAGCACAAAGATAACCACTGTTTTCCTATTCTGATAGTTTGCCTAGAATTTAGAAAGGACAACAGTTCTATATACCCATTTTAAAAATCTCCTAGCAACCCCTGGCCAGGTGGCTCAGTTGGTTGGAGTGTTGTCACATACACCAAAAAGGTTGCAGGTTCAGATTCCCAGTCAGAACACATACCTAGGTTGTGGGTTCAATCCCCGATTGGGGAGCAGACAGGAGGCAACCAATTGACATTACTCTCTACTTCAATGTTCCTCTCTACCTCTCTCTCTCTCTCCCCCCTTTAACTCTCTTTAAAATCCATAAATCATATCTTTGGGTGAGGATTTTAAAAAAATAATCTCCCAGCAGCCTCAGAAAAAGTGTACTGTTCTGTCCATGACAGAAATGGCAATTATATGTAAAGCTATGCATGGTATAAACTGAATTAAAGATCATAATATACAAAGATCCTAAAAGTCAATAAGCATTATACAAATGTTAACTTGATCTAATTATACAAATGAAAATATGTACCGTTCATTATGCTCTTGATAAACGAGTCTGGACTTCTCCAGTAGATATTTTTCAACATAGGCACTAGAAGAAAAATAAAATTGGTTAATATAATTAATATAAGGTAGACAAATATTTTTTCAGAGAAGATGAAAAAGTATAAAGAAGGCTATCCAGATCATTTTAGTACATTTACCATTAGTAAATGTGTAAGGATATTGTTATCCATGTTTGGTTCATAAACTCATAACTCATAAATCTTTTTTGTTTTGCTTTCAATAAAGCAAAATAAAGCCAGGAGTTCAAAACATAGCACACAAGAACTTCCCATAATACAGACCTTACTTTCTTTCCAGGCTCATCTACCATACTATACATTATTTCAAATATCATACTTTGGCCAGACTACTAAGTAAGACTCAAAGATATACATTCTTTACATATTAATGCTATTGCCACATTCTGAAATCAATTATTATTTACTGATTTACTCAGTAAGTATTCATTAATTGTGCACTGTGCTAAGCATTGTTCAAATATGGGAATACATGATACATTACTATTCCCAAGGGGCTTACAAAATAGTGGAGGAAATAAGTAAATTAGCAGCTATCATACTGAGTTGATTGGGTTTATAATAGAACAATGACCAATTATAGATGTACTAGGAGGTACACATAAGATTTAATCCAAGAAGGGAAAAGGATGTAAGGAAGAATTCCCACAGAGGCTGAATATATAGCGCATAGTAAACATTCATTAAATATACCTAGTAAATGACTCTGAAATCTGAAAGATTGCCCAGAATAAGACAAGGAGAACTGCCTTTATGTAAAGGCATAAAAGAAGGAAACCTATCAACTTCAGGGAAGATACTTAACATGGTTAGAGAATGAGACAGGTAAGTGGACTAGATCAAGAAGGAAAAATATATGGTGTGCCAGAAGAAAGGAATTTATCCTGAAAGTAATAAGGAACTTAAACATGAATTGTATTTCTGATGTTAATTATCTTTATCCAGTCTGTGTCCTTCAAATCTTCAATACCTCTTCCCCAAATTGGAGCAATCAGTTAAGCTCTAACAAGAAAAAGGGATTCTACAAATATAAAAGCTTTAGATGACTGAATCCAAATTACTTAGCATAAACCTCTTTGGGGTCAAAATCTGATTCTTAAGCTTTTATTTCCCTCAGTTCCCTCCCATAGCAAGCTCTGTATTTCAGCCACTCCCAAATACAGGCTATTCCCTCAAGAATGATATTCACTCCTGAATATATTGTTCATGGTCTTCCTTCCACTTCTAATTCTGTAGACTATTTCCTCTCTGTCTAGCAGATTCAATTCATTAAAATTAAGCTCAAATGTACCTTCTTTGCAAAGTGTCACCACTACCACCAGTAATTAAAATTTACACCTTGAGTAGTAAGTCAACAAATAGACTGTTGGCACCTTCCCATTTGCTTTCTTCTTCCCCCACAGGCATGAATCTCCTAAACTCTAAGGGACCCCATGAGATGGTCAACCAGGGAAGAAATGGGCAGAGGCAGCTAACCCACCAAACCTGACTTCCCAGCAAGCTAAAGCAGCCCCGCCTCAGCTCATTTCTTCCCTATAACATTTTTATTAAATTTATCTTTATTGTTGAAAGTATTACAAATATCCCTTTTATTTCCCCATTGATCCCCTTGACTTCACTCCCACACATCCCCAGGCCTTCTCCACACTATTGTCTGTGTCCATGGGATATGCATATATGTGTATAAATTCTTTGGTTAATGTCTTCCCGAACCCCCTACCCGCTTCCCTCTGAGATTTTTCAGTCTGTTCCATGCTTCCATGTCTCTGGATCTATTTTATTCATCAGTTTATTTTATTCCTTAGATTCAAAAAAAAAAAAGTTTAAAAAATCTGCTTCCCACCCTAGCTGGTTTGGCTCAGTGGATAGAGCGTCAGCCTGCGAATGAAGGGTCCCGGGTTCAATTCAGATCAAGAGCGCATACCTTGGTTGCAGGCTCCTCCCCGGCCCAGGCCCTGGTCAGGGCTCGTGCAGGAGGCAACCAATTGGTGTGCTTCTCTCACATCGATGTTTCTCTCTGGCTTTCCCTCTCTCTTCCACTCTCACTAAAAATCAATGGAAAAATATCCTTGGATGAGGATTAACAAAAAAAATATCTGCTTCCCATTGTCACTATTCTCATTAAAGAGCAAATGAACAATCCATGGCTTAGAAAGAAACAATCATCTATAATAACAATAGGGTAATATGCTAATTAGACCAGACATCCTTCCAAACGAAGCCAGGGCCTGAAGGAAGCCTGGGTCCTGGGTGCCTGCCGGTGGCCAGAGGGAAGCCTGGGTCCTGGGTGCCAGAGGGAAGCTGGTGCCAGCAGCTGGAGGAAGGAAGGCCTACTCTTGCACGAATTTTGTGCATTGGGCCTCTAGTGAAAATATAAACATGCTCCAAAGCCTGACATTGCTACTTACCCAAGTACAGTGCCTGTTTCTTGGTAATTTACTTGAATAAACTTGCCAAAACGACTTGAATTATTATTATGAGCTGTCTTTGCATTTCCAAAGGCCTGTCAAAATAAAGAGTTCTCATTAATTTAATTTTCAAAAAATGAAAAATCCTATGTAGGAAAAATCCTAAGAGACACAATGCTAAAGAAACAGCAGAAAAACAATTCACTTATACCTTCAGCCTCATATAGTTCAGGTAAAGTAAAAGAAAGCAACTAATAATTGAAATAAAACCAAGTAGGCAGTATTTTATGCTATTGGGTAAAATAAAACTTAATTTTAAAAACTTAATGCTCATTAAAATTCTAATTTAAATTTCACATTCTGGAATCAACAAATTATTGTACTATACTTATATATAATTTTAATTTATTAATTTTCTTATTGATTTTAGAGAGAGAAATATCAATTTGTTATACCACTTATTTATGCATTCATTGGTTAATTCTTGTATTTGCCTCGACCAGGAATGGAACCCACCACCTTAGCATATTAGGACAATGCTCTAATCAACTGAGCTACTCGGCCAAGGCAATATATGTGTAGTTTTTTTAATATTGCTAAACTTAAATTTTAAAAAGCTAGGTAACAAATAATTACAACATAATAATTAAAATTTTAAAATAGTATAAATGAAATGAAGTTTCATTACATAATGTACTACACTTTATTACACCTAATTAAAACATAAGTACAGTACTATTTTTAAAAGAATAAAAATATAAAGACTCCCTAAATTACTACCTAAAGTATATATCATGCAATTAAATATTTCTCAGCAATAAAGATGAACTACTGATATAGATATCAATATTGATGAATATTAAACATTATGTCATGGGAAGAAACCAGACACAAGAGTATGTATTATAATATGAAACTCTACAAAAAACAAAACAAGAAAACCAGGAAGCAGATCAGAAGTTGTTTAGAAATGGGCATGGGGTTGAAAAATGTCTACAACAGGAGAACCAAGATGGCGGCATAGGTAAACACCTATACTTGCTGCCTCCCACCACCATATCAAAATTACAAGTAAAATACATAACAACTATCATCCAGAACCATGGGAAAGCTGGCTGAATGGAAGTACTACAACTAGAGAGGTAAAGAAGAAAGCACATTGAGACTGGTAAGAAGTACAGAGGCATGGAACGGGCTGGCACCTGGGTGTGCCGCTTTTTTAATCGGGAGGGAGATAAAAGTTCCCACTTGCTCTGAGCTCCAGTGTCGGGTGAGGCTCTGGGGGACCCAGACAGATAAGGGGAGAAACTGGACTGTCCGGCATCAGGGCAGAAACGCAGGGGTGGCTTTCTTCCAGATGGCGGTGCTCACAATGGTCATTGTTCCTGTGCTGAGACCTCCCCAGTGCAGGGCTTACTGGCAGCCATTGCTGTTTCCTCTACCCTGGAGATTCCCTGAGAACCCGCTCTACCCAATTTGCAACCCCAACCAAGCTGCGCACAGCAGCTTTTGCATATGAATGCACTGTCCTTTCTCAGCCTAAAATCTGTCAAACAAGCTTGCAGCTGGGTCAGGAAGCCCCTAAAGCTATCAAAAGAAGGCCCAAGGCCGCACCAGCACCAGCCTGCCTTGCTTCACAGCTAGGCCTCGTCTGGGCACTTGCAAACCTGATACAAAGAGGAGGAATCTGCAGATCTCTCTGTAGCTCCTGCTGGTTGGCCCCAGGCAGTGGCTGACTCTACTCCTCCTTGGACATCCAAGAGCCAGTGTACCCACTGGTCAGTGTGAGACCATACTGGATTACAACTCTTCACATCCATGAGAGACACACTCAAGGGGCAGACTCAGTGAGCACCAAAGCCCCACTGAAGCAAGTCCTGCCCCATAACGTTGTCTCCTTCACAGCAGCTCTTACATTGTAGACACAGCTAGTCCTCACAGCCAATTGGCCTGGAGGTCAATTCCTCACAGTGATACCAACAGCAATCAAGGCTCAACTACAAAAACCCTGCGCACACAGCCCACAACGGGGTGCACCAAGAGTGTCCACCTCAGGTAACTGGGGAGGCTGAGCCACTGGGCCCTATAGGACACCTACTTCACAAAGGCCACTCTATCAACTCAAGGAGACTTAGCAGCTACCAAATACATAGAAACAAACACAGGGAAGCAGCCAAAATGCAGAGACAAAGAACCATGTCACAAATGAAAGAAATGGAAGAAAGCAAACTACTAAATATAGAGTTCAAAACCACAGTTATAAGGTTACTCAGGAATCTTCTAGAAACCTCTGAGGAATTTAGTGAGACCTTCAAGGATCTTAGTGAGAATGCCAAAAAATGAAAAAGGACCAGTCAGAAATTAAGCACACAATAACTGAAATAAAGAATAATATACAGGGATTCAATAGTAGACTAGAGGATCCCAAGAATCAAGTCAAGTCCTAGCTGGTTTGGCTCAGTGGATAGAGCGTCAGCCTGTGGACTGAAGGGTCCCAGGTTCGATTCCAGTCAAGGGCATGTACCTTGGTTGCGGGCACATCTCCAGTGGGGGATGCGCAGGAGGCAACTGATCAATGTTTCTCTCTCATCGATGTTTCTGACTCTCTATGCCTCTCCCTTCCTCACTGTAAAGAATCAATAAAATGTATTTTAAAAAAAAAAGAAAAAGAATCAAGTCAAAGAGTTGAAATACAAGGAAGCAAAAAACACCCAACCAGAAAAGCAAAAAGAAAAAAGAATCCAAAAATATGAAGGTGGTGTAAGAAGCCTCTGGGACAACTTCAAGTGTACCAACATCCGAATTATGGGGGTGCCAGAAGAAGAGAGAGAGCAAGATATTGAAAACCTATTTGAAGAAATAATGACAGAAAACTTCTCCTACCTAGTGAAAGAAATAGACTTACAAGTCCAGAAAGCGCAGAGAACCCCAAACAAGGGGAATCCAAAGAGGACCACACCAAGACACAGCATAATTAAAATGTCAAGGGAAAAAGACAAAGAGAGAATCTTAAAAGCAGCAAGAGAAAAACAGTTAGTTACCTACAAGGGAGTACCCATACAACTGTCAGTTGATTTCTCAACAGAAACTATGCAGGCCAGAAGGGAGTGGCAAGAAATATTCAAAGTGATGAATAGCAAGAACCTACAACCAAGATTACTCTACCCAGCAAAGCTATCATTTAGAATGGAAGGGCAGATAAAGAGCTTCACAGATAAGAAAAAGCTTAAAGGAGTTAATCACCACCAAACCAGTATTATATGAAATGCTGAAGGGTATTCTTTAAGAAGAGGAAGAAAAAGAAAAGGGTAAAGATAAAAAATTATGAACAACAAAGTGACAACAAATATATATCTATCAACAAGTGAATCTAAAAATCAAATGAATAAAAAATCTGACGAACAGAATAAACTGGTGAATGGAAAAGAATCAGGGGCATGGAAATGGAACAGACTGACAATTCTCAGAGGGAAGAGGGCGCGTGGGGGGTTGTGGGAAGAGATTAGACAAAGATCTTATATGCATGTATGCATTACCTATGAACACAGACAATAGGGTGACAAGGGCCTGGGGTGGGGTGGGAACCAGGTGGAGGGTAGCTATGGGGGGGGGGGGGAAGGAGGGACATCTGTAATAATCTGAACAATAAAGATTTTTTAAAATGTCTACAAAGGAGTATACAAGGGTAATAAAAATAAATTGGCTATTATGAATGTGGTTACATAGGTATATACATTTATCAAAAATTATTGAGCTGTACATTTTAAATGGCTATATTTTATTGTAAGTTATATCTCAATAAAATTTATTAAAACTGAGATTTAAAAGAAAAAAAACCATTGTTGAAATCACTTATTCAACAACTTGAATCTCTAAGACATAAAGCTGTATCAGAGAAGCCAGTCTCAAAACTTCACATACTGTATGATTCCATTTATATGATGATATTTTGAAAACAAACAACAACAACAAAAAAAAAACAGCAAGGGAGAAAAGACAAGTAGTTCCCACGAATAATAAGAATATATGGGAGAGCAGAAATATAAAAAGAAGCAATAGCATGAGGGAGTTTTATGGAATAGTGAATCTATTCTATGCCCAGATTGTATATAAATGATTATTCAAATTAGTATGTTTTAAAATTCATAGAATTTTTCTATAAGGTTATTTCTTTCTATTTTAATATCTATTTGAAAACTTAAATCATTAGCAAAGGAAGGCAAAAAAAAAGTTTCAAATACACAGATCTGAAAATATTCATCATAAGCCAACTCACACTAAAGGAAACATTAACGGAAGTCCTTCATGCAGAAGGAAAAGTATATATTCAAATATGAATCAATGTAGGGAATAGAGAACAGCAACAAATAGTAGCCACATGAGTAAGTATACAAAATATTTTTTATTAGTTAAATCTTTTAAAAAGACCATGAGAATGGGTTCAGAGAAAATAATACAGTAAAGATATCTTGAAAATCCTTTCCCATATAAAAGAGAAATACTAGTAAGAATAACAAAAACTTTCAAAATCAACTTTTTAATGACACTGGAAATTAACCAAAGGCTTGGAATATTTCTCTGCAGGGGAACATTTAGTCATGGAAAATAGCTGAACCCTGGCCAGTGTGGCTGTTTCTTGGGCATTGTCCATACACCCAGAGGTTGCTGATTCAAGATTCCCAGTCAAGGCACATGCCTGGCTTTCCGTTCCATACCCACTGGGGGGCATGTAGGAAGCAATGATCCATGTTTTGATCTCATGTCAATGTTTCTCTCTCTCCCTCTTCCTTCCTCTCTCAATTTAAGAATCTTTAGAAAGAAAAAAAATATAGCTGAATGTTGGTAACAAAAACAGGCATTATGGCATTTTAACTTACCGGATTGATTACCTTCTCCCTCTTCTTAGCTCCTCACTGAAGAGAAAACCAACACTTTTATAATTACAGGTGTGTGTGTGCTTTTAAAAAAAGCAACCTTGAAGTCATTGGAAGGATCAGACCAGAATTAGAGCCAAAGCCCTGTCCCACAGATAATTGTCACAATTTGACCTATATGGCATTTCCCTGGAAAACTTCACTCAAGGGGTTATCTTTATTTGACCTAACTTGGAGATCACTCACTGAGAACAGCCTTTTTCCTCATGTGTGTTTGTGTAAAACAATCAGAGGTAGTTGTTTAAAGAATTCAACTGCCTAAAATGGCACCAAGATGGGGCAAAAACCAGGTAATGACTTCAAAGAAAAAGCTGATGAATAACATGTACAAAAGGGGCTTTGAAAAGATTTGAAATTTTCCTGGAAATGTACAAGATGTTGTGCATGTTTGGGCCTATGCACATGCCCAGAAATGTGTACATAAAAAGGACTGAGACTTTTTTTTTTTTTAGACTTCTATTTGACATTCAGGATCTATGTACAGGTAAGAGTTGACACCTGCCTGGTTGAGTGTTGAGGGTTATCCCAACAAGCACATAAAACCTTGTAGAAGAAATTGGGAACTTATTGCTGCAGAAATCCCTGTGCAATCATTATCTAACCAATAGTTGAGTAGAGAATTTGATGGTCTCACATGAAAAAAGGTTGAATCTTGGTACAATGGACTAATTAGGGAGATTGTGTGTCCGTTAAAGCCAAAAATCTGTTATTTAATAAAGCACATTTCCCAAATGTGTATGTCAAAACACTGACAAGTTACTTTACTGTAATTAAAATTATCTAGGAAAAGTTTAACCTCACAGAAAAGTTTTCTATATGTATTATAGTAATTTTAAATTCATACTGAATATGTTTAGAAAATGTGTGCATTCACCAGTCACCACAAGTGGCTGGAGTGGCTTAATGCATGTGGGAATATTGGCCAGCATGCAATAAAACTGCTACAAAAAGTAATACCACCCGCCAACAGAACCAATACTAGGCGAGATGCGGTGTGATCAAGTGCTAATCATTAATCAAACACTGTTTATAAGCAGTGACTCTTGAATTTAAATATGTAAATTATAGTTGTAGATATTTAATATTTATTTATGATGGCAAAATTACTATAGTAATTTTGTTTTGTTTTTCCAAATTATGGCCTCCTATTTATAAAAGTAATAGTGAGGTAGAGTGCACACCATCTTGTATAGGGGAGAAGTGGAGGCCAGGAGCGCAACCATACCAATAACTTGAATGACCTCAGCCACCAACCCCAGACCTGTGCAGGGAGCCCTTTGCCAGCCATAACCTGCATGGAACCACCACTGTACCCCAACAGTGAGTAGTGCTGTTCCTCACAGCAGGCTCCCAGATGTCTGCATTGGTGCATGCCAGAGAGACCTCCCAAGCCGCACTTCCTCACCCGGCACCCAGACCCAGCTTCCTAGGACCCCGCATTGTGAGTGCAAGCCAGAAGTACCCCACACCCCTGCTCCATCCCTGCCCCAGGAAGAGCAGATATCTGGCGCAGCACCCCATCACCAGTCCCAGTACAAACCTGCTGCCCAGCAGGCTCTCCTTCTGCAGTGCCTGAAAGCACCCCAACCTCGGCCCCAGGACATTCTCCCACTGTGACCCAGAGCCCCCTGGCGTGTGACCCACCCTGGGCCCCAAGAAAGTGCTGCCAGTGCACCCAGCCACAGGTCACAGGACAGCTCTGCAAGTGTGATACCAGAGGGATCTAGGGCACCATCTGCCTTGGGTGCCAGGGTAACACAGCAAATTGCATGCCAGAGGGCTCTGGGGCCTCACAGGAAGTCACATACCAGAAGTACTGTGAAGACAGCCCCGCTGACCCCAAGTATCTGAAGCAGATGAATGACCCGTGGGAGAAGGGGGTACAACTCAGAGCAGAGAAAATAAAGCTGTGAAACTTAAGGCAGACTCCGCCTCCAGGCTAACAAGTCACAGACCATTGGATCACTATGGGCTTTAAACCATTGTATGCCATATGCATCTGTAGGCTCAAGAAGCAGGTCTTCCCCACACGCCATGCACGTTAATAAAATAAAAAAATGTTTTCCCTAAGTGGCAGCCCTGACCAACATTAAAAACATTTTTCATGAGAATTTTCAGCTAAAAATATTCAAGAACACCCGAATTGTAATATATTTATTTTATAATATTCATTGCAAATTGATTTTTTAATTAAATTCAAAGCATAATGGTGCGTGGGGATGGTTTCTGTTTTGGACAACTGGTTAACCTCTCAGACCCCAAGCACCAAAAGAGACAGCAAAAATGGGGAGACAAAGGAACAATCCCCAAAGGAAAGAAAAGGAGGACTCACCAGAAAATGAACTAAATGAAATGGAGGCAAGCAATATGTCAGGGAAAGAATTCAGAGTAATGGTTATGAAGATGCTCAAATATCTGGATAAGAAAGTCACTAACTTATGTAAGAATCAAGAAGAGATGAAGAATGAAATAGCTGCAATAAAGAACACAATGGAATAGACTAGAAGAAGCAAAGGACCAAAACAGTGAGTTAGAAGACAGGGTAGAAAACACACAAACTGAACAGCAAATGGAGAAAAAAAAATTAAAAGCAGGAGGAGAGTTTAAGGGAGCTTTGGGACAACATGAAATGAAGCAACATTGGCATAATAGATGGAACAGAAAGACAAGAGGAGGAGCAAGGATTAGAAAATCTATTTGAAGAAATAATAAGAGAAAACTTCCCTGGTCCTAACCGGTTGGGCTCAGTGGATAGAGCATAGGCCTGCGGACTGAAAGGTCCCAAGTTCGATTCCAGTCAAGGGCATGTACCTTGGTTGCGGCCACATCCCCAGTAGGAGGTTTGCAGGAAGCAGCTGATCGATGTTTCTCTCTCATTGATGTTTCTAACTCTCTATCCCTCTCTCTTCCTCTCTGTAAAAAATTAATAAAATAAAACATATATATATATATATATATATATGGCAGGAGTTTTGCAGATGAAAAAAAAGCTAAGGGAGTTTATCACTACCAAGACAGCAATGCAAGAAATGCTAAAGGGACTAGTGTAAAGAGAATAGAAAGGGAAGAAGGAACACAGACATAAAGAATAAAAATGGCAAGAAACAAGTATCTATCAATAATAACCTTAAACGTTGCCCTGGCCGGTTTGGCTCAGTGGATAGAGCGTCAGCCTGCGGACTGAAAAGTCCTGAGTTCGATTCCAGTCAAGGGCACATGCCTGGGTCGCAGGTTCTATCCCCACTAGGGGTCATGCAGGAGGCGGCTGATCCATGGTTCTCTCTCATCAACGATGTTTCTATCTCTCTCCCTCTCCCTTCCTCTCTGAAATCAAAAAAAGATATTTTTTAAAATAAAAAATAAATATCCTTTAACGTAAATGGATTAAATGCTTGAATCAAAAGACATAAGTGGCTGAATGGATAAGAAGCATGACCCATATATTTGCTATCTACAAGAGACTCACCTCAGAACACAAGACTTACACAGACTGAAAGTGAAGGGATGAAAATTTTTTTCAGGCCAACAGGAATGAAAATAAAGCTGGGGTAGCAATACTTACATCTGACAAAATAGACCTCAAAGTAAAGGCCATAACAAGACATAAGGAGGGTCACTTCATAATACTAAAGGGATCAATAAAACCATATATAACTCTGGTAAAACATATGCACCCAATACAGGAGCACCCAAATACATAAAAAAAACTTCTGGAAGATATCAAGGATGAGATCAACAGCAATACAATCATACTAGGGGACCTTAATACCCCACTGACATCACTGGATAAATCTTCTAGACAAAAAATTTGACAAAGAAACAGCAATCCTAAACAACTTACTAGATGAGATGGAACTAATTGACATCTTCAGAACATTTCACCCAAAAGCTATGAAATATACATTCTTCTCAAGTGCACATGGGACATTTTCAAGACAGACAACATATTAGGACACAGGCAAAGTTTCTTAAAATTCAAGAAGACTGATAATCATATCAAGCATTTTGTCAGATCACAATGGCATAAAATTAGAAATCAATTACAATAAAAACATTTTTTAAAAAATCAAACACTTGGAGGCTAAATAGCATGCTATTCAACAATTATTGGGTTGCCAAAGAGATCAAAGAAGAAATAAAAAACATCCTGGAAACAAATGAAAATGAAAATACAACAATCCAAAATCTATGGGACACTGTGAGAGCAGTCCTGAGAGGGAACTTCACAGCACTACAGGTCTACCTCAAAAAAATAAAAATAATAAAGAAAAACTGGTAATAAATTATCTAACACCACCACTTAAAAAAATTAGAAAGAGAGCAACAAGAAAAGCCCAGAGTAAACAGAAGGAAGGAAATAATAAAGATCAGAGTGGAAATAAATGACACAGAGACCAAATCAACCAATACAAAACATTTATAGAACCAAGAGCTTATTCTTTGAAAGGATAAACATATGTAAGAATCAAGATTGGTGAACTTCTAGCCAGACTCATCAAGAAGCAAAGAGAGAGGACCAAAATAAACAAAATCAGAAATGAAAGAGGTGAAGTAATAACTGACCCAAAAGAAATACAAAAGATTATTTTTTTTTAAATACTCTGAACAACTCTATTGCAACAAACTGGACAACGTAGATGAAATGGACATCTTCCTAGAAAAATAAAATGTTCCAAAACTCAATCGGAAGATTAAAAAAATCTTAATAGGCCAATAACTACCAGTGAAATTGAAGCAGTAATCAAAAAACTTCCAGCAAACAAAAGTCCTGGGCCAGATGGTTTCACAGGGGGTTTTTAACCAAACCTTCCAAGAACTAAAACCTATCTTCCTCAGACTACTCAAAAAAATTCAAGAAGAAGGCACACTTCCAAGCTCTTTCAATGGAACCATCATTACCTTAATCCCAAAACCAAATAAAGACACTACAAAGAAAGAGAATTACAGGGCAATATCTCTGATGAACATAGATGCTAAAATACTCAACAAAATTCTAGCAAATTGGATCCAGCATTACATTAGAAAGGTCATACACCATGACCAAGTGGGATTTATTCCAGGGATGCAAGGCTGGTACAATATCCGCAAGTCAATAAATGTTGATACATCACATAAACAAACTGAGAGATAAAAATCACATAGTCCTATCAATTGTTGCAGAAAAAGCATTTGGCAAAATCCAACACTCCTTCTTGATTAAAAACCCTCAGCAAAGTGGGAATAGAGGGATCATACCTCAACATAATAAAAGCCTTATATGACAAACGTAAAACCATTTCCCCTAAGAACAGGAACAAGACAGGGATGCCCACTCTCACCACTCCTGTTCGACATAATACTGGAAGTGCTAGCCATAGCAATCAGACAAGAGAAAAAATAAAAGGCATCCAAATTGGAAAACAAGAATTAAAACTATTTGCAGATGACATGATATTGTACATAGAAAACCCTAAAGACTCCAAAAAAATCTACTAGACTTAACAAATGAATTTGGCAGGATACAAAATTAACACCCAGAAATCTATGGCTTTTTTATACACCAATAGTGAACACACATAAAGAGAAATTTAAAAGAACAATCCCATTTACCACTGCAATAAAAAAAAATAAGATACCTAGGAGTAAACTTAACTGAGGAGGTAAAAGATCAGTATTTGAAAAACTACAGGACATTTAAAAAAAAAAAAGATAGAGGAAGATATAAACAAGTGAAAGAATATACCATGTTCATGGACGAGTAGAATCAATGTCATTAAAATGTACATACTACCCAAAACAACCTATAGATTCAACGCAATCTCCATTAAAATGCCAACGGCATATTTCACAGACCTAGAAAGAACTCTCCAAAAATTCATCTGGAATAAAAAAAGACCCCGAATAGCCACAGCAATCCTAAGAAAAAAAGAACAAAGTTTGGGGGATCACAATACCAGACATAAAGTTATATTACAAGGCCACTGTTCTCAAAACAGCATGGTATTGGCGCAAGAACAAACATATAGAACAATGGAACAGTACAGAGAACACAGAAATCAACCCAAAACATTATGCTCAATTAATATTTGACAATGGAGTCAAGACAGTCTCTTCAATAAATGTTGCTGGGAAAATTTGACAGATACTTGCAAAAAAAAATGAAACTAGACCACCAACTTACACAATACAAAAAAATTAAACTCAAAATGGATAAAGGATTTAAACGTAATACAGGAAACCATAAAAATCTTAGAAGCATCCATAGGCAGCAAAATATCTCGAATGCAGCTCAAAGCAATATATTCACCGGTACGTCTCCCAAGACAATGGAAACTAAGGAGAAAAGAAACAAATGGGACTACATCAAAATAAAAAGTTTCTGAGCAGCAAAAGAAACCATCAACAAAACAATAAGAGAGCCCACTGTATGGGAGAACATACTTGCCAATGCTATTTCAGATAAGGGTTTAATCTCCAAAATTTATAGAGAATTTATCCAACTTAACAAAGGAAGATAAACAATCCAATCACAAAATAGGCAAAGGACCTATATAGACAATTCTCCAAAGAGGACATACAGAAAGCCAAAAAGCATATAAAAAATACTCAAAATCACTAATCATCCGAGAGATGCAAATCAAAACAACAATGAGGTACCACCTAACACCAGTGAGAATGGCTATCATCAGAAATCAACAAATGACAAGTGCTGGCGAGGATGTGGAGAAAAGGGAAACCTCCTACATGGCTGGTGGGAATGCAGACTAGTGCAACCTCTGTGGAAAACAGTATGGAATTTCTTCAAAAAATTAAAATGGAACTCCCATTTGACCCAGTATTCCCACTTCTAGAAACATCCCAAAAAGTCAGAAATACCAATCAGAAAGAACATATGAACCCCTATGTTCATATCAGCACTATTTACAATAGTTAAGATCTGGAAACAGCCTAAGTGCCCATCAGCAGATGAGTGGATTAAAAAGCTGTGGTATATCTACACAATGGAATACTACCCTGCTGTAAAAAAGAAAGAACTCTTCCCACTTGCAACTGCATGGATGAACTTGGAGAGCATTATGCTAAGCGAAATAAGCCAGGCGGAGAAAGATAAATATCACATGATCTCACTTATTTGTGGAACATAATGAACAACATAAACTGATGAACAAAAACAGATACAGAGGAAAGACAGAGGGAGGGGATTAGGGCAGGCTGCGGAAGACAATGGGGTGGGGAGGAAAGGGGACATATGTAATACTCTCAACAATAAAAAATTTTTTAAAAATAGTGAATTAGCAACAACAACAAAAAAAACTTAATTTAATTATAAGCAAATCTTGGTTTAAAGCATTTAAAAATTAACCGGGTGTTAATTTTCACAAATGACATACTGACTGGAAATTTTGTCCATTAAATCCGAAGTCTGTTAAACCAAGGTCTGCAAAATTGAGGGTTTACTGTACAGACTTTTTGAATTATTACAAAGAACATCCAAACAGCAATAACAAAACCACCACCACAAACCCTGGAAGAAGGAAAAACCTTATTTCCAGAACTGCCACATTGCATTAATCACAATGCCCAGATTTCAATTAAGAAATATAAGAGGAGGAACCAAGATGGCGGCATAGGTAAACACCTGAACTTGCTGCCTCGCACAACCACATCAAAACTACAACTAAAAGACAAAACGGATATCATCCAAAACCACGAGAAGGATGGCTGAGTAGAAATTATACAACTAGAAGGAAAGAGAAAAGCGCACTAAGACTGGGAGGAGGTGCAGAGGTGCGTAAGTGAAATGCGGAGGTACGGAGGCGTGCACAGAAACGGACTGGCAACTGGGTACACTGTTGTCTTTTTCAATCGGGAGAGAGAAACAAGCTCCCGACTGCTCTGAACTCCAGTTCTGGGCAAGACTCTGGGGACCCAGACTCATACAGAGAGAAACTGGACTGTCTGGCATCCAGCAGGAATGTGAGGGCGGCTTTCTCTCAGAGGTGCTTGCAGCAATCATTATTCCTGAATGGTGCCACGGGACACAGAGACCCCTGACAGTCAGCCAATGCTGTTTGCTCCACCCTGGTGATTCCATGAGACCCCACCCCACCCAATTTACTACCCCACCCAAGCTGTGCGCATCAGCTTTTGCATATGAATGGCCTGCCCTTTTGCAATCTAAAACCTAACAAACTAGAGCTGGGTCAGAGAGCCCCAGAGCCTCAAAAAGAAGGCCCAAGGCTGGACAGCAGCTTGCACTACCTCACAGCTGGGCCTCAGCTGGGCACCTCCAAACCCCAAACAAAGAAGAGGAATCTGCAGATCTCTCTGTAGCTCCTGCTGGGTGGCCACAGGCAATGGCTGACTTTGCACCTCCTTGGAGATCCAAGAGCCAGTACACCCAGTGGTCAGAGTGAGACCATCAAGATTACAACTCTTCACATCCATAAGAGACACACTCAGGGGGAAGACTCAGTGAGCACAAAAGCCCCACTGAGGCAAATCTTGCCCCATAAGAGTGTCTCCAGTACAGAAGTTCTCCCAGCATAGACACAACTGATCCTCACAGCCAATTGGCCTGGAGGTCAATTCCTCACAGTGATACCAACAGCAATCAAAGCTTAACTACAACAAGACTGTGCACACAGCCCACAAAGGGGTGCACCAAGAGTGTCCACCTCAGGTAATTAGGGAGGCTGAGCCACTGGGCCCTATAGGACACCTAGCACACAAAGCCACTCTATCAACACAGGGAAGCAGCCAAAATGCGGAGACAAAGAAACAGGTCACAAATGACAAAAATGGAGGAAAGCAAACTACTGGATATAGAGTTAAAAACCACAGTTAAAAGGTTACTCAAGAATCTTCTAGAAACCTCCAAGAAATATAGTGATACAGAGAAATATAGTGATGACATGAAAAAGGACCAACTAGAAATTAAGTATACACTGACTGAAATAAAGAATAATATACTGAGAACCAACAGCAGACTACAGAGAATCGCAAGAATCAAGCCAAAGATTTGGAATACGAAGAAGCAAAAAACACCCAACTGGAAAAGCGAAAAGAATCCAAAAATATGAAGATAGTGTAAGGAGCCTCTGGGACAACTTCAAGCATACCAACATCCGAATTATGGGGGTGGCAGAAGAAGAGAGAGAGCAAGATACTGAAAACCTAGTTGAAGAAATAATGACAGAAAACATCCCCTACCTGGTGAAAGAAATAGACTTACAAGTCCAGGAAGCGCAGAGAACCCCAAACAAAAGGAATCCAAAGAGGACCACACCAAGACACATCATAATTAAAGTGCCAAGAGCAAAAGACAAAGAGAGAATCTTAAAAGAAGCAAGAGAAAAACAGTTAGTTACCTACAAGGGAGTACCCATACAACTGTCAGCTGACTTCTCAACAGAAACTATGAAGGCCAGAAGGGAGTGGCAAGAAATATTCAAAGTGATGAATAGCAAGAACCTACAACCAAGATTACTCTACCCAGCAAAGCTATCATTTAGAATTGAAGGTCAGACAAAGAGATTCACAGATAAGAAAAAGCTAAAGGAGTTCATCACTGCCAAACCAGTATTATATGAAATGCTGAAGGGTATTCTTTAAGAAGAGGAAGAAGAAAAAGGCAAAGATAAAAATAATGAACAACAGCCCTAACCGGTTTGGCTCAGTGGATAGAGCGTCGGCCTGCGGACTCAAGGGTCCCGGGTTCAATTCCGGTCAAGGGCATGTACCTTGGTTGCGGGTACATACCTGGTGGGGAGTGTGCAGGAGGCAGCTGATTGATGTTTCTCTCTCATCGATATTTCTAACTCTCTATCCCTCTCCCTCTCTGTAAAAAATCAATGAAATTTATTTTTTAAAAAAATAATGAACAACAAAGTGACAGCAAATACATATCTATCAACAAATGAATCTAAAAATCAAGTGAATAAAAAAATCTGATGAACAGAATAACCTGGTGAATATAGTGAATAAAAAAATCTGATGAACAGAATAACCTGGTGAATATAATGGAATCAGGAGCATAGAAGGGGAGTGCACTGACAATTCTCTGGGGGGAGGGGGTGTGAGGGGTACCGGAAGAGACTGGACAAAATCGCACACCTATGGATGAGGACAGTGGGGCGGGAGGGGTAAGGGCAGGGGGTTGGGTGGGAACTGGGTGGAGAGGGCCTATGAGGGGGAAAAGAGGAACAACTGTAATAATCTGAACAATAAAGATTTATTTTTTAAAAAAAGAAAAGAAATATAAGACATGCAAACAAATAATAATGAATGGACAAAGAAAAATAAGAAGAGCAATAGATAGAAACTGTCCTTTACAAAACCCAGATACTGAACTTTCTTGGCAAAGACTTTTATCAGCTATTTTACGTATTTTCAAACAAATAAATGACAGAATGACAACGATGCCTTAATAATGAAAAATATTAGTAAAGAAATTGGAATTATAAAAACTATGAAAATTCTGGTATACATTAACTAAAATAAAAACTTCCTTAGAGGGGCTCAAGCAAAGACATGAGCAAGTAGAAGACTTAGCAAACTTGAAGAATAATCAATTGAGATGATCCAATCTAAGGAACAGGGCAAAAAATAAAAATGAACA
Source organism: Plecotus auritus (assembly GCF_963455305.1). NCBI lineage: Eukaryota > Metazoa > Chordata > Mammalia > Chiroptera > Vespertilionidae > Plecotus > Plecotus auritus. The sequence goes on along the minus strand of NC_137770.1, from coordinate 122,220,827 downwards.
GAGCTTCAGAGACCAGTGGAACATCAAATATATCAAAATCTACTAGTCCTATCTAATAAAAGAGAAACATGCAAATTGACCGTACCTCTGCTACGCCCACAAGCCATGCCCACCAGCCAATCAGGAGTGAGTATGCAAATTAACCCAACAATATGGCAGCAGCCACAGAGCTGGAGAGAGCAGGAGGCTTGGGTTGCCCCTGGCGATGGAGGCAGCCAAGCTTTCCGCCCGCCCTGGCCTCTGCTCAAGGCTACAAAGTTTCAATTACAGAAGATAAATGAATCCCAGATACCAGGGCATCTGCTTGGGTTGCCGGGAGGGCGTGGCCAGGCTGCAAACCACCACAGGCCCCTCGCCCATGTCGCCCCCACCATGACCCGGGACACCCTTCAGGGCAAACAAGCCGGCCCCCACCAGTATAGCAGGCCTCTATCCTATCTAATAAAAGAGTAATATGCAAATTGACCATACCTCCGCTACACCCACAAGCCACGCCCACCAGCCAATCAGGAGCGAGTATGCAAATTAACCCAACCAAGATGGTTGTGGCCACCGAGAGAGCAGGAAGCTTGGGTTTCCCCAGCAATAAAGGAAGCCAAGCTTTCCGCCTACCCTGGCCTGCCTTGACCTCCACTTAAGGCTACAAAGTTTCAATTATAGAAGATAAATAAATCCCAAAAAAAATGGCTGTGGCCATGGAGCAAGCAGGAGGTTTGGCTCTACTCAAGGCTACAAAGTTTCAATTATAGAAGATAAATAAATCCCAGATACCAGGGCCTCCGCTTGGGATGCCGGGGAGCATGGCCAGCCTGCAATCCACCACAGGCCCCTCACCCAGGCTGCCCCATGCCCCAAGGGAACCCCCACCCTGATCCAGGACACACTTCAGGGCAAACCAGCCAGCCCCCACCTGTGCACCAGGCCTCTATCCTATCTAATCCTATCTAATACTATCTAATAAAAGAATAATATGCAAATTGACTATCACTCCAACACACAAGATGGCTGTCCCCATGTGGACATAAGATGGCTGCCACAAGATGGCCAGCAGGGGAGGACAGTTGGGAGGGACAAGGTATGCAAGGGAGGGCAGTTGGGGGCTATCAAGCCTGCAGGGGAGGGCAGTTAGGGGTGACCAAGCCGGCAGAGGAGGGAAGTTGGGGGCAACCAGGCCTGCAGGGAAGGGCAGTTGGGGGGAACCCAGGCCTGCAGGGGAGAGCAGTTGGGGGGCACCAGGCCTGCAGGGGAGGGCAGTTAGGGGTGACCAGGCCTGCAGAGGAGGGCAGTTAGGGGTGACCAGGTCTGCAGGGGAGGGCAATTAGGGGCAAACAGGCTGGCAGGGGAGCAGTTAGGCATCAATCAGGCTGGCAGGGGAGTGGTTAGGGGGTGATCAGGCTGGCAGGCAGAAGCAGTTAGGGGCAATCAGGAAGGCAGGCAGGCAAGCAGTTGGGAGCCAGCAGTCCTGGATTGTGAGAGGGATGTCCGACTGCCAGGTAGGATCGGGCCTAAACAGGCAGTCGGACATCCTTCGAGGGGTCCCAGATTGGAGAGGGTGCAGGCTGGGCTGAGGGACACCCCCTCCCATGCACGAATTTCATGCACCGGGCCTCTAGTCCTATCTAATAAAAGAGTAATATGCAGATTGACCATCACTCCAACACACAAGATGGCGGCCCCCATGTAGTCAAAGATGGCTGCCCCCATGTGGACACAAGATGGCCACCACAAGATGGCCAGCAGGGGAGGGCAGTTGGGAGGGACCAGGCCTGTAAAGGAGGGCAGTTGTGGGCGATCAGGCCAGCAGGGGAGGGCAGTTGGGAGGGACCAGGCCTGTAAAGGAGGGCAGTTGTGGGCGATCAAGCCTGCAGGGGAGGGCAGTTAGGGGTGACCAGGCCGGCAGAGGAGGGAAGTTGGGTTCGACCGGGCCTGCAGGGAAGGGCAGTTGGGGGGAACCCAGGCCTGCAAGGGAGAGCAGTTGCAGGGCACCAGGCCTGCAGGGGAAGGCAGTTAGGGATGACCATGCCAGCAGGGGAGGGCAGTTAGGGGCAATCAGGCTGGCAGGGGAGCAGTTAGGCATCAATCAGGCTGGCATGGGAGTAGTTAGGATCAGGGAGGCTGCATTGGCTGGACTTTGTGGGCCAGTGTATCAAAGAGAAGGGCATTGCCCAGATAAAGAGCCCCAAACATCTGCAAGGGGTCTCACTGAGTCTCTAGCTGCATACTGTGCCCTGCATATTTAGAATGAGACTTCAAGTGGTTGGTCAAAGAATAATTACTGAGAACAGAACAAACTATTAGGAAGCTATAGGCTAAACAAGTCCCAGGACCAACAAAGAATTGAGAGATGGTAGAGTTCTCATCCCACACAGTAATGAGACCTTTTTGAACATCTGGTACAGTTAATAGAGACCCCAGAAGGGCCATGCCTTGATAATATGGCTAAATAGCACTAGATTAAAGGCCACCATAAGTCCATACCAACAGAACTTAAATTCAAGTCTTGAAAGCTGTTCTGCAGGCAATTTAACTGTCTTCCAAGTAAAGCTGCTCTTTAAAAGAAGAACAAAAAATTTAGACACTTAGCAATTACTGGGAAGAAGCAGGAATGTGGGAATCAAAATCAGGAAATATAAATAGACTTAAAAAAATAATGATCGAAAGCAGACAAGAATTTTAGACAGCTATTATAAATATGTTGAGGAACTTAAAGGAAAGCATGAACATAATAAGGAGATAAATAAAAGATATAAAAAAGAGAAAAGTGTGCCCTCGCTTGTTTGGCTCAGTGGATAGAGCGTCGGCCCATGGACTGAAGGGTCCCGGGTTTGATTCCAGTCAAAGGCATATGCCTGGGTTGCTGGCTTGATCCCTAGTGGGGGGGGCATTCAGGAGGCAGCCAATCAATGATCCTCTGTCATCATTGATGCTTCTACCTCTCTTTTCCTCTCCCTTTCTCTCTGAAATAAATAAAAATATATATTTTTTAAAAAGAGCAAAGTAGAATTTCTAGAAATAAAAGATCCTATATATAAAAGGCTAATATGCAAATCGACCTAACGGCAGAACAACAGGTTGCTATGATGCGCACTGACCAGGGGGCAGACGCTCAATGCAGGAGCTGCTCCCTGGTGGTCAGTGCACTCCCACAGGGAGAGCACCACTCAGCCAGAAGCCCTGAGCCATGGGGAGCGGGCCTAAGCTGCCAGTCAGACATCCCCCGAGGGCTCCCAAACTGCAGAGGGTACAGGCGGGACTGAGGGACACACACAACCCCCCCCGAATTTCATGCACCTGGCCTCTAGTTAAAAGATAATACATCAAGACCAAGTGGCATTTATCCCAGGAATGCTAAGCTGTTTTGCCATTCAAAAATCCATCAATGTAATTCACCATATTATCATCTCAACAGACACAGAAAAAGCATTTGACAAAAAATCTAATACCTGACCTGGCTGGGTAGCTCAGCTGATTAGAACATCATCCTGATACCCCAAGTTGTAGATTCCATGCCCGGTCAGGGCACATACAAGAATCAACTAATGAATGCATAAATAATAGAACAACAAATCAATGTTTCTGTGTCTCTGTCTCTCTGTCTCCCCCCTCTTCTTCCCCTCTCTAAAATCATTTTTTTAAAAATCCAACATCCATTCCTAATAAAAAATCTAACAAAGTAGGAATAAGAGGGAACAACCTCAATCTAGTAATGAGGATCTACACGAAACCAACAGCTATCATCATATTTATTTAAGGATTGAATGCTTTCCCTCTAAGATAAGAATGTTGCTTTCACCACTTCTATTCCACATTATACTGGAGTAACCAATGAAATCTGCAAGGAAAAGAGACATTCGGATTGGAAGGAAGAAATAAAACAGCCCTTTTATTCATAAACACGATCTCCTATGTGCAAAAGCTAATGAAAATTTAAAAAAATAACAGAACTAATATTTGCATTTAGCCAGGTTGTAGAATACAAGAACAATATACCAAGATCAACTGTATTTCTATACACTAGGAATTACCAATTTAAAATTTTTAAATGCCATTCATGAAAAATTAAGATACAAGCTTACCAAAGTTATAAAAGACCTGTACATTGAAAACAACAAAATACTGCTGACAGAAATTACAGACCTTAATAAGTGGAGTAACTTGGTCTTAGGTCAGATGACTTAATAATGTTACCATGTCAAATCTGCCCCAACTTGAACTACAGATTCAATGCTATCCCAATCAAAGTCCCAAAAGGCTTTTATGGGGAAATTGACAATTTAGTTGTAAAATTCATATGGAAATGCAAAGAATCTAGAATATCCAAACAACTCTGCAAAAGAAAAGAAACTGGAGGACTAATACTACCCAATTTTAAGAATTACTGTAAAGCTATAAAGTGGAAATAAAGTGGCACTGTCATAAAGGCAGAAAAACAGGTCAATGTGACAGAGGAATTCAGAAATAAAGCGACATATGCATGGACAAATGATTTTTTTACAAAAGACACAAAGGCAATAAGGTTAAGAAAAAACTTGAAACAAATAAATATTAACAGGTCATCACTGGATCTCTACTTTGCACCATATACAAAAATGGACCATAGTCCTAAATGTAAATAGGAAAAAAAATGAGAAAATCTTTGCAACCTAGTAGTTAGGCAGTTTTGTACATGTAACATCAAAAGAACAATCCATAAAGAAAAAAAAAATGGCTAAATTGAACTTGATCAAAATTTATATTTTGGTCTTCAAAAGGTACTATTAAGAAAAAATTAGCCCAGCCAGTGTGGCTCAATGGTTGAGTGTCGACCTATGAACCAGGTCACGGTTCAATTTCCAGTCAGGGCACATGCTGGGGTTACAAGCTCGATCCCTGGTATGGAGGTGCAGGAGACAGGAACAATTGATTATTCTCTCTCATTGTTGATGTTGCTACTTCTCTATCCCTCTCCCTTTCTCTTTCAAATCAATAAAAATATATGTTAAAAAGAGATGATTAGCCGAAACCGGTTTGGCTCAGTGGATAGAGTGTCGGCCTGCGAACTCAAGGGTCCCAGGTTCGATTCCGGTCAAGGGCATGTACCTTGGTTGCGGGCACATCCCCAGTGGGAGGTGTGCAGGAGGCAGCTGATCGATGTTTCTCTCTCATCGATGTTTCTAGCTCTCTATCCCTCTCCCTTCCTCTCTGTAAAATATCAATAAAATATATTTTAAAAAAAAAAAAAAGAGATGATTAAATCTGGGAGAAATTTCACCAAGGAGGTGAAAGTTCTATACAATGAAAACTCTAAAATATTAATAAATGGAAAGCCATTCCATGCTCATGGATTGGAAGAATTAATATTGTTAAATGTCCATACTACCCAAAGCAATCTACAGATTCACTGCAATTCCTATCAAAATTCCAATGGCATATTTCACAGAAATGGGGGAAAAAACCCTAACATTTGTATAGAGTTACAAAAGATACAAATAGCCAAAGCAATCTTGAAAAAGGAAAATAAAGCTGAAGGCATCACATATCTTAGAAAAAAATATTGCAACTATCACACTCCTCAAGATTTTAAATGATATTATAAAGCTATAGTAATCAAAACAGTATAATGCTGCAATTTACAATAACTAAGATCTGGAAACAGCCCAAGTGCCCATCAGTAGATGAGTGGATAAAAAAGCTGTGGTACATTTATACCATGGAATACAAGGCAGCAGTAAAAAAGAAGAATCTCTTACCCTTTGAGACAGCATGGAAGGACCTGGAGAGTATCATGCTAAGTGAAATAAGTCAATCAGAGAAAGACAAGTAACACATGATTGCACTTATATGTGGAATCTAAGTAACAAAATAAACTGATGAACGGAGTGGATCCAGAGACATGGAAGCATGGAACAGAGTGTGGAATCTTGGAGGGAAAGTGGGGGAGGTAATCAACCAAAGATCTTATTACATAAATGCATAAACCGTGGACTAAGCTGTTTTGCCATTCAAAAATCCATCAAGATAGTAGGGTGGTGAAGGCCTCGGGCAGGGGGTGGGGGCAGGCGAGAGGGGGTCAATGGGGAGTAAAGGGGGACATATGTAATACTTTCAACAATAAAGATAAATTTATTTAAAAATAATAAATAAAGTGTGGTATACCCATACAATGAAATACTACCTTATCAAAAGTAATAAATTATAGGCACACATAACATGGATTAATCCTAAAATAATCATATTGAGTAACAGAAGTCAAACATAAAGGAGTACATATAGTTAATTATATAGTAAAATTACATTTATATGAAACTAGAAAATACAAACTAATCTACAGTAACACAAACCACATAAGTGGTTGTCTGCAGATTAGTGGACTAGAAAGGGTGTGAGCTAGGTATTACAAAGAGATATGACAAAACTTTAAGGATAATAGATATGTTCTGTATCTTAACTATGGTGGTGGTTTAATAGGTATATACATGTGTCAAAATTTATCAAACTGTACACTTTAAATATGTGCAATTCACTGTATCTCAATTATACCTCGCAAAATCTCTTTAATAAGCAATATCACCTTTTCCTTTCAGCTCTAAAACAAAAACGGTGTGTTTTCTTTCCTTTCCACCCTTGATAGTATTACCCTCAAAACATTGCAGAACTAAAAAAAATTACCCCATATTTTCTGCATTTTCAAAAGTGAACCCTTAGAATTTCAATGCTAGGCACAGATGTTAAGGTTGCCAAGATACAAATATATTGACAAGAATATTTTCCCCATCCACCTACTTCCATAACCCTGCTACTAACAGAAGTTTTGCCACTGCTATTTCCCTTTACAGGGGGATACATATGCTCCAATTATATCTTTATTTTGCATCATTATGACCCAAAGACACCCTTAGAAAAAATATTGCCACTATCTCCCAACCTGTTTTTTTTGCTGACCTATCTTCCAGTTTTCCTTGGTAAGTTATGACATCCATACTTCTATTTAGTTTCATTTCATTTTCTCAGATATACCAGATTTTTATTTTTTATTTTTTAAAGACATGTTTAGGAGTAAGAAAAGCATTTCTACACACCTCAAGAACTGGTCCGGCTCCAAGAATAATTTGTTCCACTCCACTGGCAAATCCTTTCTGACTGAGAGCAGTAAGGTGGTGAATAAGAAAGTTTGTGCTTTGAGTCTTCCCAGAACCACTCTCTCCCGAAATCACAATGCACTGATTCTTTTTGCGCTGAAGCATGGTATGATAAGCTACATCAGCCACAGCATAAATGTGGGGCTCAAGTTTTCCCAACTGGTGGTTATCATACATTTTTACATATTTGGGGTTATAAATAGGAAGAAACTTGAATGGGTTAATAACTATTAGAATACTGCCAACATAGGTATAAATTTTTTCATGCTTAAAGCGATTTCGTAGATTTTCTAAGAGAGTTTTCTCATTCAAATCAGGTAAGCTACATAAATCATCAAAGTCTTTCTGTTGAGGCTGTGGAAGAAAACCCCGTTCCATCATCCTGCGACGTTCTTCTGTTACCCGTAGCCATGACTGAAGACTGCCATAATAGATTGATCCATCAAGGTTTTTTTCTCTCAAAAGAAAGCGGTAGTCTTCTCCACTTAGGCGATTTTCCAGAGCCATTCGAGGCCACAACATCATTCGTTGAACTGGACAGTCTGTTGGATTGAGTATCCATTCTTCTCCACCAAATTCCTTTACCTCTGCTAGAACATAACATTTTGTTTTGTCAAGATGAAGCCTGTTTATAAGAGAGTTGATCACCTCAGCAGCTGTGGAGTTTTTTCTGGCAGGAATTGGACAGTAGATTGTCCCTTCTGAAATTGTCCCAGGATATATATGTAATGTATGTTCATTATCCTCAAAGCGTCGTCTTCCTCCATCATTTATATTCATATTGAATCCTGTCCCATCAGCATGAATAGTACATGTTCAAGATTGTGAAAACCATTTTCGTAGCAAAAGAACTGTAACATAAAAGATGTGAAACATTTAGAAGTCATATTACACATTCATTGCTTTCTGATGCTCAAGAAAGAAAGGCTTAACAATCATGTTGATTACATTTTTAGAACATAAAATCCTAACTCTTAGTATGTAAAGTCTTTTTTTTTTAATCTAATTGGCTTGCCCAGCCCGTGTGGCCCAGTGGTTGAGTGTCATCAATCTATGAACCAGAAGGTCATGGTTCAATTCCCAGTCAGAGCACATGCCCAGGTTACAGGCTCAATCCCCAGTGTGGAGCGCGCAGTATGCAGCTGATCAATGATTCTCGCTCATCATTGATGTTTCTAACTCTTTCTCTCTCTCCCTTTCTCTCTGAAATCAATTTAAAAAATTGATTCATGAATTGGGCAGCATCCCATCTAGAACTAGAAAGGTGCTCAGGAGGAACAGTCTTGAAAATGATCTCATTGAGACCACATAATATTACATTTTATTGTCTAAATGAAGACTCTTTCTAAAGCAGCAACTTGCCAAAAATTGTTTCAATGTTTTATTATATTAATAAATCAAAATCCAAGGAGTACAAAATAAAAATTACTTTGTCTTTTACTATGTCAAATGTTTGTAAAGTACCCAAGATTAGAATTAGGTCCTTTCTTTATATCTGAAGAGCCTCTCTGAATACTAAGATGGACAAAATAATCACACAAATCTAATTACCCTGCACTGAAAAGCTCTTATGAATAAAGCAAAAACAAGAAAAAAAATGCCATTGATGGAGCAAAAATTTTGTGAAATAGAAAACAGTAAGATGAGATCGGAGAGAAAGTAAACTATTTTAATTTAATTAATAATTAGATAAGAAAAACCTGCTAAAGAATAGACATATTTAAGAACTTCTATACTCTTGAGAAGAAGGGGGCAACAAAAAGATCATGCCCTTGCCCTGGCTGGTGTTGGTCATCGGTTAGAGGGTCAGCTCACACACCAAAGGGCCATAGGTTCAATTCCCAGTCAAGGGCACATACCTGGTTGGGGCACGTGCGGGAGGCAACCAATCGATGTGCCTCTTTCACTTCCATGTTTTTCTTTCCCTCCCCCCAGTTGTCCATCCCTGGGCATATCTTAATTACTATAGCTCTCTAAGTTTTGATATCTGGAAAGCATATCACCTCTATTTGTTCTTCTTTAAAGTTACTTTCACTACTTACTCTGCCATAAGAATTTTAAGAGCCACATATCAACTAACATAAAATAACCTTTTGGTAGTTTGATACTGTATTGACTTTATAGATTAATATTGGAAAAAACTGGCATCCTATTGACTTCCCATTCATGAACACCATGTTATTTTTTTTTTAATTATACTATTTTTCACTTCTAAGGTTTCTGCCATTTTCATATCCACCTGATCTTTTCTCTCCCTCTTTAAATTTCACAATTGTTTTCATTTAAGGGATATTAATTGTTCACTTATCTCCTTGAAGTCCTAAATATATAATTTTATATTTTCCAAACTAAAACTTTAATGTCATCCACTGTAAACTGCTCTTCTGATGATTGATTTTATTTTTATCTTTCTCAGCATTAGATGGCTTAATTTGTTTGAGAATTCAGCTTTATAGTCACATTTTTTGATACAAGATTTCTTTTGGTCTTTCATACATTTACTGAGAACCCACTATTTACTACTTTTTAAAAACTTAACTGCAATACCACTAATTGCACCTTTAAAATTAACGATTTTCTAAATTTGTTTAAATATTTTTAATTGTTTTCAGACAGAGAGAAAGGGCGATGGAAAGAGAGAAACATCGATTGGCTACCTCCTGCACACCCCCTACTAGGGATCAAGCCTGCAAGCCAGGCATGTGCCCTGACTGGGAATCGAATCTGTGACCTCTTGGTGCATGGGACGACACTCAACAAATTGAGCAGCACCAGCCAGGCTAAAAATTAACAGTTTTTAATATTACTATTTTTTACTTCCCCAGTGTTCAATTTCCTCATTTACCTCATAAATATTTTTCTTACAGTCTATTCAAATCAGGAGAGTTGTCCTGAAGTAACAGTATGGACATGCTATGAGCTGGCAGGTTCCTAGTTGTAAAGCTATGTTTGCATTCTCCTGAATCTCTAGGTATATGGCTTCATATAAACTGTGGCCTCTGGCACCAGTCAAAAGCAAAACTACTCCTTCCAGTCAAGCAAGCTCTACCTTGCACAACCAGGAGATGCACTGCAAAACTGTAGTCTGATCTCTAAAGGTATACAATATGGCAGTCCTAAAACTAAACTCAGGAATATCTCTTTCAACAGAGGAACCCTACCTATCCTGGCCCATGGTTTCCAACAATGAGACCAACTTTAATAACTCTTCCCCATTTACAACAAAGAAGCCAAACCTCTAGGCTCCCAGCCATAGCCTCACTCACTGCTCTGTGTTCTATTCCCTTTCTGAAACAAAAACATTTTTTTCTTTTTTTGAGCCCCACTTACTAGTATGTCCATTTGATTTTCTCTTCTTATTACTTTATCAATCACTGCTTTGTGTCTGGAGGGGGGAGGGGGAAAGGGTTGCCTCAAAATATCATCACAAATACATCTTGACAGCAAGCCATGAGCATTTATCAGAATCATCTAGGAAACATTTTTAAAATATACATTTCTAGGCCCAATAATGTTTCTGAGGTTGGGAAATCTAGGCAATTCTGTTGTTGCTAGTCCAGAGTATAGCATTTGGGAATCAATGGTCTGCATTTCCACTCTCCACTCCCTTACCACTCTTCCCACGTAGCAAGTTACTGCCAATGTTCTTTGAAAATGTCACCAATTACCATAAAGTTGCCTAATCCAAAAGCCTCTTCTCAATTCTCATCCTAACACACCACACTGAAGTGGCCATCTTATTCTTGAAACTGCAATCACGTGACAATTATTTTTCTTGCAATATTCTAATAGGCTCACTCTTTCTGATTCACTCTTACAACTCCTTTTCCTCACTTTAAAAATAAAAATATTCTCTCAGTTTCTCGTGTCAACCCAGTGCTCTTTTACCTGGATAATTTAACCTAGTTCTTTAAACTAGAGGCCCAGTGCATGAAATTCGTGCATTCAGGAGGGTCCCTCAGCCCGGCCTGCACCCTCTTGCAGTCCAGGAGCAGATCCATAGCGCTGCCACAGAGGTGCCCCACTGTGCAAGCCAGCCATGAGCCCGGCTTCTGGCTGAGTGGCACCCCCTGTGGGAACACACTGACCACTAGGGGGCACCTCCTGCATTGAGCATCCGCCCCCTGCTGGTCAGTGTGCGTCATAGTGATCGGTCATTCTGCCGTTCAGTCGATTTGCATATTAGCCTTTTATTATATAAGACTAGAGGCCCGGTGAACGAAATTCGTGCACTGGGTGGGGTTCCTCAGCCAAGCCTGCCCCCTCTCACAGTCCGGGAGCCCTCAGGGGATTTCCTAGTGACGGCTGCCACAGTCTGGCCTCCCTCTGCAGGAGGTGACAAGGCTGATCAGGGGAAGGTGCCATCCCTATCACCCCACTGCTGCTGCCACTGCCGGCTACTGCAGCCGCCAAGGTGTTTTCATCAACATGGACTCCAGCCCTTTCACCATGAAAAAATGACAACTTTCTTATTTTCAAGATGTGTCTTTCATAGGATATGACATTTTTTTTTTTTTTTTTTATCCTCACCTGAGGATATTTTTCCGTTGATTTTTAGAGAGCATGGAAGAGAGAGGGAAAGACAGAGAGAAACATCAATGTGAGAGGGACACTTCGATTGATTGCCTCTGAATGAGCCCTGACCTGGGACCCAGCCAGGGAGGAGCCTGCAACCTAGGTACATGCCCTTGATCAGAATCGAACCCGGGCCCTGTGGTCCTCAGGCCAAGGCTCTATCCACTGAGCCAAACCAGCTAGGGCAGGATATGACATTTCTTAGCCCCTCCAGCAGCAGACCTTCATTTTTTCCTCCAGGAGTGAGGTGGAAAAACCCTAGATCACCTTCTTGGATTCATATTACCCAAGTTACCAAGAACACTGCGAGTGGCATACAGGGAGCTTAGCTAATGAGCAGTCAGAAAAGGTATTTCCTCTGCAGCTCACACGCAGAGGCAGGACTGCTGGCGCGCCGCCGTGTGTCCGCTCGGGGCCTACTCCAACCGGGCCGTGGCAGCTGGGACAGGCCCCTGTATGTGTGTCCGTTCCAGGCCTGCGCCATCTGTGGCTTACCTCACCACACACGCAGTCCCCTCCCGCCTATCTGCGCACAGAGCCTCCTCCTGAGCCAGTCGTGACTTTTACGGCGTCCCGGCTAATTTGTATATTACGTCTTCATATATATACATATATATATATATATATATATGTATATATATATATTCAGTTGCCTATTATTTATGGATTTTTGTGCTACAATGGCAGAACTGGTGATGAAAAGTGGATTTACTTTGAGACTCCCAAACGCACAAAATTATGGGTTGATCCAGGTCAACCGTCAACATCGACTGCAAGGCCAAATCGCTTCAGAAAGAAGACAATGCTATGCGTTTGGTGGGATTGGGAAGGTGTGGTGTATTGTGAGCTTCTAAAACCAGGTGAAACCATTAATACTGATCACTACCGACAAATAATCAATTTGAACCACACTTTGATCGTGAATGGGGCAGATCAGAATGGGCCAGAAGACACAGCAAAGTAATTTTGCTTCATGATAACACACCATCACACACTTCAAAACCACTTAAAGACACGTTAAAAGAGCCTGCCTGGGAAGTATTAACCCACCCGCTATATTCACCAGACCTTGCTCCTTCAGATTACCACTTGTTCCGATTGATGGCAAATGCACTTTCTGAGCAGCAATTCAAAACATAAGAAGAAGTGGAAAATTGGGTCTCTGAATGGTTTGCCTCAAAACAGGAAAAGTTCTATTGGGATGGTATCCACAAATTACCTGAAAGATGGGGGAAATATGTAGCTAGCGATGGACATTATTTTGAATAAAGAACTTTTGGTGTTTCTCTTGAAATCGTGTTTTCTTTGATTACAAAACCCACCATTATTAACCGGTATACCTAGTATACCTTCTTCTGGTAAAAGTAGTATGTTTTTCTTTGAAGAACTACCTTGTCATCTGACACAGTTTAAATGGGTCAAACTCATCCCCTAGTTAAGGTAGAGGGGTGGTTATTAATTATGACGCAGGCTCAGTCAGTTTATTCTATTCACTCTAGTGATGATGGTGGCGGCTCACTATACTAAAACATGGCTGCAACTATTAAAAAAGAAATGCTTTTTTCCACTAGGGCTGCTAATCTAGAAAGATGTAGATTACTACCTCGCTTATCTACAGTTTCACTTTCTGTATTTTTAATTATCACAGTTAACCACTGTCCAAAACTATTAAATGGAAAATTCCAGAAGTAAATAAGTTCATAAGTTTTAAATTGTGTGCCATTCTGAGTAGTGTGATGAAAGTTTATACCATCCCGCTCTGTCTACCCCGGGGTCATGAGTCATCCCTTTGTCCAGTGTATCCCTCTATATAAGCTACTCAACAATCAGTAACTTAGTAGCTCACCATGGCTCAATTATCCAGGATCACCCAAAGTAAATGATCCTTTTTCTGCCATAAGATCAATAGTAGCATAACAGTATATCATAATGCTTATGTCATTCACCTAACTTCATCTCATCATGTAGGCATTGTATCATCTCACATCATCATAAGGAGGGTGAATATAGTACAACGATTTTGAGAGCAAGAGAGAGACCACATTCAAATAACTTTTATTACAGTAATTTTTAATTTTTAATATGTTTTTATTGATTTCAGAGAGAGGAAGGGAGAGGGAGAGGTAGAAACATCTATATATATAAAAGGCTAATATGCAAAGTGTCCCCTCGGGAGTTCAACCAGGAGACTGGAAGTTGGATCGCTCACTATGACGTGTGCTGACCACCAGGGGGCAGCGCGGAACAAAAGAAGGCCTCAGCCAGCAGCCAGAAGGCCCCAATCGTCTCTGATCGCCAGCCAGGCCTAGGGATCCTACCTGTGCCTGTATTTCGTGCACCAAACCTCTAGTCAATGATGAAACAGAATCATCGATTGGCTGCCTGTACACCCCCACAGGGGATCAAGCCCACAATCCGAGCATGTGCCCTGACCAGGAATCAAACCGTGACCTCCTGGTTCATGGGTCGACACTCAACCATTGTGCCACACTGGAAAGACTATTTCAGTATTTTTTATAATTTTTCTATTTTATTATTAGTTATTATTGTTAATCTCTTACTGAGCCTGTTATAAGTTAAAATTTATCATATTTATAGGATAAAACATAGTATATACAGGGTTAAGTACTACCCATGGTTTCAGGCATTCACAGGGGTCTAGGAACATATGCCCCATGGATAAGGGGGGACTACAGTAAACCTAGAGCTATTGGCAGCCATCCCTGAACGCTTAAAAAAAAAAAAAAAAAAAGCTTCTCTGTAGTAAAAGAGAATGAACTAACACACATTCTGTTTGGGCCACTGAATCGAGCTGTGAATCAAATAAACTCAACCACTGAACTTTCTTGTTAAGTGTGCTAATCAATTCCCTTTTATTCCCTATGCCACTGTGAGTTGGGTTTCTGTCCTCCGCAATCAAAAGAACCCACTACAATAAATAACATCTCAGTGCAATACCCTTTGAGAATATAGGTATTCTTTGTTATCCAAATCCCTGATATCTAAAAATATCTCTAAACTAAGGAACCAAATATATTTAAATAAACTTTTGGATACTCCCTTCACTATCATGCTACTTGCTATCCAAACTTGAGAAACCAAACAGATTCAAATAAGGCAGTACTCCCCTGACATCCAATTCAAATTTCGAACTGAAGAATTAAACAAGAGTTAAATAGTGAAGGATACTTGTAATGCCAATCTTGAAGAAATATGGCAAGGAATATACAACATAATGCCAAATGACAACCCACAAAATATAAAATTGTACTTAAAGGTATACATATGTAAAAATGAACAGAAATGTAAGGCTTCTGGGAAATCTTCAAAATTTCCTTTTATAGTTGTCACCAAAAGTAAGCTTGAAGTGCATTACCTCATTTGAGTTTAACAGCAATTCTCTAAGACAGGGAACAAACCCTTTCAAGTCAGAAAATTAAGGCCTAAAGATAAAAGAAATAGGAGAAACCAAGATGGCGGCATAGGTAAACACCTGAACTTGCTGCCTCACACAACCACTTCAAAACTACAACTAAAAGAAAAAACGGACATCATCCAGAACCACAGGAAGGCTGGCTGAGTGGAAATTCTACAACTAGAAGGAAAGAGAAAAGCACACTGAGACTCAGAGGAGGTGCAGAAGTAAAGTGCAGAGGTACGGAGGCGTGCACATGCACACGAGACTCTGGGGACCCAGATTCATAGGGGGAGAAACTGGACTGTCTGGCATCAGGCCAGGACACGAGGGCGGCTTTCTCTCAGAGGTGCCTGCAGTGATTACTGCAGGACACTGAGACCCGGGGGCCTCTTAGGGCAGGGCTGACAGGAAGCCATAGCTGTTTGGCTATTGATTCCCTGAGACCCCGCCCCACCCAAGCTGTGAGCAGAGGCTTTTGCATATGAATGGCCTAGCCCTTTGCTATCTAAAATTATCTAACAAACTGCAGCTGGGTCAGAAAGAACCAGAACTTCTAAAAGAAGGCCCAAGGCCGAACAGTAGCTTGCATTGCTTCACAGCTGTGCCTCATCTGGGCATCTCCAAACCCCAAACAAAGAAGAGGAATCTGCAGATCTCTCCATAGCTCCTGCTGGGTGGCCTCAGACAGAGGCTAAATTTGCACCTCTTTGGAGATCCAAGAGCCAGTGTACCCAGTGGTCAGAGTGGGACCATCCAGGTTACAACTCCTCAGATCCATAAGGGACACACTCAGGGGGAAGACTCAGTGAGCACCAAAGCCCCACTAAAGAAGTCTTGCCTCATAAGGGTGTCTCCAGCACAGAAGTTCTCCCAGGGTACACACAGCTGATCCTCACAGCCAAATGGCCTGGAGGTCAATTCCTCCCAGTGTACCAACAACAATCAAGGCTTAACTAAAACAAGACTGTGCACACAGCCCACAAAGGGGTGCATCAAGAGTGTCCACCTCAGGTAATTAAGGAGGCTGAGCCACTGGGCCCCTATAGGACACCTAGCACACAAAGCTACTCTATCAACACAGGGAAGCAGCCAAAATGGGGAGACAAAGAAACAGGTCACAAATGACAGAAATGGAGGAAAGCAAACGACTGGATATAGAGTTCAAAACCACAGTTATAAGGTTACTCAAGAATCTTCTAGTAACCACTGATAAATTTAGTGAGACCCTCGAGGATATGAAAAAGGACCAACTAGAAATTAAGCATACACTGACTGAAATAAATAATATACAGAGATCCAACAGCAGACCAGAGGGTCGCAAGAATCAAGTCAAAGATTTGAAATACGAAGAAGCAAAAAACACCCAACCAGAAAAGCAAAAAGAAAAAAGAATCCAAAAATATGAAGATAGTGTAAGGAGCCTCTGGGACAACTTCAAGCGTACCAACATCAGAATTATGGAGGTGGCAGAAGAAGAGAGAGAGCAAGATATTGAAAACCTAGTTGAAAAAATAATGACAGAAAACATCCACTACCTGGTGAAAGAAACAGACTTACAAGTCCAGGAAGCGCAGAGAACCCCAAACAAAAGGAATCCAAAGAGGACCACACCAAGACACATCATAATTTAAATGCCAAGGGCAAAAGACAAAGAGAGAATATTAAAAGTAGCAAGAGAAAAACAGTTACCTACCTACAAGGGAGTACCCATACAATTGTCAGCTGATTTCTCAACAGAAACTATGCAGGCCTGAAGGGAGTGGCAAGAAATATTCAAAGTGATGAATAGCAAGAACCTACAACCAAGATTACTCTACTCAGAAAAGCTATCATTCAGAATTGAAGGTCAGATAAAGAGCTTCACAGACAACAAAAAGCTAAAGGAGTTCATCACCACCAAACCAGTATTATATGAAATGCTGAAAGGTATTTTTTAAGAAGAGGAAGAAGGAAAAGGTAAAGATAAAAATTATGGACAACAAATACATATCTATCAACAAGTGAATCTAAAAATCAAGTGAATAAAAAATCTGATGAACAGAATAAACTGGTGAATATAATAGAATCAGGGGCATAGAAAGGGAGTGGACTGACAATTCTCAGGGGGAAAGAGGTGTGGGGGGTGCGGAAAGAGACTGGACAAAAACCGTACACCTATGGATGAGGACAGTGAGGGGGGGCATTTAAGGGCAGAGGGTGGGGTGGGAGCTATGTGGGGGAAAAAGAGGAACAACTGTAATAATCTGAACAATAAAGATTTATTTTTAAAAAAGAGGAAAGAAATATATGGACTTTAAGGTGGCATTTCAAATCACTAGGGAAAAGGAAATTATGCAATAATAATGTGGGGATAAATGTGGAAATAAAATTATACAAACAATTAGCACATTACTGGTACTTCTACAGCAATCAAACATTGCTGCATCTTTTATAAAGGAAATTAATATTCTTTTTATTCACTATACCAAAGTAGTTATTTCAAAAGTATATCCTAACAGAGAAAAACAATGTGGTAGACAGTTGCTGTGGTCAGAAGGGTGTGGTTCAGAATAGGCCAGCTTATGATGGTATTTACTGGACTAAGTTAGAAGAGACTAATTATAGAGGGAAACTATGGTGAAGAAAGAAAACGAAGTTAGAAATTACAGTTTCCTTTAAATTACAAGTTCAGTTAAAAATATGAAACGACTAAAGATTTTTAATGCAGTTTTGTATCTGTGCACTAATAAAATTTAATTTTCAAAAATTATATACTGTTGCTTTTACTTTTTTATCAAATTCTTACGGTTATTTTCTAACAACAACAAAAAAGGGTATCCTTTTTCTTTATACTTGCTTTATCATAGGAATCTATAGATGAATGTTAGTAAACAGAATCATACATTATCATTCAATAACAAGAGAAGTAGAAGGATAGAATCAGGCAAATACTAGTACATATCTGAAAAATAAAAATCTAGCTTCGCTAAAGGAAAAAAAATTACGTAAGCCCTGGTCAGTGTGGCTCTGTGGTTAGACTGTCAGCCCACACAGTGAAGGGTCACAGGTTTGATTCCCAGTCAAGGGCACATACCCGGGTTGCAGGTTCGTTCTCCAGCCCAGGTCAGGGTGTGCGTGCGTGCGTGCAGGAAGCTACTAATTGATGTGTCTCTCTCATATCAATGTTTCTCTTCCCCCATCCCTTTCTTCCATTCTATCTAAAAGGGATGGAAAAATATCCACAGGTGAGGATTTTTTAAAAATCACTCAAAGTAAAGGCCTCACCAGTACATATTAAAAGGAGAACATTCTATTATTATCAAGGCAAGGTCCAATTGTGGAAAACAACAGTGATTTGAGTGCAGCTGTAAATTTCATGGGGAGAGAGCTATTAAACACTTTGAACTTATTTTAGAAAAACAACTCTGGGAAAGTGGTATACATGTTTCTTCATTATTTCAGTAGTTACAATTCAAATGTTCTACAAATAAACAGTTATTACCATAATGATGTGTAATCACATATATAAATATATATGCAACTTACATATGTAAACATATTTTTAAACTCTACAAACTGTTCCTTAATGATTTTTTTTTTCAGTATTCCCCAAATACTCTTACAAACCCATTTTCTCCTTTCCTATTCACATACCTGGACCATATTTCCCAAACTTCCTTGCAGTTAGTTACATATGGCCATGTGACCAAATCTTAAGCCAATAGTATGTGGGCAGGGGTGATGAACAGTCCCTTCAGGCTGATCAAATAAAATTCTCATTCTGCTGGAAAAATGGGAGAGAATTCAGGGAAAAGCTCTAAGGTCCTAAGGCCGTGGTCGGCAAACTGCGGCTCGCGAGCCACATGCAGCTCTGGCCCCTTGAATGTGGCTCTTCCACAAAATACCACGGCCTGGGCGATTCTATTTTGAAGAAGTGGCATTAGGAGAAGTTTAAGTTTAAAAAATTTGGCTCTCAAAAGAAATTTCAATCGTTGTACTGTTGATATTTGGCCCTGTTGACTAATGAGTTTGCCGACCACTGTCCTAAGGGATACAGAGCCACTAGATGGAAAGAATCTGGGCCCAAAATGACTACATGGAGAAAAGTGCCCCCCATCACCTCTCCTCCATTCATTTTACTACCCTGGACTGTGATGTAAATAAGAAATAAAGTCTTATTGTGCACAGCCATTGATACTTAGTTGTTGAGTTGTAACTAAACTAAGCAGTTACCCTGACTAATGCAATACTATAAGAATTTTCCCATCCTTTCCCCTATAGAAGTTCTGTAAGGAAATTCCTCTTTATATTTAATCCATCAGTAAATAATATTGAACTACCTTTAAAATATATGCTGAATCTATTTTTTTTTAATATTCCTATCTATCCCACCCATTCTCTAATCTGAATTAGTGAAAGAGTGTGATATCCTTGCTTTTATTATTGCTCCACCATAGTCTGTTATTTATACAAAACACACAGGCTTTTTAAAGGTAAATCAGATCATGTCACTCTCTCTCCTACTCACAAACCCTCCGTGGCTCTCCCATAACACAAATAAAATTGAAACCTCTTACTGTGGCCTAACTTCATCTTTCCCTCACTCCACTCCATTCTCAATGGTCTTTTATCTGTATTTAAGTTTTTCCCTGCTTTAAGACCTTTACACTTCCTGCTCCCCCTGCCTAGCCCTTCCTCTATATCACTGAGGTCTCTGCTCAAATGCCAACTGCTCCCAGAGGCTTTTCTTTACTACCCTATCTAAAATAATCCTCTTGCCCTACCCGGTTTGGCTCAGTGGATAGAGCATTGTCCTGCAGACTGAAGGGTCCCAGGTTCAATTCTGATCAAGGGCACATGCCTGGGTTGCAGGCTTGATCCCCAGTAGGGGGCATGCAGGAGGCAGCTGATCAATGATTCTCTCTCATCATTGATGTTTCTATCTCTCTCTCCCTCTCCCTTCCTCTCTGAAATCAATAAAAATATATTTTTTAAATATCTATATATATAAAAGCCTAATATGCTAAGTGTCCGACCAATCCGTCAACCACTCGACCAGTAGCTATGACGTGCACTGACCACCAAGGGGCAGATGCTCCAACTGGTAAGTTAGCTTGCTGCTGGGGTCCAGCTGATCAGGACTGGGCAAAATGGGCCAGACACACCCTGGAGCCCTCCTGCGGTCCCTCCCTGGCCGGCCAACCTCCTGCAGTCCCTCCCCGGTTGGACCGGCCCCAATTGGCCTTGATGGGGACTGGGCGAGACAGCCCCAATTGGCCCCAATGGGGACTGGGCGAGATGGACCCAATCAGCCCCAATCAGGACTGGGCGAGAGGGGCTGGACAAGCCCTGGTGCCCTCCCGTGGTCCTTCCCCAGCCTCTAAAATATTTCTTCTAATTAATTTCCTTTCAATGTGCATGAATTTATGCACCGGGCCTCTCGTATAATAATAAAAAATAATAATAATCCTCTTTCACCACTCTATTCTCCTTATCCTAATTTTTCTTTACTCAAAAAAACTTGATGCACTACCTAAAATGGTATTTGTTTGCTTTTGTTTGTTTGTTTTTGTTAATCCTAACCCGAGGATATTTTCCCATTGATTTTTAGAGAGAGTGGGAGGGAGACAGGGAGAGAAACATCAATATGAGAGAGAGACACATCATTTGGTTGCCTCCCGCATGTGTCCTAGACCAGGGCCAGAGATCAAGCCTGCAACCTAGGTACATGCCCTTGACCATAATAGAACCTGGGACCCTTCAGTTCAAGGGCTCTAGCCACTGAGCCAAACTGGTGAAGGCTGTTTGTTTTGTTTATTCTCTGACTTCCCCACTAAAGGGTAAAAGACTTTCTTTTTCATCAGAGGTATCCACAGCATTTTTTCCTTTTCCTACTGCCTTCCTTATCTATTTCCATTATTTCACTTCCTAAGAGCTATTTTCAACAATAATTTGATAATGTCTGGCTTTAAAAATGAGCAACTAATGAAAGTCCTTTCTATAGAATTAGTTAATGTTACTGATACATTTACGCATGCCAAGCAATATATATGGAAGAGTGGCTCTTAAGAAAGGAGGTTATCCAAATGTCCAATAGGACATGAAAAAAAACTCAACATATGTTGTAGATTATTCAAATATATTCACTACCTACCTTCATGTCTGTTTGAGAAGTATACCTTCCCATGCATTGAATTTGGGATGAGCCACATGACTTAGTTTGGAGAGTGGGAGGTTAACAGATATGATGTAAACAAGGTCTTGAAATATGCTTGGTCAGCTAGGTATACCTTCTTGCACTTGTGTCACTGCCATGAGAACATGCCTCATCTAGCTTACTAGTCCCAGTAGACATATGAGATATATAGAGCAGAGTTGTCCCAGCTGACCCACAAAATGATGACCAACAAATAAATACTACTGCACATCACTGGCAATTTCCAGGTTGTTTATTAAGCAGTAATAGTTGACTAATACAAAACCATTAGTCATCAGAGAAATCAAAATCAAAATCATGAGAGCCCAGCCAGTGTTGCTCAGTAGTTGAGGGTCAACCCATGAACCAGGAGGTCATGGTTCGATTCAGGTCAGGGCACATGCCTAGGTTGCAGGCATGATCCCCAGTGGCGGGAGGGGGGAGGAGGTGCAGCAGGCAGCTGAATGATGATTCTCTCTCATCATTGTTGACTTTCTCTCTCCCTCTCCTTTCCTCTCTGAAATCAATAAATATATATTTACTTTATAAATCATAATGATATCCTACCAGATCTCCATTAAAATGGCTTATGCCCACTAAAAGATATGTGCAAGAATGTACATTATCATGTCATTCTAAAATAATAGCCAAAAAACAGAAAACAATCAAAATGTACATCAACAATAAAATAAATGGAATAATAGGGCATTAAAAAAAGCCAAACTGATACATTAAAAATGGCTGCAGAGTAAATAGATGCTACACAGACATGCTACACAGACATGCTACACAGACATGCTCCCAGGACCAAAGTGGAAATACAACTAAAATGCAGAAAAATCGCCCTGAAAAATCAACTGAAGACTAGCTGGAGAGAACCCTGATAACCAAGGATGGAAAGTGGAAACCTCATAAAAACTGATAGGAAGTGTGGAGGCACAAAAGGGCTGGCCCGGCTCCCACAGATGGCAGCTAGGTCCAGAGAGCTATATCAGCTGGAGGAGGGCGGGGAGGTTCCCACTGAGAACTATGGGATCTAAACCTCAAGCTGAACTCCCCAGCCCAGAGAACCAGAACTGAGAAAGGTGCCCACACAACATCTGGCTGTGAAAAGCAGCAGTGTTGCTGTCGGCCAACTGAGCCACACTGGCAGGGCATATTTCCATTGTTTTTAAAATTAGAATTTTTTTCTTATTATTACACTACTGGAGACCTGTGCACGAAAATTCATGTTCCGGGGGAGGGGGGTCCCTCAGCCCAGCCAGTCCAGGACCCCTCGGGGATGTCCGACTGATGGCTTAGGCCCACTCCCCCTAAACTGGCAGTCAAATATTCCACTGGCAGCCCAGAAGCCCTCGGGGGATTTTCGACTGATGGCTTAGGCCTTCTCCCCGAGGGATCGAGCCTAAGCTGGCAATCAGACATCCTTACCACTGCCACGGAGGCAGGAGATGCTCTCGCCACTGCCGTTGTGCTGGCCAGCTATGAGCTGGCTTCTGGCTGAGCGGTGCTCCCCATGTGGAAGCACACTGACCACCAGGGGGCAGCTCCCGCATTGAGCATCTGCCGCCTGGTGGTCAGTGCGCATCATAGCGACCAGTCATTCCCAGTTGTTCTACCATTCGAATCAATTTGCATATTACCATTTTATTATATAGGACAATATGGATGGAATGCTTATAAAGCTTCTGCTCTTTTATCCATCCTATCTTATAAAAGAGTAATATGCAAATTAACCATCACTCCGCTACACCCACAAGCCACGCCCACGAGCCACGCCCACAAGCCAATCAGGAGCAAATATGCAAATAAACCCAACCAAGATGGCTACGGCCACAGAGAGCAGGAGGGAGGCTTGGGTTTCCCCGGCAATGAAGGAAGCCAAGCTTTCTGCCTGCCCTTGCTGGCCTAGGCCTCCACTCAAGGCTACAAAGTTTCAAAAATCAAAACAGAAATGCCGGCAGCCACAGAGCTGGAAAGAGCAGGAGGCTAGGGTTGCCCGCGGCGATGGAGGAAGCCAAGCTTCTGCAGCCCTGGCCGGCCCAGGCCTCCACTTAAGGCTACAAAGTTTCAATTATAGAAGATACATGAATCCTAACAGAAATGGCTGCCGCCACGGAGCAAGCAGAAGGCTTGGCTCTGCTCAAGGCTACAAACTTTCAATTGTAGAAGATAAATAAACCCCAGATCCCAGGGCCTCCGCTTGGGTTGCCAGGGGGCATGGCCGGCCTGCAAACCACCACAGGCCCCTCACCCAGGCCACCCCACACCCCAAGGGAACCCCCACCCTGATCCGGGACATCCTTCAGGGCAAATCAGCTGGCCCCCAACCATGCACCAGGCCTCTATCCTATCTAATAAAAGAGTAATATGCAGATTGACCATCACTCCAACACACAAGATGGCTGCCCCCATGTGGTCAAAGATCCTGCCCCCATGTGGACACAAGATGGCCACCACAAGATGGCCAGCCAGCAGGGGAGGGCAGTTGGGAGGGACCAGGACTGCAAGCGAGGGCAGTTGGGGGCGATCAAGCCTGCAGGGAAGGGCAGTTGGGGGTGACCAAGCCGGCAGAGGAGAGAAGTTGGGGGTGACCAGGCCTGCAGGGAAAGGCAGTTGGGAGGGACCCAAGCCTGCCGGGGAGAGCAGTTGGGGGGACCAGGCCTGCAGGGGAGGGCAGTTAAGGGGTGACCATGCCTGCAGGGGAGAGCAGTTGGGGGGCACCAGGCCTGCAGGGGAGGGCAGTTAGGGGTGACCAGGCCTGCAGGGGAGGGCAGTTAGGGGCAATCAGGCTGGCAGGGGAGCAGTTAGGCATCAATCAGATTGGCAGGGGAGTAGTTAGGGGGTGATCAGGCTGGCAGGCAGAAGCGGTTAGGGGCAATCAGGAAGGCAGGCAGGCGAGCAGTTGGGAGCCAGCAGTCCTGGATTGTGAGAGGGATGTCCGACTGCCCATTGAGATCGGGCCTAAATGGACAGTCGGACATCCCTCAAGGGGTCCCAGATTGGAGAGGGTGCAGGCTGGGCTGAGGGACACCCCGCCCCCGTGCACGAATTTTGTGCACCGGGCCTCTAGTTTAATTAATAAAATTCTAGAAGCTTCATAAATATTTACATTGTTTTACTCAGCAAATTTTCTACTCTGTAGAAACACCCTAAAATTTATTCATAAGTACAACACAACAGATTGCTTGACAGAAAAACTAAGAACTCTACAATTCTTTAGAATTCTTTTTTTTTAATATATTTTTATTGACCTCAGAGAGGGAAAGAGTGATAGAAACATCAATGATAAGAATCATTGATCAGCTGCCTCTTGCACACCCCACACTGGGGCTCAAACTCACAACCCTGGCATGTCCCCTTACCAGGAATTGAATTGCAAACTCCTGGTTCATAAGTCAACACTCAACCACTGAACCATGCCAGCTGAGCTTTAGAATTCTTAATAAAAATACAAAAATTCTACTTTTTCTAGGTCATTTATTCTGAGGTTCCTTTTGCTATCTCAATGATATTTGCCTTCAAGACTATAAAATCACCCTCCACTCATGGAAGGGAAACTGGACTTCAAAGAGCTCTCTACCTCAGCTCCCATACTCTAAATAAATGTATTATGTGAACATGCATTTAGTGATTCCTATGAGGTCAGGAATCTCAGCAGTACTTCACTTTCTAAATTTCTGTAACAGTTTATTTCAATTATAGCTTTAAGAAAATATCTCCTCTTTATTGAGCATATATAGTTAGATAGATGCTGTACTGTGTGCTTTGTATTACCTCATTTAATAAGAAATGTGTGCTATTATCCTCACTTACAGATGAAGAAACCAGTTCTAGGGAGGTTATGTGATGATCCCAAGATATTAACAAATATGTGAGTGATTTGGGGTTAGGAACCAGATTCCAATTTCTTAACCAATATACTAAGCACAAGTGAGAAACATGATAATTAAAAATAATAGCAACAAACACTCATATAGCTTTTACTATGTGCTTAATTTAATCCTCATAACAATCCTAATTAAATGTGAACTATTATCATCCGCATTTTAAAAATCAAGAAATTGAAGCCCGTGGAGGTTGCCACTTGTCTAAGGTTACTGGCATAGCCAGTGGTCTAGCCCTAGAAATGGGGTTCTTAACTACCATCTACTTTTCCTTTCAGAAACTGCCTTCTGTTACATTTGATACGGTAAATGTCACATTTATTCTATGAAATTATAAACTTTTATTAGAGAGCAAAGATCAAATCTAGCCCCACGACACCTCAGCTGGCTGCACAACACCTCAGCATTACGTTTTTTTCTAGCATAGGGACTGGTAAGTAATAAGGGGCGACTAGAATGTATAAACTGGGGCCCTAAGAAAGTCTTCTTTGCAATAGTATTAGTTGAGCTTTGCCTTGCCACTAAACTCCAAAAATTACGTATCTAATTACTTAGTAGTCTCCCCTACTAGTCCACATGCTTGTTGAGGGCTTTTTCTTTGACTTTGTATCTGCTGCACAATCTTTATACCTAACAGAAACTCAAAAAATGTTTGCTGAACAAATATATGAAACTCTTATTACACAGTGCTATACTTCACAATCCCCACTATCAATATAAGCAATAATATAAAAGAGATTCATAAGCAATAATATAAAAGATTCATAAGCAATTATATAACTTGTGGTGAACCATCTATTAGGCTGAAGTAGGAGAGTAAAGACAGTAGAGACATCTTACCTAATAATAGACAAACATGTAAATTGACCGTACCTCAGCTACACCACCAGCCAATCAGGAGTGATATGCAAATTAACCCAACAAAGATGGCGGTTAATTTGCATACACAGGCGCTGAGTGACCAAGGGCGGGTGTTCCGCCCCACCCCCGGTCTCTCAGGGCCTCTGAGCAGCGTGGGAAGGCAAGCGGAAAGAGGCAGCTCCAGGCTGGGCCGGAGTGGAAAGGCGGTGCCGGCAGCCAAGGCAAGGAAGGCCCATTCTAGCACGAATCTTCATGCATCAGGCTTCTAGTATGTTATAACCAGCAGTAAATATGGGAGCAAAGTAAAACAAAGGAGACTTCTCCTTTTATTATTTTACGTATTTATAAATTTGTATTCCATTCGTTTTGTTCAAAAATACCCTTCATTGAGCACCTCTCTTTGATTTTCAAAGGAGACTAGGGGAGTTCATCTAGGAGTTGATCTATTTATGAGTTCCACAATGTCTTCATATTTTGGGTGTCTTGGAGATAAAATAGACACCGTATGGCTATAAATTGAACATCAAAATGCTGTGAGACTTAGCATCACTTTCCATATTTGTAAGCTTGTGCAACAATAACTCAACACTTATTTAGAAGCATGGCGAGGATCCAAGATGGCGGCGTAGGTAAACACCTAAACTGCTGCCTCGCACAACAATTTTAAAACTACAACTAAAAGACAAAACGTCTATCACCCAGAACCACGGGAAAGCTGGCTGAGTGGAAGTTCTACAACTAGAAGGAAAGAGAAAGAGCACTGAGACATGCACAAGCGCTGAAAAGCTGAGGTACAGAGGCGCGCGAATCGGGCTGGCGACGGGCAACTGGGAGCGCTGCTTTTTTCAACCCGAAGGGAGACAAGCCCCCGATTACTCCAAACTCCAGTTTCTGGGGAGATGCGGGGACCCAAACTCCTACGGGGAGAAGCTGGACTGTCTGCCATCGGGTCGGAAAGCGAGGGTGGCTTGCTTGCAGGGCTGCGCGCAGGAATAATTGTTTACTGTGCTGGGGCGTGGGACGCGGGGACGCAGTTGGAGACGCAGAGCCGGCTTACTTGCAGCCATCGCTGTTTGCCATGCCCTAGACTAGTGATGCCCTGAGACCCCACCCTGCACAACCTACAAACCCACCCAAGCTCCAAGCAGCGGCTTTGGCATATGAATGGCCTGCCCTATCGCAGCTTAACCTAGCAAACTTGCATCCTGGGGCAGACAGCTCCAAAACCTCCAAGCCCCGAGCAAAGAGGAGAAAACTGTAGTTCTCGCTGTAGCTCCTGCTGGGTGGCCTCAGACAGTAGCTGACCTGCACCCCATTGGAGAACCAGAAGCCAGTGTACCCAGTGGTCAGTGTGAGACACCAGATTTCAACTCCTCACATCCATAAGTGACACATTCAAGAGGCAGACTCAGTGAGCACCAAAGCCCCACTGAAACAAGTCCTGCACCATAAGCGTGTCTCCAGCGCAGCAGTTCTTCCATTATAGACACAGCGGGTCCTCACAGCCAATTGGCCTGGAGGTCAATTCCTCCCAGTGTACCAACAGCAATCAAGGCTTAACTACACCAAGACTTTGCACTCAGCCCACAAAGGGGTGTACCAAGAGTGTCCACCTCAGGTGATTGGGGAGGCTGAGCTACTGGCCCCTATAGGTCACCTACCACACAAAGCCACTCCATCAACACAGGGAAGCAGCAAAATACAGAGACAAAGAAACATGTCATGAATGAAAGAAATGGAGGAAAGCAAACTACTGGACGACATAGAGTTCAGAACCACATTTATAAGGTTACTCAAGAATCTTCTAAAAACTGCCGAGAGACTTGATGAGACCTCCGAGGAGCTTAGTGAGACCTTCAAGGACCTTAATGAGAATGCCAAAAAAATGGAAAAGGACCTGTCAGAAATTAAGCATACACTGTCTAAAATAAAGAATATACAGAAACTCAACTGTAGATCAACGTACCCCAAGAATCAAACCAAAGATCTGAAATATGAGGAAACAAAAAACACCCAACCAGAAAAACAAAAAGAAAAAAGAATCCAAAAATATGAAGATAATGTAAGGAGCCTCTGTGACAACTTTAAGCGTACCAACATCCAAATTTTTGGGGTGCCAGAAGAAGAGAGAGAGCAAAATATTGAAAACCTATTAGAAGAAATAATGACAGAAAACTTTCCCTACTTGGTGAAAGAAATAGACTTACAAGTTCAGGAAGCACACAGAACCCCATTCAAGAGGAATCCAAAGAGGACCACACCAAGACACATCATAATTAAAATGCCAAGGGCAAAAGACAAAGAGAGAATCTTGAAAGCAGCAAGAGAAAAATGGTTAGTTACCTATAAGGGAGTACCCATACGACTGATTTCTCGGCAGAAACTATGCAGGCCAGAAGGGAGTGGCAAGAAATATTCAAAGTGATGAACAGCAAGAACCTACAACCAAGATTACTCTACCCAGCAAAGCTATCATTCAGAGTTGAAGGTCAGCTAAAGAGCTTCACAGACAAGAAAAAGCTAAAGGAGTTCACCACCACCAAACCAGGATTACATGAAATGCTGAAGGGTATTCTTTAAGAAGAGGAAGAAGAAGAAAAAGGTAAAGATAAAAATTATGAACAACAAAATGACATCAAATACATACCTACCAACAAGTGAATCTAAAAATCAAGTGAATAAAAAATCTGAAGAACAGAATGGACTGGTGAATATAATAGAATCAGGGACATAGAAAGAGAGTGGACTGACAATTTTCAGGGGGAAGAGGGTGTGAGGGGTGCGGGAAGAGATTGGACAAAAATCTTACACCTATGGATGAAGACAGTGGCGGGGGGTAAGGGCGTGGGGTGGGATGGGGTGGGGAATCAGGTGGAGGGGAGCTATGGGGGGGGGGGAAAGAGGAACACTTGTAATAATCTGAACAATAAAGATTTATTTTAAAAAAATAAAAAATAAAATAAAATTACTCATAAAAAAAAAAAATAGA
Source organism: Plecotus auritus (assembly GCF_963455305.1). Classification (NCBI taxonomy): domain Eukaryota; kingdom Metazoa; phylum Chordata; class Mammalia; order Chiroptera; family Vespertilionidae; genus Plecotus; species Plecotus auritus. The sequence goes on along the minus strand of NC_137770.1, from coordinate 122,191,804 downwards.
AGCATGGCCTAGGAATACCTTTCACACTACTACTTTGCCTAGGGAACACATGCCTCCATAATATGACAGGTTTCAAGTACTTAGTGGCTTTTCTGATGTAGATACTCTTAATCATCTGAATAGTTTCACAGATATACTTTAAACTCAGATTTGAATCCTCCATATGAATGATTTTGAGGGGATTTCAGAGTCATATGAGCAGTAGATCCTTTGAACAAACCACCTTTTTTTGTCTTCTTTGGAAGAAGTTCCACAGACTCTTTAGTCTTTGTCCCTACAACATTTTTATCTGCCCTGCCTTTCTACACTTTGAACAATGATTCTAATATTCCTTTTATTAACTACTAGTGCACAGTGCATAGATTCATGCACGTTAAAAGGAAATTAATTAGAAGAAATACTTTAATATCGCTATTCGCCCTTTCTCCATAATAGAATTGTCAACCAAATTCACGATCGACAATGACAGATCAAAGCACACGTGTGCGATTGGCACCAGCAAGAACTTTATATGTATCGCCCATGCACGAGTCAACTTAGCCTTTTATATATATAGATAAACTTATTAATTAAACCTGCTTTCTGATTTAGCTAAACTTTTCCCAGTCCAGTGAAGCATCTCAACTTCTCTTTCAGGTAATTGTCAGCAACACAGCAGTAAATATCAACACGAAGCAGATTATTATTGTAGATCATGCAGGGAGAGAAAAGGGTAAAATATTTAATTGTAGCAGTGTTTGACTATATTGTGCACAGTGAGAAAACCTGAAGTCATTTTCAAGTTCCACCATTTCTTACTACTTTTCAGTCGGATCAAGTTTCTAAACTTTCTAAATCTCCGATGTCTTGCTAATGAAAAGAAAATAGGGCCCTAACCGGTTTGGCTCAGTGGATAGAGCGTCAGCCTGGGGACTGAAAGGTCCCAGGTTCAATTCCAGTCAAGGGCATGTACCTTGGTTGCGGGCACATCCCCAGTAGGAGGTGTGCAGGAGACAGCTGATCGATGTTTCTCTCTCATCGATGTTTCTGACTCTCTATCCCTCTCCCTTCCTCTTTGTAAAAAATCAATAATATATATATGTGTGTGTGTGTGTGTGTGTGTGTGTATATATACATATACATATACATATACATATATATATATATATATATATATATATATATATGTATATATAGGATTCTACAGAATCTCCTATCTACCTCCTCCAGGACTTCTGTGAGGATCAAATGAGATGAGGCATGGGGAAACGCTTCACAGACATTTAGTTGAACTGTAAAATGTTTGCACCTGGCTATAAAGCAAGTCGGGTTCCTGGGATGAAGAAACTCCAAGGACGCTAGTTGCAAGGGAGAGGAAGACGGGCGTTGCTACGTGATGTCATTACCCGGCGCCCACAGCCACCGTTTCCGGGCTGGACTGGGCTATGGGTTACATTTTGTGCCATGGGGTCTTGGCAGCATTAGCTGTGATTTGGTGGGGTGTTGCTCCACGGTGCTGGCAAGGCCATTGTCCCACTTGGGGAAAGCCGAGTGTTGGTTTGTTGGTGCCAGGTCCATGGTGCCATTTATTTTTAAATGGCCATTGCGCATCATTGCAGCTCTTGCATTGAGCATCTGCCCCTGGTGGTCAGTGCATGTCATAGCTCCCGGTCGGAGGGAAGGACAGACACTTAGCCTTTTATATGTATAGGTAGATTGTTGCTCAATTCCTTCATTGCACAGATCTTAACCAACATGCCAAAACTCTTCAACAATTAAGCATTCTGAGAACAAAAAAATACCAATAATACAAATGAACAAGTAATTCTGAATATCCATTAGTTCTCTTTCTGTAAAGGGTCAGACAGTAAATATTGTAGGTTTTGTGGGTCACATAAAACCTAAGTCACATATTCACTCTTTTCAATAGTTAAAAAAATCTAAAAACCATTTTTAGCTCTCAGACAGTACAAAAACAGGTTACCTGCCAGATTTGGCCTGGGCAGTAGCTTGTCTATCATTATAACAGAGGACTGAGATGTGCTTATTTTAGTTATCGCAACACTTAGTGAGGCCTCTGGGAGACGGTCAGAAACCTATAGAACATAAAGGATCAAACTGCTAATATATGGGTGATATACTTCTAGGTAAGAAGAACAGGTAAAAATGCAAAATGTCAAAATCAGAAACAAATTTAGCATGGTTGAGAAAGAGAAAGGAGGCTAGTGTGTCTGAAGCAAAGTATTAAAAGAAGAATATGGAAAAAGATGACATCAGAGGTAGGAAAGGTTTGGACTGTGTAGTAGCTTGTAAAATGTAATAGAAAGCCTCTGGGTATTTTGTTTTGATACAGGGAGTAATAGTGGGTTATATTATTAAATAGGTTATATTAAATAATTTATAGGTTATATTATAATATAACCTAATTTACATTTTTAAAAGATTACTCTAATTGCTTGAAAGAGAATGGATTAGAAGGAGAGAGGGAGGAATAGAAGCAAGAAGATCAATTAGGAGGTGCCTGTAGTAGTACAGGCAAAGACAATGGTTGTTTGACAGAGCAGTAGCAATGGAGACAGATTGGATGTGTATTCTGAACTCACTGAAATGCTCGAGTAAATTTATTCCATAGAGCCAACTTGAATGAGATGTGGGAACAAACATAACACGAAGGTTTATTTGAAAGCAACTGGGTAAATAGTGGTTCTATTTATTAATATGGGAAAGAGGAATAAGACTTAAAATGCTTTTTGTCATATTAAGTCTAAAATTCCTATAGAGTATCAAATGGAAATATCATGTAAATAATTGGATATATACAGGCTGAAAAACAAACGAGGAAAGGACTAGAGATAATGCACGTCTGGTAATCATCCACATATGGTTGGCATTTTAAGCAACCAGACTAGATAAACTCACATATGAAGAGACTCAGGTAGAGAAAAAGAACTATGATCAAGCCCTGTGCATTACCAATGTTTAGTGGTCCAGGTGCAAAAGAAAGGGGAGTAAAAAACAGAGCAGCTAATGACTTAAAAGCACTTAGGAGTAACAGTGGTGGTGGCAGTAGTAGTAGTAGTAGTAATGGTTAACCCTTAGAATACTTATGTGCCAAAGTATTCATTAAAGTCATTAAATCTGAGAACAATTTTGGAAGGTAAGCACTACTATCGCCATTCTCAAATCAAGAAACTTAAGAAGAGGGAGCTCCAGTGGCGCAATCGGTTAGCGCGCGGTACTTATAAGAAACTTAAGAAGAGGATAAACAGCCTGCTTAGATGACATTTCTAAGCAAAGGAAACCCACCAGACAAATGAAGTCACAAAAGAGAAGTATTTCAAGAAGTAGCAAATGAAGTCAGATAAGGGGAGACTATGACCTATATATTTTTAACTATGGAAATCAGTTATGACCATTTCTGTGCTTGATTTATGATTGTAGCTGACTGACTCTAGGCAAGTACCTCAGATTCTTCATGAAATTAGTGTGAGAGATAAACAAGTTAACATATGAAAAGAATTTAAAACAGTATTGGACACAAGTACTAGTAAGCAGCCATTAGGTGTTGGCAAGTTTTATTAGTATAATAATTATTATTATTGAGTATTCCATTACCTACATATAAGCAGACATCTTATCTTTCTTATTATAAATCACTCATGGTTAGTAATCTATTTTTATAACATCATCCTCTAATATGAAGTCCCAGGAGAATCCAAACCTGCCAATACTTTGATCTTGAACTTTCAGCCTCCAGAACTGTGAAAAAAATAAATTACTGTCATTTAAGCTATCTAGTCTGTGGTATTTTGTTATGGCAGCCCTTGCAAACTAATACAGTTTCAGCACACAATTATTAATACATTTTAATTGACATTGTATTACAATGAACTCCAAAGGATACAAACTCAAGTTTTCTCTCAGAAATATAACGTCCTCTATGCCTATTATCTTTCTTGTTCTAACAGAGCTTCAAATATTATACTCAAGTTCCTTTCTCTTCCATCCCCTCAACTGTAATCATCTCTGTCCTCTATTCTTAGTATTTATCACCATTATCAGGTCTATTTTCCAACACACTATCAAATTTGTAATCTGACATATGTGACACTTGCCACTCTGACACTGTTTTCCCCCCGACTCACTCCTTTACCAGATGCCTCATTTATACTTCTTAGCCTCAGCAGTGTTGACAATGAGGCATTTACCAGGTGTACCAGTTAATAATGTGGATTTTTTTCAACAGATGGAGTTACACATATGTTGATACATATGCAATTTGATATGTATGCTATTTTGTTGTATTGACAGCAAGCTTCAAAACTTCATATGTCAAATTTGCGGAAGGTGTTAACATCATAGATATTTTTACGCTTAAAAATGTCTAATTTCGTGCCCAAAAAAAGAGCATTTGCGGGAAGTTTTAATTCATTACTTTAATTTGAAGTGCTGCTGAAAGTTATTGTATACTTTGGGAAGCTTATGGTGAACATGCTCCATCTCAAGATACTTGTGAATGCTGGTTTAAATGCTTTAAAAGTGATGATTTCCATGTGAAAGATAAAAAACGTCCAGGTCAACCAAAGAAGTTTGAAGACCAACAATTACAAGCATTATAGGATGAAGATGCATGTCAAACTCAAAAACAACTTGCAGAATGATTAAACGTTGCTCAGAAAACGATTTTCGATCATTTACAAGCAATGGCAAAGATTTTAAAGGAAGGAAAATGGGATGGGTGCCACAACAACTGAACGAGAGACAAATGGAAAACCGAAAAGTCATCAGTAAAATGTTGCTTCAACGGCATGAAAGAAGGTCTTTTTTGCATCGAATTGTGACTGGTGATAAAAAGTGGATTTATTTTGAGAATCCCAAATACACAAAGTCATGAGTTGATCCAGGTCAACCATCAACATCAACTGCAAGGCCAAATCGCTTTGGAAAGAAGACAATATTATGCATTTGGTGGGATCAGGAAGGTGTGGTGTATTATGAACTTCTAAAACCAGGTGAAACCATTAATACTGATTGCTACTGACAACAAATAATTTTAACCACGCTTTCATCATGGAATGACCAGAATGTGCCAGAAGACACGGCAAAGTAATTTTGCTTCATGATAATGCACCATCACACACTTCAAAACCAGTTATAGACACATTAAAAGATCCTGCCTGGGAAGTATTAACCCACCCGCTGTATTCACCAGACCTTGCTCCTTCAGACTACCACTTGTTCCGATCGATGGCACACGCACTTTCTGAGCAGCACTTCAAAACATACAAAAAAGTGGAAAATTGGGTTTCTGAATGGTTTGCCTGAAAACAGGAAAAATTTTATTGGGACAGTATCCACAAATTACCTGAAAGATAGGGGAAATGTGTAGCTAATGATGGACATTACTTTGAATAAAGCGCTTTTGATGTTTATCTTAAAATTATCATGTTTTCTTTAATTACAAAATCCACATTATTAATCGGTACACCTAGTAGAAGCATCACCAGCTAATGAGAGCACTTCTGATTCGTGAACAAACCATTAACATGATGGTTTCTGTCGATTATTTAGCTTACTAGTGGCTCGGTGCATGAAATTCGTGCGCATTAAAAGGGGATTAGAGGAAATAATTTAATATTGCTATTTGCCCTTTCTCTATAATAGAAGTGTCAGAGATGAAAGAAAATTAGTAAAATGTATATGAAAACCTTCCTCCTGTCAGAGTCTGGGGCACACCATGCAACCCAGAATCAAGTCCCTGCCCACCCATATGCGCCTCAAAATCGCATGAGACCCAGACCCGGCCGGCCCCCCACCCCTCATTGGGATAGATCCAGACCTGGCTAGTCCCACCCTTGTCAAGCCCCACCGGGCAGGGAACATAGCCTCAGGTCCCCTGGCCTGGCGCCAGGACAGGGGGCGTGGCCTGAGGTCCCGCAGCCCAGACCAGGAGGAGGGGGGGGCGCATGCCTTGAGGTCCCCCGTCAAGCCCCGCCAGGTGGGGGACATGGCCTGAGGTCCCCCGTCAAGCCCCGCCAGGTGGGGGACATGGCCTGAGGTCCCCCATCAAGCCCCGCCAGGCGGTGGGGAGGGGGAGAGCACAACCTCAGGTCCCCCAGCCCGGCACTGGGAGGGGGGAACAGCCTCAGGTCCCCTGTCAAGCCCCATTGGCAGGGGGGCGCAGCCTCAGGTCCCCTGGTTCGGTGCTGGGGCGAGGGGTGCGGCCTGAGGTTCCCTGTCAAGCCCCACCTGGTGGGGGGAATGGCCTGAGGTCCCCCGGCCTGGCGCTGGGGCCGGAGGAGCAGCCTGAGGTCCCCTAGCCCAGCACCAGGACGGAAGCACACCTTGAGGTCCCCCATCAAGCCCTGCTGGATGGGGGGCGTGGCCTGAGGTCCCCTGTCAAGCCCTGCCATGTGGGGACGTGGCCTGAGAATTAGTAAAATGTATATGAAAACCTTCCTCCCGTCAAGCCCTGCCAGGTGGGGTGTGCGGCCTGAGGTCCCCTGTCAAGCCCCACCTGGTGGGGGGCACGGCCTGAGGTCCCCTGGCCTGGCACTGGGGCAGGGGGAGCAGCCTGAGGTCCCCTAGCCCAGCACCAGGACGGGAAGCGCACCTTGAGGTCCCCTGTCAAGCACCGCCGGGTGTGGAAGGTGGCCTGAGGTCCCCTGTCAAGACCTGCTGGGTGGGGGACATGGCCTGAGGTCCCCTGTCAAGCCCCACGGGGGCAGGGGAGGGTGTAGCCCAGCCTTGGGCAAACTACGGCCCACGGGCCGGATCCGGCTGCTCTATCCGGTTCTCTTGCTCTCCCCTCCGCTCCTTTACTTTGAATTTATATTAGTTCACACAAACACTCCATCCATGCTTTTGTTCCGGCCCTCCGGTCCAGTTTAAGAACCCACTGTGGCCCTCAAGTCAAAAAGTTTGCCCACCCCTGGTGTAGCCTCAGGTCCCTGCTGATTGCTTGTTAAGGCTCCTTATGGGAACTTGGCCTCAGCTGTGGGTGCAGCCATCTTTGTGACGGAGTGATGGTTAATTAGCATATTCCCTCTTTATTAGGTAGGATTGTTCACACCAGAAGGCTGGAGTTTTTTCCTGACTGTTGCAGCTGTTCCTTCAGTTCAGAAAGTTCAAATGTTAACTCTATGTAGATTATTAAAGTAAAAAACATTGCTCTTCAAATACTAGAGAGTCCAGCTTCTTTGATTATTACCATCAACAAAACATGTGCTAAGAGTTGATTTCTCTACTTACACTGATAAATCTGTGCTCATTTATCTACTCATCTAGTGTGCCTTCTCTGACCAATAATGTGCATTTTTGCAAAGCAATTACCTTCCAAAGGTAGTAGTATGATCAGAGAACAGAGTATCCCTTATCAACTTACTCAGGAATAAAGCCTAAAATTCTATTACCATTAGAATGAAAACAGCTAAGTTATGCTTCAAAATGTTCATCAAATAGTAATTACCTTACTGCCTAAAGAGTCAAAACATGGCAAATGAATCATTTTTATTCCTTCAAGGTCTTAATCTTATCACCAGTAATGTTGCCAGACCAGTTACAGAAAGGTTCAATCTTAAATTTTTCCTAGGGTTTTGGTCCTTTTAAAAAGGTGCCATCATTCACTATGTATCAAAAACTATATTATGCCAATGACTTCAAGTGGGATTATAAATAATCTTACCTCTACTTTGTTAACCTGTAAGATAACAATGCTAAATAACTTATAGACACTGAGTATCCATCAAAAGAAGTTACTAGTTTTATGTAAAATAAAAGTACAAATTATTACTTTACAGCATGGTAATCATTACAGAATCAGATAGCTAGTCACAGATTACTTGTTAGTACAGAATTACTTATTAGTAAAATTTCAGCTAAACTTTTAGAAGTCATTCTAGAAATTTAAGTTTTCCAATGAATTGTAATTTCAGCTCTTTAAGTATTAGAAGTTGTTTTCAAATACTCTGGATGAAATTATTTCTACAACATATTTCAAGAACTTTATATCCTTTTAAGCAGGGTATACTGAATATAATTTATGCTTTACTTAAGAATTTTAAAAATTACAATAAATGTCAATATTTATATGATAGTGACATTCATAGAAACTACTGATATGTATGAGCAGGGCCGTCTGCCTCCATCCTCAATATCACCAGATTGGCAAACTTTTAGTTTATAGAAAAGCTTTTAATCCTGTCAGTATTAACAACCTACAACCCTCTGTTTCATTGTTGCCTCTAATCCATGTGACCTTGAAAACCAAATATTCACTTAAATTGTCTAAAATAAACCTCTAAATGAAAAGTCTGAGGGATTCTCACATTAAGTATAGAAATGTTAACCATATCTATCCTATATAATAAAAGGCTAATATGCAAATAGACCAAACAACCGGTCACTATGACGTGCGCTGACCACCAGAGGATGTGCACAGAACATGGCGGGCGTCGGCCATGGTGGATGGTGGAGCAGGTGAGCAGGGGCGCCAGACCAAGGCGAGCCTCTGGTGATTACAGAAAATTCTTTGCTCCCGCGCACCGTGGTCCCGCCTGGGGCTTGCACCTACTGCCAGTGCCAGCCCCGCTCGCACCCACTGCCAGTGCCAACCCTGCTCCCACCCGCAGCCAGTGCAAGAGCCGCCCAGCACCAGTCCCAAGTGCTCAGCACTGTCAGCGGGTGTGAGAGGCAACTGGCAGGCCAAATCGCCCCTCAGGGCTTCTCCCCCTCCCCCTCCCCCTTCTCCTGAGGGGCAATCAGGGCCGGCAGCCACCTCTCCCACCCGCTGCCGGTGATGGCCCCACATCCACAGCCAGCGCCAGAACCGCCACTCGCACCACAGCCAGTGCTGGAGCCGCTGCTCACACCCACTGCCGGCACCGGGGGCTAGTCCCAATTGCTCCAAGCCATAGCTGGTAGGAGTGGCAGCTGCCAGCCCTGATCACCCCTGAGGGCTTCTCCACCTCCCCTTGCTCCTGAGGGGTGATCGGGGCAGCAGCCACCGCTCACACCCACTGACGGCACCAGCCCCACTCGTACCCGCTGCTGGCGCCAGCTCCAATCACTCCGTGCCATCAGTGGGTGCGAGCGGGGCTGGCACTGTCAATGCATGGCAGTAGGTGCAAGCCCCAGGCAGGAACACGGTGCGCGGGAGCATAGAATTTTCCATAATCACCAGAGGCTCGCCTTGGTCTGGCACCCCTGCTCACCTGCTCCACCAACCACCATGGCCGACACCCGCCATGTTCTGTGCACATCCTCTGGTGGTCAGCGCACGTCATAGTGAATCTTTGATTCATATAGTTAACATAGCAAATTTACTGAATTTTACTGTCTTTTATACAGTCAACAAAATTTTCCATTTCTTTTTCAACATTTTTTAGTTCTCAAGTATCTATATATGATCTCTATATTGTGCCAAACAGCTTTTGAGTATTTTTTGCCTTTCTTGTCCTCTGTAACTGAGATACTTCTGCATGACCCAAGCATCAGAAATCCTTAAGACTGTACTGGGAACATAGAAATTGATGTGCAATAATAATTGTTCATCTTCCTAGATCTTAAATAAGCTCCCTAAAGTCAACATCTCTGTCTGCTTACTAGTAATATAAATTTGGAGCAGGCTATTCTCTCAGAGTCTTAACTTCTTCATATTCAAAAAAGAATATCAGTCTCCAATAATATGGCCAATTAATTAGAATGAAATAACCACTGAAATTTTTTAAAGTAAGTAAAATAGAAAGTATATATTATTAAAAGTATCAAAGGGCTGACATGACAGTAGGAATTGTAAGAGCAAAACATAAAAGCAGGCAGGAATTTCAAGAGGTAATCAGAGTGCTGAAGCCAAGTTAGCCCGTGACCAAAGCCCAACTTGAGCTTTGGTTTTCACAGTCTCATAAAGATAAAAGTCATGCCAGGGCCCACCTTAGGTAGTAAGTCATATAGGAGATCCTATACCATACAACTGGAACCCATAAAATGAACCAAAGTAAATGTGATCCATTTTAACCTATCTCCTAAGAATTTCGAGGAAAGTTCCTTTAGCACTGCGGTTTAAAGGAGAAAGGAAAAGGAGAGTTCTTGACAAGTTAGAACTTTTTCTGTAAAGGGCCAAATACATATACTTTAGGCTTTAGAGGCCATGTGATCTCTGTTGCAACCACTCAACTCTGTCATTGTAGCATGAAAACAGCCACAGACAAAACAGAAAACACTATTTATGGACACTAAAATTTGAGTTTCATGTCACAAAATACTGTCCTTTTTTCCCAATTATTTAAAAGTATTAAAACCATTCTTAACTTTCAACCTTACATAAACAGGCTATAGGCCACAAGACACATACTGCCGCCTCAGCTACCACTACCCTACACAGACACACACACACACACACACACACACAGATTTGTGACCTTAATTCACATCACCTGGATAACACAGAAAACCCAGGTTATAGCCATCTAGAAGATGCATGTGCAAGTATCACAAATAATGACCCAAGAAAAGGCATTATTTAGAACTAGAGGCCCAGTGCATGAATTCGTGCATGGGTGGGGTCTGGCCGGTCCAACACCAATCAGGGCAGATCAGGGCCAGGCCTGTCAGGAGGAGGAGATGGAGGGAGAATGGCCGGCCAGCCAGCCCGCCCCGATCAGGGCCCAATCAGGGCGGGGCCAACTGGGGGGAGGGGCCGCAGACGATTGGCCAGCGTGCCCCGACCCTGATTGGGGTGAGGGAGGCTGATTAGGGGTGGGGTCAGCCATGGGGAGGGGCTGTGGCAGTGGGACGACTGGCTCCACCCCCGTTTGGGGGTCAGCGGCTGGGGGAGGGGCCATGGGAGGTTGGCCAGCCAGCCTCACCACTGATTGGTGTGGGAGGTGCCAATCAGGAGTGGAACTGGCTGGGGGGAGGGGCCGCAGACCAATCGGGGTGGTGGGGGCCTATCAGAGGCACAGCCGGCCAGGGAGAGGGGCCACAAGTGGTTGGCCGGCTGGCCCTGCCCCTGATCAGGGTGGTGGGACCCATCGGGGGCGGGGCCAGTAGGAGGAGGGGCTGCAGGAGGTTGGCCGGCCAGCCCTGCCCCCTATTGGGGTGGTGGGGGCAATCAGGGGGAAGGGCCTCGGGGAAGTTGGCCAGCCACCCCGCCATCGTTCAGGATGGGAGAGTCCAATCAAGGGCGGGGCCGGGGGGGGGAAGGGGCCGCCGCCCCGCCCCCTGATCGGGTCAGTTTGCCAGCCGCAATGGGCATCATAGCAACCGGTCATTCTGGTCATTACGAATGATGGCTTTTTATATAGAGAGACAAACAAGAAGGAAACGAAACACCATGAAAGAATAGAAATAAATATCCAAAATTTTCAGATATAGGAAATGATCATACACAAAATATAAAATAACTGTTTAATAATGTTTAAAAGAATAAACAAACCTTAAAATATCTGAAAGGCACAAGAACCACAAAAAATTACTTGGAAGATTTGAAAAAAACTAAAAACAATTTATGAAATTATAAAACACAATTGAAAGTTAAAATAAAGTGGAATAGTTGAAGAGAAATTAGTGAATTAAAAGACATATCTGGCCCTGGCCAATGGCTCAGTTGGTTGGACATCATCCCGTACATCAAAAGATTACTGGTTTGATTCCTGGTCAAGGCACATACCCAGGCTGCTGATTCAATCCCCAGTCAGGGCATGTATACGTATGGGAGGCAACTGAATGATGTTTCTCTCTCTCTCCCTCTTCCTCTCTCTAAAATGAATAAAAACATATCCTCACGCGAGGATTTTTTAAAAAGGACATATCTGACTAAATTACCCATAGTGAAAGAATGAAAAAAAAAAACAAGTTTAAAAAACATGTAAGGGAGAAAATCTAATATATATGAAAATCAGAGATCCAGAAAAAGAAAAAAATAGCACTGAAACCATAATATCATTTCCTTTGAAAACAGATATCAGTAACAAAAAGATAACCAGGAATAACAAATGGTATCTTTCACACCAATATATATCCCATTCTATACATTTCTACTAGAGGCCTGGTGCATGAAATTTGTGCATTTGGGGGTCCCTCAACCAAACCTGCGCCCTCTCGGAGTCCGGAAGCCCTGAGGGAATGTCCAACTCACGGCTTAGTGGGGAGCAGGCCTAAGCTGGCAGTCAGCCATCCTTAGCGCTGCCACAGAGGCAGAAGAGGCTCCCACCACAGTCGCTGCATTCGCCAGCCATGAGCCTGGCTCAGGACTTCTGGCTGAATGGTACTCCCCCTGTGGGAGCGCACTGACCACCAGGAGACAACTCCTGCATTGAACGTCTGCCCCCTGGTGGTCAGTGCACGTCATGCGACCAGTCGTTCCACCGTTCAATCGATTTGCGTATTGGCCTTTTATTATATAGGATAATATAACATTGATACTTTCCCCTAAGTTCTCTCCCCCTTGAACTTGGGTGGACCTTTGTAACTGTCTAGAGACCCGTGGTCGGCAAAATGCGGCTCGCGAGCCACATGCGGCTCTTTGGCCCCTTGAGTGTGGCTCTTCCACAAAATACCACGGCCTGGGTGAGTCTATTTTGAAGAAGTGGCGTTAGAAGAAGTTTAAGTTTAAAAAATTTGGCTCTCAAAAGAAATTTCAATCGTTGTAGTGTTGATATTTGGCTCTGTTGACTAATGAGTTTGCCGACCACTGGTCTAGACCAAAAGAATTTAGCAAAGTGAGGCTGAGTGTCTTCTGAGGCTGTTACTATTGTAATTAGCTAGTTATTAATATTAATGGCAGAAAGCAAAGAGAAGGCCAGACATTATAAGCATGGTCATCTCGGCAGCTTCACCAGGAAGCTACAACTTTATATTACCCAGGGAACCACTGGTCAATTCCATGCAAATCACTTGGGAAAGGGGTCCATCAAAGGGGAAATGGACACATGTGCAGTGAAGTCAGGGTGATGTAGGAAAGGTGCCTGCCTATCAGTCTAATCTAGAAACAAAGATCACTGGCTAAGGATGTACTCCAATGCAAGCCCGCGAAAATTTGGGAATACATAATCCCCAAAGGAATTCTCACTCTCTTGTTCCTTTTACTTCTCTCCTGCTTCCCTGCACTCACTGTGTGCCTCCATAGTCATGTGGACCTTACACACAATGGATTGCAACTGGGAACACAAGCTAACCTAGCCAGATGTTGGAGTTATGTGCAAATATGGAGTAGAAACTTTGGGCACCAGCTTTGATCTTAGCTCTGCTGAAGACAAAATGGGATTTTTTCCAAGGTAGGATGGAAGGAGATGGACCTTAGAAATACAAGGGTTTAATTCCACAGAAATAAAGCTTTCTACAACACCTCATGATGGGACCCACAGGAAATTCTTATTCCCACGGCACCCCAAGAGCCCCACTGCCACCAGCAATAGGTGGGGACATGCAGAGCACCCCAATGATAACAAGGCTAGTTCATAAATAGCAAACAGCCATTTGGCTTCTACCTAACGCTTTCTCCCTCAGGAATTCCAGTGATCATACCGTAACAGCACTTTAAAAGCCCCGTGGAAAAATCCACATAGAAAGGAACTGAAGCAGAACTGCCAAGCTGAACCATTCCTAACCCACAAAAACTATAAACAATAATGAGCCACTAAGTTTTGTAGTTAACTTACTATGCCATAATAGATAACATACTAGAAAATGCTCACACAGGTAGTAAATTTTAAAATATAGTTCCAAATAATCCACATGACAAATAAGTACACAGAAAATATTTTGAACTAAACTATAACAAAATACTACATTTCAAAACTTGCGAGATGCAACTAAAGCAATACTTTATAGTACTGGTCGCAACCTTTCGGACCTCACAGGCCACCAGTGGTCCACGGACCGCCAGTTGGCAACCGCTGCTCCAAAGGTTTCCTTAAACCAGCGGTCACCAACCTTTCGGACCTCACAGACCACCAGTGGTCCGCAGAACACCGGTTGGCGAACGCTGCTTTATAGGAAAATTTATAATCCCAAATAAGTATATAACAGAAAATAATAGATATAATAGGTACTTCTATCTATTCAATAAGATAGAAATAGAATAGCAAAATAAACCTTGGACAAGTAAAAGGAAATAAAAGAAATAATGAGAATAAAAAAGAAAATATACACTAGTAAGGGCCAAAAGCCAGAAGCTGGGTCTCTGAAAAAACTATAAATTGGCAAATATCTATCAAGATGACAAGTGAAAAATAGTGTTATTAGGAATGAAATAGGGAACGAAACTACCAATGCTGCAAATATTAAATAGTTAAGAGGATTTTTTAAGAGAATTTTTTAATTTAGATGAAATTGAAAAAATCCTAATAAATACTATATAATTTAGCAAAACTTACTCAAGAAGATACAGAAAACTTGAATGGTCCTTATTATTTTTTTAATCCTTACCCATGTATATGTTTTACTGATTATTTTTGGAGGGGGAGGGGAGAGAGAAACAGAGAGGAAGGGGGAGGGAAAAACAGTGATGTGAGATACATCGATCGCTTGCCTTCAGTATTTGCCCAACTGGGAGTTCAAATCTGCAACCTAGGTGTATGTGCCCTGACCAGGAATCTAACCTGCAACCTTTTAGTGTACAGAATGATGCCACCTAGCCAGGACCTGAATAGTCCCATTTATAAAAACAAACAAACTTAATGACTTCAATAAAAATAAAAATAAAAATCTCCCCCACAGAGAAAACCAGAGCCACACTGTTTTACCACCACCAAGTTCTGCCAAATACTCAAGAAATAAATACTCCTATCTTAAGTAAATTTTTCCCAATTCTTTTTATGAGGCTGGCATAATTCTAAAACCAAAAAATTCTGGCAGGGACCAGACAAGAAAAGTCATAAACTAATCTTATTCCTGAACTTGAATACAGAAATTACAAACAAATATTAGCAAATAAAATCCAGCAATATAAGATAAGTATAATATACTATAATCAAGTTAGGAATATCCAAAGAAAGCAAAGATAAATCTGATAATAATCAGAAAGCCAATTAATATAATCAAACATATTTAAGAAAGTCATAAACATTCAGTGTTTGCTACTATCTCTAAAGGAATCTTAGTAAACTAGGAACAGAAGAAAACTTCTGTAATTGATAAAAGGTATCTATAAAAACCTACCGATTACTTAATGAAGAAGGCTTAACATTTTCCTTTGAGATCAAGAATAAGACAAAGATGAACCCTATCTATTTCTATCAAGATTATACTGGAGATACCAGGAAGCATAGAAAAACAAGAAAAAATAAAAGGTATAAGGATTAGAAACAAGAGACAAAACTGTTACCTGTATATGACAATTACGTACACAAAAAAGGAAGAATCTACAGATAATCTTTTATTAATTCTACTAGAGGCCCAGTGCACGGATTCATGCACCAGTGGGGTCCCTCAGCCTAGACTGCGCCCTCTCGCAATCCGGGACCCCTCGGGGGATTTAGCAGTGCATGAAGCGGCAGGAGGCCAGGGAGGAGCCTCCCCAAGCGGGGGCCAGGCACTGCACCGCTCCCACTCATCCCAGCCCCACTGCACCTGCCATCACCACCAATAGATAGTGCTGCCACAGAGGCAGGAGAGGCTCCTGCCTACACAGCTATGCTTGCCAGCTGTAAGCCTGGCTTCTGGCTGAGCAGCACCCCCACTGTGGGAGCGCACTGACAACCAGGAGGCGGCTCCTGGGTTGAGGGTCTGCCCCCTGGTGGTCAGTGCACATCATAGCAACCAGCCGACCGGTCATTTGGTTGTTCGGTCGCTTAGGCTTTTATATATATAGAAGATATTTTGACAGATATAACTTGATATAGTTTAATATCTCTATATACCAGCAACAATTAGAAAACAATCTTTTAAAGATATCACTCACTACTTACAACTGTATCATAAAATATGAAGTGCTCAAGACTAAATCTAACAAATAACGTACAAAACCTCTACTGAAAAAATAAGACATTATGAATCATCACAGAAATGGAAAGATATCCATGTTCATAGACTGAAAAACTCAATGTTGGAAAAATGTCAGTTCTCCCAAATTAATTCTAGTCCATTCAATCTCAATAAAAATCCCAAGTGTTGTTTTTTTATGTGGGATTATTTGTGTGTTTTTTCTGTGGAATCTGACACAGTAATTTTAAAATACATATATGAAAGTGCAATGGAACAAAAACAGCCAAGACTCTCCTGAAAAACAATACAAAGTGGAAAGACTTGCCTTATCAGATATCATAACTTATAAAACTTGAAGTAGATGGTATTACTAGTACAGGAATAAACAAATAGACAAATAGAACAGAGGAGCAAGTCCAGAAACAAAACCACACAAATATGAATAATTGATATATGTGGCACTGCAGATCAATGGAGAAAAGATGAACTTTTCAAAACCGATGCTGCGACAATCAAGTATCCTGAAGTGGGAAAGACTGAAACTAGACCTCACACTATCCACAAGATCTATTCCCAGGAAAAGACCAAATGTGCTGGGTTGTTGCTGTTTTTGTTTTTTTTTTTAATTGATTTTAGAGAGAGAGGAAGGGAGACAGGAAAACACCAATATCAATCATTGTTTCCCTTGTTTATGCATTCATTGGTTGATTATCATATGTACCCTGACTCGGGATCAAACCTGCAACCTTCGCGTGTTGTATCCAGATAATGCTCTAACCAACTGAGCTACCCTCCAGGACTAAAGACCATATTTGTAAAAGGTTAAAACTTAAAAGCTCTTAGAAGATAATGTCGGAGAACATCTCTTTACCTCAGCCTAGGAAAGGCTTTCTGTAAAAAGATTAAATCACAGAAACATGGATCAGACTGTGGAATCTCAGAGGGAAGGCGAGGGTGGGTGGATAGGTGGGAAGAGATCAACCAAAGAACTTGTATGCATATATGCATAACCCATGGACACAGAAAATAGTGTGGTGAAGACCTGGAGGCAGGCGTGGCTAGAAGGGGTCAATGGGGGGAAAAAGGGGACATATGTAATACTTTCAACAAGATTTTTAAATTTTTTTAAATAAGAAATAAATAAAAGTAAAGTAAAATAAAAAGATTAAAAAACACTAGCCAACCATTAAATCTGAGAAATTCTGTTGGTCAACAGGCACCACAGAGAATGAAATCCCCAAACAGAAGATACTTGTAACAGGTATCACTGAAGGACTAGTATCCAAAACACATGAATTTCTAAAAATCAGTAAGAAAAGCACAGACCACCTCGAAAAAAAAAGCAAACTAGACAACCAACTTGAACAGACAGAGCATAAGAAAAAAATTCAGTGACTATGAAAAAAAGTTCAACTTCACTAGTAATCATGGAAATGCAAATTAAAATAAGAGATTCATACCTTCAGATTGGCAACAATTAGAGTATGACAATACCAAGTATTGAGAAAGTACCGCAATGGGAACTGTCATACATTGTGTTGGTGAAAGTGTAAATTGAAATAATTTTGAAAAACACTTTGCTATTATCAGATTTAATATGTGCATACCTTGCAACCCAGCAATTCCATTCCTAGGAATCCTAGAGAAGCATCTGCATACCTGCAAACATGAAACACATACAAGAGCACTCACCACTGAATTTTTTGTATAACAGCAAAAAATTGAAATCAATTCAAATGTCCGTCAAAACTAGAATGAGTAGCCCTGCCAGCGTGGCTCAGTGGTTGAGCATCAACCTAAGAACCAGGAGGTCATGGTTTGATTCCCGGTCAAGGCACATGCCCAGATTGCGGCTCGATTACCTGTGGGAGGAAGCAGCCAATTGATGACTCTCTCTCATCATTGATGTTCTATCTCTCTCTCCCTCTCCTTTCTTCTCTCTAAAATCAATAAAAACATATATTTTTTTAAAATGCTAGAATGAGTAGTAACCTGGCCCTACGTGGCTCAGTAGTTGAACATCAACCTATGAACCAGGAGATCACTGTTCGATTCCTGGCCAGGGCACATGCCAGGGTTGCACACTTGATCCCCAGTAGGGGGAGTGCAGGAGGCAGCCAATTAATGATTTCTCATCACTGATGTTTCTGTCTCTCTCTCCTTCTCCCTTCCTTTCTGAAGTTAATAAAAATATGTATTCTTTAAAAACCAGAATGAGAAAACTGTATTATAATCAAACAATGAAATACTTTTTACCACAATGAAGTCTAATGAACTATTATGGCTAACTACAACCTGGAAATAATTTCATAAATGCTGAACTAAATTTTTGAAATCACATAAAATATTCATATGAAGTTCAAAAGCAAGGAAAACAAAATTATATCGTTTCAAAATATATAATCTGGAATTTTAAATTATGAAGGAAAGAAAATGATAGTCACAAAGGTCAGGATAATTGCAACCTCCACAGAAGAGGATATACTGACAAGGGCAAAGGGAGGGTGAGATAAGGGGGAGGCAAGTCTGGTTTGTTGGCCTAGACAATAAAAATATTCATAATTTTCTTTAAACTGCACATTTTATTCTCTCTCCTGTGTATATATGAATAAAAAAAGTAACAATTGCATATGATTGCTATGGTAGTTTAATTCAATAAAGCAACCTATGTAAGCCTGTAACCTAGTGTGCATTTTTTTAAGCTACTATAATTACATGAATTTTTGTATCTTCCAAAGTGGTCAACACAGTAAGTTGCTCATGGCAGATGCCCAAATATTTTATCCAATAAAAAATTTTATTCAAAAATTCCCTTCAATCACTGGAGTAAAAGACAATTTAGATCTGAATGGTTAGGTTCCCTAACCTCCAATTTCTATTTCACAAACCCAAAGCTTGACTTCCTTGTATCCTAATAGGCACCCTTCCCTCTCCCTTTATTATTCCTGATCTCTTACTCCTAACACTCATACTATACATCTTATCTGCCTTACAACATTGTAAGTTGCTGTCCACTGAATATTTTGAATCCTATATAGTCTGAGATCTAAGGCAGAAAAGATGAAAAAGAAAGGCTGAAGTTAAGGAGAGGGGAAGGTGTGGGGGGAAAAAACAGTGAGGACAGAACTTGAGTTATCCTTAGATGAAAACAGCCAGGACATTGGGTTTTTAGTTCCAATACGTCAGGGTGCCAGGAAGCACAGGGAGAGAAAGCAGGTAAATCACCTACTGACCCTCTGAACCTGGTATATAAAAAAATTAAAACATTAATATTTGTTAATATCAATCACCTAATTTTTAGAGGCAAAAAGTATACCTCTGTCCCAAAATGTATCTACTTCTCCTGAAATTCTTACCAATAATATCATCATCAAAAAACACAACAAAGCCCCCTCAGACTATAAGTCTCTCTTGGGGAAGAAACTTTATTTTTTAATTAATTTATTCAACCTGTATTATTTATTCATTGTTCAAAAGATTAAACATAAATATACATCAGATCCAGATTCATTAGATATTGGTATATCAACAAGATAGAATATGATGCCTCCATATAAAAGTCTGAGAAACATCTATATGTACCAATATGGAGCACTCTCCAGAATACACTGTTAAGTAAAAAGGAAAAAGAGAGAGAGAGAGAAGAGGTACAAAACAGCATATACAGGGTGTATGAAAGGAGAATACACACATACATACACCTTTGGTGTATGAAAGGAGAATACACACATATAAATACTGGAATGATTGATCAGAAACTTACAAAAACGGTTACATATAGGAAAATATGAAGCAAATGGAGCAGAAGGGATGGAAATTAGATTTCTACATATGCCTTTTCATTTGATTCCTCCTTTTGAACTATATAAGAGTTTTATATATTCAAAGAGAACATTAAATCAAAAAGCAGGGGAAGCAAATCCTAAAATGAAAAACAAATGGACTTAACTACATATCAAATTGCTAAAGTCATACTGAAAAAATAATGATTAAATAACTTTTGAATACAGTACTAACAATAAGTATATCCTCAATGGCATACATTCTAAGATAAACAAAATGCAAAAAAAATCTTCAACATCACTGAGTTTTATTTATTTTGAAACTACTTCAGGTAAAGTTAGAAAAATTTATATCAATGTTGATAAAACCTAAGATTTTCAATGTTAGGAGACTAAAACTGAAGTAACTAAAAAAAGATAAAGAAACCTGCAATGTTAAATTTGATTTAAAATTATCAATGTGACCTCTTGCTTTTTCCCCAACAAGGCCTAAAAACAATGACAGCCCCATAATAAGGAGCACATTTAGCATCCAGATATTGGTTTCTAAATTTCATCCAATACTATAAGGAGACAGAGCTCCTTAGAGAAAGTGCTGACTCTAAAGCAGCAAGAGTCATGGTGAGCCAAGATATCTTGTACCCAAATACTAATAATAGGTTTATGCAAAAAAGAACTCAGACGTTGACTCGAAGGGGCTCTCAATGTCCTTATTTAAGATAATTTGAGCATCAAAAAGAACAGTGTCTGTAATTAATTGTGATACAACAAATAAAAATCTGAGACTATAAAAACTCATTTGTCACCACTGTAGATGACTATTAGATCAACTCCTCACTCTGAAAATTAGATGGGAAAGAATTAAGCATTTATTTATTCTGCCCTTTTTAAAGAAACTGTATAGTTCACTCCCAGTTTATGAAGGTTATAAAGCTCTTGTTAACTAAAAAATGACAGCTAATAAATGTAACTGAATTACAGAATCAGAAAAATCACCATTTTTCAAATTTCAGTTAACTGATTTGCCAATGACTCAAAGGATGCTAAAATTATTTGGTAAAAAATACTGAAGAATGGAATGGTACCAAGTATGGTAACAAAGTATCACCCCCACAGACTACTGCACTTGATGATCACAAGAGGAAAAGAATATGCTTTTACAATGGAGAGATATAACAAACATCACCATAAATCTCACAAAACTGAGATCACCAGTTTTGACATTATATACCTCCCAAGTTAAGTAACATGAAATATAACATCAACTATTAAGTATTTTTGCCAAAACTTTTTAACATGGATCTAATCAAGCCTTTAAAATATAACTTCCAGTGTACAGGATATACAGGGAACAAAGGAACAAGTTAAAAACACAAAGAAACAATCAGATAACTCTTAAGACACAAGCCACTACAAGATCTGGCCTTCAGAGAGAAATTTCAATATCATAAGAAAGGGGAGTGGAGAAAGGAATTTTTGCTAAAAAGGACTACAAAGATAATAAATATCATTTTATGAAACAATTGGGAATATTTAAATGTAGAGTAAATAAAATGTTATTAGGAAATTATTGTTATTTTTCTTAGGTATTGGCAATGGCAATGTGATGATAAGGAGAACACCTATTTTCTAAAGTAATATATGCTGAAGTATTTTTAGGTAAATGTCACAATATTAAAAACTTTCAAAAAGATTCATGGGGACTGGGTGAAAAAAATAAAGGGATTTTTTTTTTTAAGTTCAGTGAGAGTGTATCACACAGATATGCATAGAGACCCATAAAGATATGGATGGCATATTAACTTCTGAATCTGGGTGGCAAATATAGCACTATTCTTTGTTCCATTCTTTCAACTTTTCAATATTTTGTTTTTTATTATAAAACAGCACAGAGTTGAGAGAAAGAGAATTAAAAGAGATGCTAAAGCATGTCAGAAAAAAATGAGCTAAAAATCATTTATAAACACATATCCACAGTCACCTGAAAACCTTTCACCCTTACATTAAAAAAAAAAAAAAACAATCCTGAGATTACTCAGCCCACTATCTTCTGCTCAATATAAGCAAACAGATTTCAAACAAATATTTGACCCTCTACAAACAGCAATAGCACTACAATCTATTAATGATTTAAGGAATATTTGTCATTGGCAAACAGAACATTTTGTTGATATCTCACGCTGAATCAAAATATATTCTAATATCAATTAATCTTATATGCTGACATTAAGAAAAGCATTTGAAATTTTTTTAATTGAAAAATGTTATTACACTTGAAAGAGAGCTAGCTGGCAGATGATCCAAGATTTACTTCTATTAGCAACAAACTTTGGTTAGCCATTTATTCTAATGTCACACAATGAAATTCTTTAAATCCTTGATCTCATATTTAAACATAAGAAAAAAATATATTCAAAGGGAAAAAGACTTATTGAATATCAACTATGTGCTTCGTGCTTTAAAAGTGTTTAACTGTAATGGTTATCTTGTGAGGTAAATATTCTCATTTGAGAAATGAACATTCTTAACCATCAGAAATGTTAAGTGACTTGCCCACAAATGACAGCTCATAAGTAATAAGGCTGAAAATTGAATGAGGTCTATTGGAAATGCAGGTTTGAAAGTCCATATGCTTTTCAATTAATTGGCCTTAATGGTTTTAATATTTACATGCAGAAAAGCCCATCTAAGGAAAAAGTATATTTAAAAGAATACCTTCATATCCAAAGAGCTATATAATCTTAAAGTTTAAGAAAAATCAAAACTGTAAAGTACAACACAGGGAATAGAGTCAATAATATTGTGATAACTATGTATGGTGCCAGCTGAGAACTGGAAATATTAGGTGGGAACACTTTGTAAAGTATATGACTGTCTAACCACTATGCTGTACACCTGAAACCAATACAAAATAATACTGAAAGTAAACTGTAATTGAAAATGGAAAATTAAATTTAAAAAAAATCAAAACAGAAACAGAAAAAAGTACACTGTAAAATTATTGTTAGTTGCAAAAAGAACAATTCTTAGCAAGCCAGCTGTCTGTCTATGAGGAAAACTAGTCCTTGATGTAAAATTACACTCCAGTTGCCCGTTGGATGACCCTACTGCCAAAATATGAAACATAATTCACATTAAACCCAGAGGCCAACCACCATTTAGAAAATGGAAAATGCTCTACATGTTTAATCTACTCATCTCAAGATATTTACCACTCAAAATTAATAGGCTATTTTCAGCAAACATTCTTTGATCTATCATATTCTTTCCTGACACTAAAATATTAAACTAAAAATTAAAGTATTAAATAAGCAAGAAATCTACTTACACAACACACATCCCACACTGAATATTAGTATTATGTGCTTCTGAATTTGTCTAGTGCATAAAAATGTGCAAGCCCTAGCCGGTGCACTCAATGGTTAGAGCATAGGACTGCGAACCAAAGGGTTGCGGGTTTGATTCCCAGTGAAGGGCATGTACCTGGGTTGCGGGTTTGTTCAGACAGGAGTTAACCAAGCAAAAAAAGGGGGAAGGGAAAGACAGTAAAGAACAAAGAATGCAAACCAGGCAAGAGGAAGCGTATATTCCGTAAAAATGGACCAAAGATTTAAGGAAGACAGCAAGTAAGGAAAGTTCAGAGAATTAAGACGCAGATCATTAAGGATCTCATATACATGTCATGCTATAGTTCAAACTTTATCCTGAAAGCAATGAGAAAGCACTAAAGATCTTTCAATAGAAAGGGACATGATTAGATTTGTATTTCTACCATAAATGTCAATTGTGGTGCCTGCCATGCTTGCAACCCCATATTGTGAGAGATTAGCCTATACCAGCCGTGGGCAAACTATGGCCCGCGGGCCGGATCCGGCCCGTTCGGCTGTTCTATCCGGCCCGCGGAGCCGAAAGAGCGGAGGGTTCTCTTGCTCTCCCCACCACTCCTTTACTTTGAATTTATATTAGTTCACACAAACACTCCATCCATGCTTTTGTTCCGGCCCTCCAGTCCAGTTTAAGAACCCACTGTGGCCCTCGAGTCAAAAAGTTTGCCCACTCCTGGCCTATACACTGCCCCATGCTTTTCACCTTTATGATCCTGCTCCACTCCCACATGTGCAAATAAACACATAGCCAACATTAAGTGGCCAGGAATAGTCACGTGACGAAAGTATACAGGTTTGGTAGCAGTCCATGAGGAGAAAAAAAACTGAGCCAAAGAGATTGTTTCTTGGGAATCCTACATAATAAAAGGCTAATATGCAAATGACCGAATGGTGGAATGACCGGTCACTATGATGTGCGCTGACCACCAGGGGGCAGACACTCAACACAGGAGCTGCCCCCTGGTGGTCAGTGCACTCCCACAGGGAGAGCGCCGCTCAGCCAGAAGCCGGGCTCATGGCTGGCGAGCACAGTGGCAGGGGTGGGAGCCTCTCCCACCTCTGTGGCAATGCTAAGGATGTCCGACTGATGGCTTAGGCCCACTAAGCCATCAGTCAGACATCCCCCAGGGCTCCCAGACTGCAAGAGGGCACAGGTCAGGCTGAGGGACCCCCCCCTCAAGTGTACGAATTTCATGCACCGGGCCTCTAGTAGAAACCAGAAAATCCTAGAGAGAAGGAAGAAGTTAACAGGAGCTCAAGTTAAAAAGATAGCAGCCAGGAGAGGGAATAATGGCGGCGGAATAGACAGACGTGTTCCGAGCCTTGTCCCGGAGCAGAAAGAAAGAACAGCTGAGGGACGCACAAGGAGTGTTTGTTGGCTGGTTGGGAGACAGCTGAATTCCAGAAGGAGGTGGGGGACTGCTGAACGGGGTTCCCCTGACCTGGCAGCACCAACTGCGGCTGGGTCTTCTCCCGGAGCTGCGGGCTTGGACGCGGAGTCTGCGCCATCTTGATCCGGAAAGTGGAGCTTATCTGAAGCCTGAGAATCCACAACTGCGGCACCCCAGGAACAGCTGCGAGCCCCAGAACAACGCTCCCCAACTGGCGCAAGCACACGGGTTCAGAGGAGCTCTACACTCCACCACGGAAAGGTCAGATTTCGCCTGGGATAAGGTGAGGTCTCTGGTCCCGGCGGGAGAGAGGAACGCGCGTTTTGCGGGAGCTGGAGGACCAGGGAAGTCTGTGCCTAGAAAAATCCGTGGCTGTAGGGGCTGGCGTGATCTGTGATTGTGGAAAGGGGTCCTCAGAGCTGCTAAGAGAAGGGCACTCTAAAAAGCAACCCATTTTGATCTGAAGTGCAGGGACACCCTAAGAATTTCAGGCTGTCCAGACTTACGCGCAGCCCGTGCGCTCCCTTTGTGCCTGGGTTTACTCGCAGTCCTGGAGTTGGCACACTTGGGCTTTTTCCTCTTCAAATCCTTGCTTCTGATTACTAAGCCCAATACATAGGATCACCCAGTTGGGGACACCCTGGGAGACTGCAGGGGAAAGTTGTTTTTCTGGAACCTGGGGATCGGAGCGGGGAGTGACCATCAGAGAGTCAGCTCTGAGGCAGACCACGCCCACAGGCCGGTGGCGAGTGCCACAGGGAAAGAAGGCTCTAACACTGCCTAGAGAGGCCATAGATAGACCCGGAAGTCAATCCAGAAACACTGCCACCCAGGGGCTGAATCACAAATTGACTCTTGCATAATCAAAAATAAAGGAATACGAGAAATTAAGACACACCGCCTGCTTAAAATCAGGACTGGCTTACAACACCGAAGAGCAGTGGATCGCAGGGAACTGCAATACTGTCTGGACTGAGAAACAGGCGTGCCAAACAGAAAAACAGAGGAAGTGAATGACCTTCACTACTTCACATTTTATTTTTACCTTTTATTTTTTTATTTTTTTATTTTTTTTTATTTTCATTTTTTGCATCTTTTAATCAAGAAACTTTTTTTTCTTTTTTCATCACTTGATTTTACCTTTTTAATGATTACATTTTTATTTTCAATCCGTATTATTACTACTGCTATTTTATCTTTTTTTTTTTTTTTAAAGTGTCATTTTATTTTCTCTTCATTTTATTTTGGGATTAGGGTTCTACATTCTATTTTTTATCTTTCCTTTAGCATCGTTTTACTCTATCTCAACTCTACCTTTAGGCCATCACTCTCTTCCTAACCTCCCCCTTTTCAGTGTCCTGTTTGTCTTACCCTTTTACTGCTTTAGATTTTCCCTATTCTTTCTGTTTACCCCTTGTTAAAATTTCACCCTACTTACATATCTAATCTCTAATCCCCTGCTCCAAGTCCACATACACCTCTCCCTTCGCTGTCTGAGCTATCCATAAACTTGTCCTTCTCTCTGTCCTTTTGTTGTTGTTTGCTTGAATGTAGATTATATCCAATTTTTATGCTGTTTTTGTGAGATTGTTTTGCTTATTCTTCTTTTGTTTATTTTTTTGTTTGTTTTGTGCTTCAGCTTTCCCTTGCCTCAATCCATATTAGTTGGTGTTGTAGTTTGTATTAATCCCCAGGCACTTGTTGCTGGCATTTGCTGGGATTAGTGATTGTTCTATTGGAGTTTTATCCCCAATATATATAGTCTGTTCCCCTTTCTCTCTTAGTCACTTTCTTGTCTCTCTTACTTTTTTTTTTCTCTTTACTTTCCCTTTTCCCAATTTCATTTTCACACTCCTTTTTTCTTTTTTTCTTTCTTTCTTTCTTTTTTCCTCTTCTTCTTTCTCTCCTATCACCTAATTTGCCTTTCTCTGGTGGTCACCTTTATTGGAGGTTATTAATATCGTGAATACATTCCTGTTCAGTGCCTTGTGAGTTGTACCTGGTAGTGCTGTATTTTGGGCCTTTAAATCAACCCAGGAGAGAGAGAACTACATAACCAGACACCCAGAGAAGAGAGACCATGGGGAGACAAAGAAGCAGCCCGCATATGAAAGAAAAGCAGGCATCACCAGAAAAGGAAGTAAACGAAATGGAGGCAAGCAACCTTCCAGAAAAAGAATTCAGAGAAATGGTCATAAGGTGGCTGAAAAGAATGGAAGACAAATTCGACAATATGAGCAAGAACCAAGAGGAAATGAAGAAGAACCAAGAAGAAATGAAAAATGACATCGCTGCTGTAAAGAACTCAATAGAAAGCATCAAGAGTAGACTAGAAGAAGCAGAGGACCGCATCAGTGAGCTAGAAGACAAGATGGAAAAAAATACCCAAGAAAAGCAACTTCTAGAAAAAAAAATTAAAAGGCAGGAGGAGAGTCTAAGGGAACTTTGGGACAACACGAAACAAAACAACATCCGCATAATAGGGGTTCCAGAAGGAAAGGAAGCTGAGCAAGAAATAGAAAACCTCTTTGAAGAAATAATGACAGAAAATTTCCCAGATATAGGGAAGAAAAAACCCACACAAATCCAAGAAGCTCACAGAGTACCAAGCAAAATGAACCCCAAAAGACCTACGCCAAGGCACATTATAATTAAATTGGCAAACACCAACGACAAAGTAAGAATCTTAAAAGCAGCAAGAGAGAGACAGAAAGTTACATACAAAGGAACCCCCATCAGACTAGCAACTGATTTCTCAACAGAAACTCATCAGGCCAGAAGGGAATGGAATGAAATATACAAAGTCATGCAAAGGAAGGGGCTGAATCCAAGAATACTGTACCCAGCAAGGCTGTCAATCAAAATTGAAGGTGAAATCAGGAGCTTCACAGACAAAAAAGGACTAAGGGAATTTATTACCACCAAACCAGCAATGCAAGAAATGCTAAAGGGTCTACTGTAAAAAAAAAAAAAGAAAGAAAGAAAGAAACAGGAAGCGAAGAAGTAACACAGGGGTAAAGAATAGGAATGGCGACAAATAAGTACCTATCAATAATAACTTTAAATGTAAATGGATTAAATGCCCCAATCAAAAGACATAGGGTAACAGATTGGATAAGAAAACACGACCCATATATCTGCTGTCTACAAGAAACCCACCTCAGAAAAAAAGACGCACACAGACTGAGGGTGAAGGGATGGAAAAAGGTTTTCCAGGCAAATGGAACTGAAAAAAAAGCTGGGGTAGCAATACTTATTTCTGACAAATTAGATCTCAAAGTGAAGGACATAACAAGAGATAAGGAAGGCCATTTCATAATACTAAAGGGAGCAATCCAACAAGAAGAAATAACTCTGGTAAACATATATGCACCCAATACAGGAGCACCCAAATACATAAAAAAACTCCTGGAGGATATTAAGGGAGACATTGACAGCAATACAATCATAGTAGGAGACTTTAATACCCCACTATCACCATTGGACAAATCCTCTAAACAAAACATCAGCAAAGAAACATCAATCCTAAATGACTCACTAGACCAGATGGAATTAATTGACATCTTCAGAACATTTCACCCCAAAGCCACAGAATATACATTCTTCTCAAGCGCACATGGGTCATTTTCAAAGATAGACCATATGTTGGGACATAGGCAAAGTCTCTTCAAATTCAAGAAGATAGAAATCATATCAAGCATCTTCTCAGACCACAGTGGCATAAAACTGGAAATCAACTACAATAAAAACAACCCAAAGAAATCAAACACATGGAGACTAAACAGCATGCTATTAAACCATGACTGGGTTACCAGAGAGATCAAAGAAGAAATAAAAAACATCATGACAACAAATGACAATGAAAACACTACAATACAAAATCTATGGGACACAGCGAAAGCAGTCTTGAGAGGGAAGTTCATAGCTCTACAAGCCTACTGCAAAAAACAAGAAACAGGGGTAATAAATTACCTAACCCAACAACTCAAAGAGTTAGAAAAAGAGCAACAAGAAAAGCCCAGTGTAAGCAGAAGGAAGGAAATAATAAAGATAAGAGCACAGATAAACGACATAGAGACCAAAGAAACAATACAAAAGATCAACAAAACCAAGAGCTGGTTCTTTGAAAGGATAAACAAGATTGATGAACCTCTAGCCAGGCTCACCAAGAAGCAAAGGGAGAGGACCCAAATAAACAAGATCAGAAATGAAAGAGGTGAAATAACAACAGATCCCGCCGAAATACAAAGGATTGTTAAAAAATACTACGAACAACTCTATTCCAACAAACTGGACAACCTGGAGGAAATGGACATATTCCTAGAAAAATATAACCTTCCAAAACTCAATCAGGAAGAATCTAAACAGCTCAACATGCCAGTAACTATGGAAGAAATTGAAGCAGTCATCAAAGAGCTTCCGGCAAACAAAAGCCCGGGGCCAGACGGCTTCACAGGAGAGTTCTACCAAACATTCAAGGAAGAACTAAAACCTATCCTCCTCAGACTATTCCAAAAAATTCAAGAGGAAGGAACACTTCCCAGCTCCTTCTATGAAGCCAGCATCACCCTAATACAAAAACCAGATAAAGACAACACAATGAAGGAGAATTACAGGCCAATATCCCTCATGAATGTAGATGCCAAAATCCTCAATAAAATTCTAGCAAATAGGATCCAGCAGTACATCAGAAAGATCATACACCATGACCAAGTAGGATTTATCCCAGGAATGCAAGGATGGTTCAATATCCGCAAATCAATAAATGTGATACATCACATAAACAAATTGAGAGATAAAAATCACATAGTCATATCAATTGATGCAGAAAAAGCATTTGACAAAATCCAACACCCTTTCTTGATAAAAACTCTCAACAAGGTGGGAATAGAAGGATCATACCTCAACATCATAAAAGCTATATATGATAAACCCACAGCTAACATCATACTCAATGGGCAAAAACTAAAACCATTTCCCCTAAGAACAGGAACAAGACAGGGATGCCCACTCTCACCACTCCTGTTTGACATAGTACTGGAAGTATTAGCCACTGCAATTAGACAAGAAGAAGAAATAAAAGGCATCCAAATTGGAAAAGAAGAAGTAAAGCTGTCCTTATTTGCAGATGACATGATATTGTACATAAAAAACCCGAAAGACTCCATCAAAAAACTAACAGACTTAATAAATGAATTCGGCAATGTAGCAGGATACAAAATTAACACCAAGAAATCTATGGCATTTCTATACACCAACAATGAACTTACAGAAAGAGAGACTAAAAAAGCAATCCCATTTTCCATCGCACCAAAAAAATTAAGATACTTAGGAATAAACCTAACCAAGGAGGTAAAAGACCTATATGCGGAAAACTACAGGACACTGAAAAAAGAGATAGAGGAAGATGTAAACAGATGGAAGAACATACCATGTTCATGGATTGGTAGAATCAACATCATTAAAATGTCCATACTACCCAAAGCAATCTATAGATTCAATGCACTCCCCATTAAAATACCAACGGCGTATTTCACAGACCTAGAAAGAACTCTCCAAAAATTCATCTGGAATAAAAAAAGACCCCGAATAGCCACAGCAATCCTGAGAAAGAAGAATAAAGTAGGAGGGATCTCAATACCAGATTTCAAGCTGTATTACAAAGCCACTGTCATCAAAACAGCCTGGTACTGGCACAAGAACAGACATATAGATCAATGGAACAGAATAGAGAATCCAGATATCGACCCAAACCAATATGCGCATTTAATATTTGACAAAGGAGGCATGAGCATACAATGGAGTCAAGACAGTCTCTTTAATAAATGGTGTTGGGAAAATTGGACAGATACATGCAAAAAAATGAAACTAGATCACCAACTTACACCATACACAAAAATAAACTCAAAATGGGTACAGGACTTAAATATAAGACGGGAAACCATAAAAATACTAGAGGAATCCACAGGCAGCAAAATCTCAGACATATGCCAAAAGAACTTTTTCAGTGATACTGCCCCTAGGGTAATGGAAGCCAAACAGAAAATAAACAAATGGGACTACATCAAAATAAAAAGCTTTTGCACAGCAAAAGAAACCATCAACAAAACAACAAGAAACCCCACTGTATGGGAGAACATATTTGCAAATGGTATCACTGATAAAGGTTTAATTTCCAACATCTACAGGCAGCTTATACAACTTAATAAAAGGAAGATAAATGATCCAATAAAAAAATGGGCAACGGACCTAAATAGAAGCTTTTCGAAAGAAGACAGAAGGAAGGCCAAGAGACACATGAAAACATGCTCAAAGTCACTAATTATCCGAGAGATGCAAATCAAAACAACAATGCGATACCATCTCACACCTGTCAGAATGGCTATCATCAACAAATCAACAAACGACAAGTGTTGGCGAGGATGCGGAGAAAAAGGAACCCTCGTGCACTGCTGGTGGGAATGCAGACTGGTGCAGCCACTGTGGAGAACAGTATGGAGTTTCCTCAAAAAACTGAAAATGGAACTCCCATTTGACCCAGTAATCCCACTCCTAGGAATATATCCTAAGAAACCAGAAACACCATTCAGAAAGGATATATGCACCCCTATGTTCATAGCAGCACAATTTACAATAGCTAAGATTTGGAAACAGCCTAAATGCCCATCAGCAGATGACTGGATCAGAAAACTATGGTACATCTACACAATGGAATACTATGCTGCCATAAAAAAGAAGGAATTACTACCATTTGTAGGCACTTGGATGGAATTAGAGAACATTATGCTAAGTGAAATAAGCCAGTCAATGAAAGAAAAATACCACATGATCCCACTCATTTGGGGATAATGAAAAACATTATAAACTGATGAACAAAAAGATAGTTACAGAGGCAGTAAAGCATCAAACAGACTGTCAAATTACAGTGGTAAGGTTAGGGAGAGGTGGGGGAAATAAGAGATCAACTGAAGGACTTATATGCATGTATATAAGAGTAACCAACGGATGCAAAACATTGGGGGGTGAGGGCATATATGGGAGTGGGGTGGGGGTGGGGGGCAATGATAAGATATGTACACATATAATACCTTAATAAAAATTTGAAAAAAAAAAAAAGACATAATTAAGGCAAAATAAAAAAAATAAATAAATAAAAAAATAAAAATAAAAATAAAAAAAAATAAAAATAAAAAGATAGCAGCCAGGAGTCAAGATGCTAGCATGAAAGTGACATAGCAGTTATAAGGAGGCAGAAATTAGGAATAAATGAATGCTATGAGCTGGGCATGGGGGTGAGGGGGGCTAAGTAGATAGAAAAAGAGTAGCTAAGACAAATTAACAGTAGAGCACAAGAGTGAAATCTGTCTTTACCTGTTTCTAGTTTTATTTATTAAGCTCCTATTCTTGAAACAAAGTTGTTTAACTTTTCCTGGGTTCCCTTGTTTCCTGGGTTTCCTTCCAATAAGTACCCGACTACTTAAGGTAACTTGAGTCTCTTCTTTGCCTGAAAGAGCCTAACTAAAAGAGCATTTTAGAACACTTACTCTGACAGCAATGCAGAGAATGAACTGGAGGGCATGGCATAACAACATGCAGAAGAGAAAAGGCAAGACAACCACTTAAAAAGCTTTAAAAAAGCCCAACAGATATTTTGGGTTAAAATGAAGTCGAGACAAAAATATCAATTAAGAATATGAAATATCATGAAGGAGAATGTACAAAACTTAAGTGATGTTGGTAGTAAGGTACACAGTGTAGTGGAAGATGACTCCCAGGTTCCTGAAGGCTTCGTGAGGAAAGAATGGTGCTATTCATGAAGATAGGAAATCAAAAGAAAAAATTTTTGTTGCCGTTTGTCTCCCTCTTACCCACCTTTTGGGGGGTAAAAGAGGCAGAGAAGAGTTTTATATTGTACATGTTTGAAGTGCTTGTGAAATGTGAATCCAAGTGGAGATGTCCATTAGCAATAATTTATAGGGGTCTAGAATAGAGGCAAGAGTTCTACAAAGCAACTCTAAACTTAGGAACAAATAAAGTTGATGTTATAGTTTTAAAACAAAACCGAAAATTCTTTGGCCAATATTTATTTTAAATTAAGTTAACATAACTAAAAATCATGCAAACTAAAAACAACATATTCTTGGCAAAACACATTTCAAACCTCCTGCATCTCTCTGTGAAGACAGAACAAACTACTAAATAGTATAATCCAAATGATCAGGAAAGGTGGAGTATGTATTACTAATTTCTACTGAGATTTTACTTTTTTTTTAAAGTCTAAGTTTAATGAATCATCAGAGAAATGCAAATTAAAACCACAATGAGATATAGCCTCACATCTGTCAGAATGGCTATCATCAATAAAGCAGCAAACAAGTGTTGGCGAGGATGTAGAGAAAAGGGAATCCTCATGCACTGTTAGTGAGAATGCAGATTGACACTGCCAATATGGAAAACAGTATAGAGGTTCCTCAAACCTTAAAAATGGAACTGCCTTATGAACCAGCAGTTCCACTTCTGGGTATTTACCTGCCAAAACACTAATTCAAAAAGATATATGCACCCCTATGTTCACTGAAGCCTTATTTACAAAAGCCAAGATATGGAAGCAATGCAAGTGCCCATGAACAGGCAAGTGGATGTTACTTACATGCAATGGAATATTACTTGGCCACAAGAAAGAATGAAATCTTACCATTTGTGACAACATGGATAGATCTAGAGAATATGATGCTAAGACAAACACCATATGATTTCACTTATATGTGGAATCTAAAGAACTAAATAAATGAATAAACAAAATGGAAACAGACTGACAGACACAGAGAGCAGACTGGTGGTTGCCAGAGGGAAGGAGATTGGGGGAATGGGTGAAATGGGTGAAGGGATTAAGGAGTACAAGTAGGTAGTTACAAAATAGTCAAGGAAATGGGAAATACAGCATAGGGAATAGAGTAAATAATATTGTAATAACTATGTATAGTGCCAGGTGGGCATTAGACTCATTGGAGGAATCACTTTGTAAATTATGTGATTATTTAACTACTATGCTAAACACCTGAAACTAATATAAAAAAATACTAAATATCAAGTATAATTGAAAAATAAAATTTTAAAAACAAATGCAATGTAAAAAAAATCTACTTAAAAAATAAATTTTAAATTAAGACTAAAATATCTAAGTTTACTCCATTTCTTTCATGAATTGTACACCACTAATAATAACTAAGGGGGGGATATATTAAAAAGTCACATGTTAGACAGTGAACCTCACTATTGAATATTAAACTACTAGAAGCCCGGTGCATGAATTCGTGCATGGGTGGGATCTCTCAGCTTGGCTGGTGATCAGAGCCAGTCGGGGCCGGCTGGGGGTAGGGACCTCCGCAAGTTGGCCAGCCGTAGGAGGTTGGCTGTGGGAGTGCACTTACCACCAGGGGGGAATCTCCTGCATTGAGCATCTGCCCCCTGGTGGTCAGTGAGCATCATAGCGACTGGTCAACCGGTCATTTGGCCATTCGATCGCTTAGGCTTTTATATATGTAGATAATAACAAGATTTTTTTAAAGACTTAATCACATAATTTACTAGCTGACATTCAACTTTACTTGTACTGTAAATGTTGGGTTTCCGTCCTACAATCTTTATTTCTCATCCAAATCCTTTGCCTCCAAAATCTATTATTATGAACTCAGAACTTGATAATGAGCTTAAGCCACAAATCCAGTTGCCTACTGGCTATCTATATCTGACAGAAGTATAATCACCCAAACTCAACATGTTACAATTGAATTCCTCTTTCTTGACAAAAATAAAAATTAAACTCCTTCCTCATATGAATCCCCACACATCATTGAAAGGCACAAGCTAGAACCTAGATTGTATCTTCTATTAACCCTCTCCCTAATCCCAAATCCACTGAAATCACCTAGTCCTTTCTACTCCCAATATACAAGTCCAGACCCACTACCATCATTTGCCTGAATTGCCTTTCTCATATTCCTGCCTTTAGCCTTTGTCTACTCTTCAATCTACCCTCCTCACTGAAGCCAGAGTTACCTTTTAAAAATGCAAATCTCGCCCAGCTGACGTGGCACAGTGGCTGAGCATCGACCCAGGAACCAAGAGGTAACTGGTTTAATTCCTGGTCAGGGCACATGCCTGGATTTTGGGCTTAATCCCCAGCAGGCAAGGTGCAGGAGGCAGCCGATCAATTATGTTTCTCTCTCATCGATGTTTCTATATCTCTATCCCTCACCCTTCCTCTCTCTCTAAAAACATCAATAGAAACATTAAAAAATGGGAGAAACCAAGATGGCGGCATAGGTAAACACCTAAACTGCTGCCTCACACAACAATTTCAAAACTACAACTAAAAGACAGAACGGACACCATTCAGAACCACAGGAAAGCAGGCTGAGTGAAAATTCTACAACTAGAAGGAAGGAGAAAAGCTCACAGAGAATTGGAGGTACGGCAAAGGGGCTTTGTGCGCGCAGAGAGGAAGGGCGGCTGAGAGCCTGGCTGACTTCCTCTGGCGGAAGGGGGAAGGAAGCCTCCGACCGCACTGAACCCCAGTTCTGACTGCACTGAACCCCAGTTCCGGGCGAACCCCTGGGGACCCACGCTCTTACGGGGGGAGTCTGGACTCTCGGGCGGAGACTCTGGAGCCGGGGAAGGCGGAGGACTGAAAGTGCGCATGCGCGCACGCCGGTGCGCACAAAGGCTGCGGGGGTTGCCACAGGCTTTCCCTAGTGGAGGGGAGTCAGAGGATTCTGACTGCACTGAGCCCCAGTTCTGACTGCAGTGAACCCCAGTTCCAGGCGAGCCCCTGGGGACCCACGCTCTTGTGGGGGGAGTCTGGACTCTCGGGCGGAGACTCGGGAGCCGGGGAAGGCAGAGGTCTGAAAGCGCGCCCGCGCCTGTGCGCACAAGGGCTGCGGAGGTTGCCGCGGGCTTTCCCTGGTGGAGGGGAGTCAGAGGCTCCTGACGGCACTGTGCCCCAGTTCTGACTGCAGTGAACCCCGGTTCCAGGCGAGCCCCTGGGGACCCACGCTCTTGTGGGGGGAGTCTGGACTCTCAGGCGGAGACTCGAGCTGGGGAAGGCGGAGGACTGAAAGCGCACATGCACACAGGGGCGGGGCTGACAGGAAGCCAAGACTGAGACTCCACCCCATCCAAGCTGAGCACAGAGGCTATTGCAATTTGGCAAGTCTAATCCTATAGGGCTGTCTCCAGCACCGGGCTTCTCCCAGCATAGACACAGCTGATCCTTACAGCCAACTGGCCTGGAGGTCAATCTTCCCAGTGATACCAACAACAATAAAGACTTAATTACAACAAGGCTGTACACACAGTCCACAAAGGGGTGCACCAAGAGTGTCCACCTCAGGTTAACTGGGGAAGCAGACCCACTGGGCCATATTGGAAACCTAGCAGAAATATATACCTTACCAACTCAGGGAATCAGTGAAAATGCGGGGTCAAAGAATCAGATCACAAACGAAAGAAATGGAGGAAAACAAATGACTGGATATAGAATTCAAAACCACGGTTATAAGACTTTTTAAGAATATCCTAGAAAAGGCCGATAAATATAACGAGACCCTCGAAGATATGAAAAAGGACCAACTAGAAATTAAACATACACTGACTGAAATAAAAAATATTATACAGAGACCCAGAAACAGAATAGAGGAACACAAGAATCAAGTCAAAGAATTGAGATACAAAGAAGCAAAAAACAGTCAACCGAAAAA
This sequence comes from Plecotus auritus, assembly GCF_963455305.1. NCBI lineage: Eukaryota > Metazoa > Chordata > Mammalia > Chiroptera > Vespertilionidae > Plecotus > Plecotus auritus. The sequence goes on along the minus strand of NC_137770.1, from coordinate 122,155,583 downwards.
GCAAAAAGCAAAAAAAAAAAAAAATCCAAAAAGTTGAAGATAATGTAAGAAGACTCTGGGACAACTTCAAGCGTACCAACATCAGAATTATGGGGGTGCCAGAAGAAGAGAGAGAGCAAGATACTGAAAACCTATTTGAAGAAATAATGACCGAAAACTTCCCCCACCTGGTGAAAGAAATAGACTTACAAGTCCAGGAAGCCCACAGAACCCCAAACAAAAGGAATCCAAAGAGGACCACACCAAGACACATCATCATTAAAATGCCAAGAGCAAAAGACAAAGAGAGAATATTAAAAGCAGCAAGAGAAAAACAGTTAATTACCTACAAGGGAGCACCCATACGACTGTCAGCTGACTTCTCAACAGAAACTATGCAGGCCAGACGGGAGTGGCAAGAAATTTTCAATGTGATGAATAGCAAGAACCTACAACCAAGATTACTCTACCCAGCAAAGCTATCATTCAGAATTGAAGGGCAGATAAAGAGCTTCACAGATAAGAAAAAGCTAAAGGAGTTCATCACCACCAAACCAGTATTATATGAAATGCTGAAAGGTATTCTTAAAGAAGAGGAAGAAGAAAAAAGTAAAGAGAAAAAGTATGAACAACAAATACATATCTATCAACAAGCGAACCTAAAAATCAAGTGAATTAAAAACCTGAGGAGCAGAATAATCTGGTGAATATAATAGAATCAGGGGCATAGAAAGGGAGTGGACTGATAATTCTCAAGGGGAAAGGGGTATGGGGGGTTCATGAAGAGAATGGACAAAAATCATACACCTATGGATGAGGACAGTGGGGGGGAGGTAAGGGCAGAAGGTGGGGTGGGAAAGGGGTGGAGGGGAGCTATGGGGGGAAAAAGGAGAAATAATTGTAATAATCTGAATAAAAATTTATTTAAAAATTTCAAAAAAAAGTAAATAAAAAAAATAAATTTAATGTAAAAAAAAAATACACATGTGAAAATACTGTGCAATAATAAAAAACTATGTTAAAAAAGGAAAAAAAAAAAACATTAAAAAATGCAAGTCTAATCATTTCAGACCCCTACTTTAAATCCTCCAGTAACTTATTTGATAAATATTATAGTCACCATTAAAGCTAGTCACTCCAGCCCGGCTGGTGTGGCTCAGTGGTTGAGTGTTAACCTATGAACCAGGAGGTCACAGTTCAATTCCAGGTCAAGGCACATGCCCGAGTTGCCGGCTGGATCCCATGTGGGAGGCAGCCCATCAATGATTATCTCTCATCATTGATATTTCTATCTCTCTCTCCCTCTTTCTTCCTCTTTGAAATCAATAAAAATATATTTAAAAAAGAAAGAAAAAAAGCTAGTCATTCCATGGAAGTTCAGCAGATCAATCAAATTTACTTTAGTTATATCTTTTTTTTGGCAGGTGCAGCACAAAAGAATCATCAGGAAAATTTTTTCAATCCTGAAATATACTTAAAACATACATATAACAACTGATACATTTAAAAGAAAAGCATAGCCGAAACCGGTTTGGCTCAGTGGATAGAGCGTCGGCCTGCGGACTGGAGGATCCCAGGTTCGATTCCGGTCAAGGGCATGTACCTTGGTTGCGGGCACATCCCCAGTGGGAGGTGTGCAGGAGGCAGCTGATCGATGTTTCTCTCTCATCGATGTTTCTAGCTCTCTATCCCTCTCCCTTCCTCTCTCTGTAAAATATCAATAAAATATATTTTTAAAAAATAAATAAATAAAAAAGAAAAGAAAAGCATAAAGCACCGTTTGTAAAATCAAAGACTGAAAATATCTCAAGACCACCAAAATGGAACTACCATCCAGCTAGCAAATGAGGCACTAACACATGTACTGTTGTTGAATGGTCTCTAGGGTCTATTATAAAGTGGGGATAAAAAGTTATATAGTGTGCAGTATGCTTTAGTGCTTTAAGAATATAAATGTACAAGCAGTTGACGTACGTTGTTTCGTGGTTACATCGCCATCTCCCATTTATTTATTAAAAAAAAAAGTTCCGTCATTTCAATGTATGTACATATGTGCTTTATGTTTTTTATTACTTATTTACCACAAGTAAAGGTCAGGAATTGTTATCTTTCTTTTAATTTTTGTTTACTGTTTCACTTCATTACTGCTGTGTTACATGCTCCATGTGAGTGACGTAGGTGCTTATGCAGGTGGGTTCCAACTTATGTGAAAATCAAGTTACGTTGCGCCGTAGGAACGGATCTCCAACATAACCCGAGGACCTACTGTATATGCTTCTATATGCTAGAAATATCATAGATATGGAATTAGTGGTTGCCTCTAAGAGTGAAAACAGGTGGTTAGAGGATAAAGAGAAACTTTTTCCTACATATTCTTTTAACCCCTTTGATTTTTATATTCCATCTAATTATTATCTATAGTTTTAAACATGATTTTCCCCCTCTTCAGTTCCACACAAAATAAAAATGTTAAATATACTGACTACAAAAACCTCTCTATACGTCATCCCTACAACAACGTTAAAATTATGCACTGATCATTTGGTGTAACATTACATTTCCTTCTTCATAGCTCAGGAGTGCAAATTCAACAACAACATTTTATTCAATACTAGTGGCCTGGTGCACGAATTTGTGCACATTGAAATGAAATTAATTAGAAGAAATATTTTAATATCTCTATTCGCCCTTTCTCTGTAATAGAAATGACAACTAAATTCACAATTGACAATGACAGATTGAAACACACGGGTGCGATTGGCACCAGGGAGAGCTTTATATGTATCACGCACATGCAAGTCAACTTAGCCTTTTATCTATATAATAAAGAGCCAGGGTCTTAACAGTAGTTACGACCAGACCAGAAGTCAGTGCTGGGTTGCCGTGGTGACCCAGCACTGACTGAGGCCGCTGCTGGCGCCCCAACCCAGCACTGACTGCCTAGGGGGCTGCAGATTAGGCCCGGAGAGAGGCCTGCAGAGAGAGAGGCAGGGTCTGATCCATAGCCTCTGTGGCAGCCATTGATCAGAACTTGCCTCTCTTTCTCTCCCAGCCTGGCCAACAGCCGCACCTCCATTTCTCTCCAGGCCTCCACCGGGGCTGCTGATCAGCCCCGACTTTCTGATAAGGCCCCGTTGATTGGCCCAGAGACGCTGACTGGCATAGAAACTGACCAATCAGAACCAAATTGGCCCGCAGAGGAGGGCAGTTGGGGGCAAGATCAGGCCAGCAGGGGAGGGCAGCTAGGGGCGATCAGGAAAGTAGGCAGAGGCAGTTAGGGGCGATCAGGCAGGCAGGCAGAGAGGTTAGGGGCGATCAGGCAGGCAGGCAGGTGAGTGGTTAGGAGCCAGCAGTCCCAGATTGTGAGAGGAGTGTCTGACTGGTGGTTTAGGCCCAATCCCACAGGGCCCGGATTGGAGTGAGTGCAGGCTGGGCTGAGGGAACCCCCCCTCCAAGCACAAATTTCGTGCACCGGGCCTCTAGTATATATAGAATAAACTTGCTTAATTAGACCTGCTTTCTGATTTAAACTTTTTCCAGCCCAGTGAAGCACCCCAACTTCTCTTTCAGGTAATTGTCAACAACACAGCAGTAAATATCAACACGAAGCAGATTATTATTGTAGATCACGCTGGGAGAACAAAGGGTAAAATATTTTACTGCATCAGTGTTTGACTATATTCTGCACAGTGAGAAAACCTGAAGTCATTTTCAAGGTCCACCATTTCTTCTTTTCAGTCTGGTCAAGTTTCTAAGCTTTCTAAATCTCCATTTTCCAGCTAATGAAAAGGAAATAGGATTCCATCAAGTTTCCTATCTACCTACTCCAGGACTTCTGTGAGGATCAAATGAGATGAGGCACGGGAAAACACTTCATAGACATTTGATTAAAGTGTAAAATGTTTGCACCGGGCTATAAAGCAAGTTGTGTTTCTGGGCTGAAGAAACTCCAAGGAGGCTAGTCACTAGGGAGAGGAAGCTGGGCATTGCTACATGATGTCATTACCTGAATGGACACTTAGCATATTAGCCTTTTATATATATAGATAGATTTTACTATTGCTGAGAAGCTATTGGTAATGACACCAGTGAACATTGCATGATAACTGTACTTGATCCTTGGAAAAGCAAGACAGCAAGCAACACTAGGTAGTAGAAATATATTAAATTGACATTAACTCTTTGAGGATTAAAGAAAGCTATACCAGTAAATATTACTTTTCCTGCAAATTCAAAAACAGCAAATAAAAAAAAAAAGTTCCCAGTATCCTTCAAAACCAGTACAAAAGATCTGTAAAATCTGCAAGATGAAGCAAATGATACTACATGGAGACACAGTTACATCCAATTAGTGGAATGTGACTTAATCCTTAATGGAAGTTCCTAAAATCAGATCTGGTGGACTATTTCACATGTTCTACAAAAGACACAAGATGAGAAGCAGGCTGTGTGACCTTATAACAGCACACACACCCTGCCTTTAGCTTCCATACTCTTCCCCCTCCCTCCCTTTCACAGCACCAGACTAAACCCTTCAAAGATGGGTGTCAGTTGGTTGGTTCCCTTATGACCAAGTGGGGAGCATAGGCTAAGCTAACATCCCTTCAGCATTTCATGGCTAAGCCATTTCAACCAAAAGGATCACCACCAGGAAAAACAGATAAGGTCTGCGTAGGGACAGAAGGTCTGAGGGAGAGGGGTGGGAAGAGAAGGGGGTGTCTAAAGGGTGGCTGACATCAGATCTACCGGAGGGAAGAGCATCATGAAATAGACTATGTGAAAGCTTAGTTGGGTAGGGAAAGAGCTGGTTGGCTTGGCGGTGAGCGACCTGGGAGGGGGAGGTCCGCTCGGAAAGGGGTTGGGCAGCAATGAATCTGCCTTGGGGCTGGGGGTTGCAATGGGTAAGGGGGCGACCGTGACTGGGTCTCAGAGAAAATGTGATCCGGTAAGCTCACGGGAGAATGTCACGGAGTCTGGAGGCTCCTTTAAGAATCTTAAGAGTCCGAGGAGAGTTCTAATGGGGCGTGCTGCGAGTAGGGGGATTCGCGGCAGAACCGCCAGGGCGGCTGGAGGGCCGGAATCGTGTCAGAGATACGAAGGGTGGGGTCCATTGGGGACCCGGGGCAGGGATCGTGAGTCGCAGAGGCTCCAGAGCAGACCCGCTCGTGGGGCGTCTCCGCTGGGGCGGGGCCGGAGGGCCCCCGCAGGAGTCCAAAAGCGAGACTGAGACATGGGCCGGGCCAGCGGCGGGGCAGCTGGGTGGCTAAGGCGGGTCTTACCTCGGGCTTCGCTGCGGTGGCCACTGCAGCCCTCCTCTATGGCGGAAGCTGCCTCCCACCCTCGGCCCCAGGGTGAGGCCGGAGGAGACAGCAGAGACTGAGACCAGCGAGGGTTCCGGGAGGGTGGGCCCAGTTGCTTCAGGGTCCGGGCGAGCGGCCGCCGCGCATCCCCCTCCCTGTCAGAGAGACTCCGCCCGGCCTGGGCAGGCACATCCCCCGCCGCACCCCGCCCAGAGAGCACGCGTCGAACCGCCGCCTCTGCCGGTGCCGCGGATGCCTCTGCCACCGACTCTCAAAGTCCTGCCTGGACTCTGCGTAGCCACCATCAACCGCCGCCGGGTCCTCTGTCGGCTCCAGCCCGCGCGCCCCCGACCCCGCGCACGCGGCCCCGCCCCGCGCAACTCCCCAACTGCAGACCAGCAGGCGCGCGCGCACTTACCTCCCACGCCCCCTACCGCCTACCCGAGTTGGCCCGCTCGCACGTGACGCCACCAGAGAGTCCAGTGTGCGCTTGCGCAGGCGCACCCCATTCCGTTGACTCCAGGCAGCCCCGCCCAAAGGTTTTTTTTCCTCTGCGAATGGCAGAACTGGGAACGCTGCCTTAGACTCTCCCTCTACTGGAGAGTAATGTCGCAAGGTTAGGGTAGAAAGCTCTGGGTTTGCGACCGTAGCTCTCGCTTTCCGGCCAATACAGAGACAGAAGTGCCTGAAGGCTGGTTGAGGTGGTGAGGCCCGAGGCAGGTAAGAAGCCGCCTCCCCGCTTCGGTTTGTCGGTGATTGTGTCCGGGCATGGGACTGCTTTGCTGCCCACGCAGAACTAGCGTACCCATGCCCCCTCCCCAATTCTGGCTCTTGATTCTCAGCGGGGCCCCTCTGAGCCCCCGCCCCTTTCCACACACACGCCCCCTCTCCCCGCCCCCGACCTTTTTTTTTTTTTTTTTTTAGTCCTTCCCATTCATTCTTCCGACTTTTTACAGTGGTTTCCATACCTTGGACCAAGAAAGTCAGAAACGAATGAAATAGCCTCAGCTTTCTGAACGTCGGAGATGATGAGAGAGTCCGCAATGGTAGTAAATTATAACAGAATAAAAGCACAGGATACTCTTTGAGCATAGAGGAACCCCCACCCCCACCCCCGATTGCGTAGGACGAGGAAACCCTTTCAAGGCGACCTTTGGCTCACTCTTAACTTGTGTTAGAAGGCTAGTGAGCAATAGCTGGTCAAAGAAATAGGAGAGAGAAGCAGAAAGAGTGCCAGGTACAAAAGGATATGACAGTATTTGGTCCGGAAGAGTAAAAAGTTCGAGGAATAGGATATAGCTAGTGGAAACCATACTGGGGTAGCCTACACTTTAAGGAAGCGTCGTTGTACAGGCTAAGAAGGATGAGGACCGAGAATGTGGGCCGCAATTATATTTTCTTTAAAGATGGGAGACTCTTGCCGAAACCGGTTTGGCTCAGTGGATAGAGCGTCTGCCTGCGGACTGAAGGGTCCCGGGTTTGATTCCGGTCAGGGGCATGTACCTTGGTTGCGGGCACATCCCCAGTGGGAGGTGTGCAGGAGGCAGCTGATCGATGTTTCTAGCTCTCTATCCCTCTCCCTTCCTCTCTGTAAAATATCAATAAAATATATTTAAAAAAAAAAAAAAAAAGATGGGAGACTCTCAGTGTACCATGGAACCAAGAAGTTGAAAGTTGAGAGTTCATGGGTGAGGGTGTCCAATTTATAGAATCAAGAGCTCTAATAGAACTCAACCTTGTACGCACATCAGAATCATCTGGGAAGCTTTAAAAAAAAATAAAATCAATGTTGTTGCTCCACCCAAAACCAATTAAACAATCTCTGGTCCGGTAATGTTTTCTCCTGAGATGACTAATGCTGAGGGTTGAACCCGTAGGGAAGGACATAAAGGTATGGAGTTGGCTTTGTGACATTAGAATGGGGGTCATTTGATGCGAGAGTTTGGGATGGAATGAGAAGCTTGAGCAGAGTGATGAAAGTTTTGAATAACTGCTCTGGGAAATGGAAGAAGAAAAAACTATTCCTGCCTTTACCATAAGCACATTTCCATCCCTTAATTTTAATCAGGTCCCCTCATTTACAGCTCTTTTTCCTCTCCCTTTCTCGTCTATTTATCTGCTGGGGTTTCAGTCTTATAGCTCAAGAGTATCCTCATTTTTATCCCCCAAAAGATCAGAGTTGAGCCAATTTATGAAATGCAAAGACTAACTTCACTCTCCTAAGAGATTACTACACACAGTGCCTTGCCAATTATTAATTTCATCAATCATTTAAGTTAGGAATGAGATATAAACATATTTAGGATATAGCCCTACTAGGATATCATAGTATTAGGGAAAACAAACCTTTAACATAAGAATTCACTTGGCTGGCAGAGAAGGACTGTAAAGGCAAAGCCCAAGCCAGTGCAGGGCTACTATCTATTAACTTGGGTTAATCCAAAAAACCTGTCTGTCTGCCTCCAGATAAGAGAGAGTCACTGTTGTGTGTTGTGACTAGAGTATAGTATGCAGAATGGGTAGAGCAGAGAGAAAGATAATAAAATTTAGGCTTCAATCCCATGCTAAAACATTTAATTTATATACTATAAACAACTAATAGGTAAAAATAACAAAGGTAAAAAGAAAATAACCTCTTTTATACCATGGACCTCTGTGATAGCCAGGCCTGTGGCCCCTATCTCAGAATGTTTTTAAATGTGAAATAAAATACATGGAAATTAATGGAACCAATTTTATTCAAAGTTTTAAAAATATTAAAACAAGTGTGTGATGTAGTTATATATGTGCTTCTTTGTGCCTTAATCATCTGGCAACAGGTCTTATTGTATAATTCCAAAATAATGATGAGTGTTAATTATTTTTTGAGATACCTGCAACAACTTTAATATGACATGAAAATATCCTATTTTTTATTAGTGACAAAAGACAGGGATTGCTGTTACTACTCTGTATCATTGCCTACATTTATTGATGAAAATACCGAATTTCACCTAGAGATTATTGGAAATAAAAATGCAATTTTATTCCCCATTCCAAGTCCATGGAAACCTTAAATTCTAGCCACATCCTGGCCCATGGAGCCTAGATTTATTTATAAAAAGCTCACTCTGTTGTTTTTAAGCAATAGCATGATATATCAAATCTGTGTTTCAGAGAGGTACTAGAGTGGTGTTCACTTCCCAACCTTTCTGTTGGAACTGGCTATTGTCTTCTGCTCCTCCAGTACCTTAGGTGCAGCAATCCACAGTTGCCTAATACTTTAGGCCTACTGGAGGAGTGAGTTTGTAGCAGCAGTACTAGGAAATAAATTGGGAAAGATAGGTTAGGGCTATTTTTGTGGAAATCATTGAATGCCAGGCTGTAATCTGTGCTTTCTTTGGCAGATGATGGAGAGATGTAAAAAATTTTGGAGTAGGATAATATAGAGTTCTTTGTGAAAAATTATTCTAACAGTAATGTATCAGCCGTGGGCAACTACGGCCCGCGGGCCGGATCCGGCTGTTCTATCCGGTTCTCTTGCTCTCCCCTCCGCTCCTTTACTTAGAATTTATATTAGTTCACACAAACACTCCATCCATGCTTTTGTTCCGGCCCTCCGGTCCAGTTTAAGAACCCATTGTGGCCCTCGAATCAAAAAGTTTGCCCACCCCTGGCGTTAGATCATCAAAAGATAAGATAGGAATGAAGATACTATATCTATATATAGAAAAGCCAAGTGACCTTTACAACTGGACAACCGAGTGACCGGCTGGTAGTTATGACACACACTGACCACCAGGGGGCAGACACTCAATGCAGGAGCTGCCCCCTGGTGGTTAGTGCACTCCCAGCCAGCCAACCTCTTGTGGTCCCTCCCCCCAGCCTGCCAACCTCCTGCAGTCCCTCCCCCTGGCTGGCCAGCCCTGATCGCTCCAATCGCTGGCCAGGCCGAGGGACCCCACCCATGCACGAATTCATGCACTGGGCCTCTAGTAAATAAGTAAATAAATAAATGATTTTTTTAACTAAATGTTATTAAGGGATCTTCTAAAGAGTTTGCTAAATTACTTTATTTCCCAAATGTGCTGGCTACTCTAAAAAACACAGATTGGCCCTAGCCAGTGTGGCTTGGTTAGTTAGAGCATCGTCTATGCTCCAAAAGATGGTAGATTCGATTCCCAGTTGGCGGGGGGGTGGGGGGGGGGGTCATAAGGAAGGCAACTGAATCTATTTTTTTTTTTTTGCCACGTTTTTAAATCCTCAAGCGAGGATATTTTTCCATTGTTTTTTTTTTTTTTAGAGAGACTGGAAGAAAGAGGGAAAGACAGAAACATCGATGTGAGAGAAACACACCGATTGGTTGCCTCCTGCAGGAGCCCTGACCAAGGTGCCAGAGCCGGAGAGGAGCCTGCAACCAAGGTACATGCCCTTAACTGGAATCGAACCCGGGACCCTTCAGTCCACAGGCCGAACTCTATCCACTGAGCCAAACCGGCCAGGGTGGCAACTGACTCTTACATCTCTCTCTCTCTCCTTCTCTCTCTCCTCCTTCCTCCCTCTCACACTCTCTCCCACTTCCTCTCTCTGAAAAAAAAAATGAATGTAAAAACATACATTGGCCTGGCTGATGTGACTCGGTAGTTGAGCATTGACCCACAGGGGTGGGCAAACTTTTTGACTCGAGGGCCACAATGGGTTCTTAAACTGGACCGGAGGGCCGGAACAAAAGCATGGATGGAGTGTTTGTGTGAACTAATATAAATTCAAAGTAAAGGAGTGGAGGGGAGAGCAAGAGAACCAGGGGAGAGCAAGAGAACCGGATAGAACAGCCGGATCCGGCCCGCGGGCCGTAGTTTGCCCAAGGCTGAACTAGGAGGTCAAGTTTCGATTCCCTGTCAGGGCACATACCCCATTTTCAGGCTTGATCCCCACTGGGGGTGTGCAGGAGAAAGCCAATAGATGATTCTCTCCCATCATTGATGTTTCTATCTCCCTCTCTCTCTCCCTTCCTCTCTGAAATCGATAAAAACAATTTTTTTAAAGAAACATAGATTGGAATAAATAGCATACCTCTCAACAGGGATGTGTACATCAATGTAGAGGTAAGTTAGCATTTTACATGATTAAGATGCTATTCCATTCTTTTGTATTATAAAATTATAATGTTAGCACTTCTGATAAGCAGTGGCTTTACTTCATAAATCAGTTCCCAGATGTTGCTAGGGTTTCCTTGATTAACTGTCATCTACACCTGTAGATCCTATATTTCTGACTTTTTAAGGTCAAGGCTCCTTTCCTTGACAATCTCTTAACCCTCTTTGATGAATACAATGTATTAGGAAACAAAAGGGAATTCCTCAAATCCCAGATAACCCATCCCTTTGGAAACTGATTGATACCAGACCATATAAAACTTACTGCCCAAATCCCAGATAGTCCCCAAATTGTGCCCTTTTTAAAACATATTATTCAACAAATTGAATTTGGGGTCCAAGTATTACTAAACCAAATAAGTAAAGTTACTTAACTTTCTGAACCAGATTCTCTAAGACTACCTTCTTCAGCGTGACTGGCCTATACTGACTTTCTGTCCATCTAATTATTAGAGATCATGTGGGTGGTGATATGGTTTAATATAGATTTCAGTCTATATTAAGATTTATTCATCTGTTCCCTTTTGGGGGAAATGGAGAAATGGGTCTATTTTAAAGCAGAGAGAATACTTGAAACTTATGAGGGTTATAAGAATTTTTATTACTTAGAGAAAATCTCTAAAAGTTCCTTTCCCTGACTCCCAATTAAATGGCTATCCCTGCCGAAACCGGTTTGGCTCAGTGGATAGAGCATCGGCCTGCGGACTGAAGGGTCCCGGGTTCAATTCCGGTCAAGGGCATGTACCTTGGTTGCGGGCACATCCCCAGTGGGAGGTGTGCAGGAGGCAGCTGATCGATGTTTCTCTCTCATCGATGTTTCTAGCTCTCTATCCCTCTCCCTTCCTCTCTGTAAAATATCAATAAAATATATTTTTAAAAAATAAAATAAAATAAATGGCTATCCCTTCTCACGTTCATCTGTTATGAAAGCACTAGAACACCATCTTGATATTAAAATTATCCTGATTATAGTTATTATTTTTGAACATCTATACATTTATAAACCTTAGGCCTGGCTTTCCTGATGGCCAATAAATAAGTTCTCTCTGAGAATAGTGTGATATGTTATATTCCTTTAAAACAATAGCGTGGGGATTTCTATCCTTATCTGGCTCTAAGTTTCTCACTACTGTTTATTCCAGCAACTTGGCACTTTAGCAACTAAAGTAAATAGTTGCTGAAAATGTTTAGTCCTACTTAATAATGTATAATATAATTCAAACTGAGATAATTCACAAGTGTTCGTGTTAATTAACATTGAAAGACAAATTGCAAGACAAAATTCTATATGTCATAATTGGGTGCCATCAGACCCTATTTTTCTATCAGCACATGATAGTCAAACATAAATTCATCATTTATTTAATTCACTTATTAAATATTTATTGAGTCCCCACTATGTTCCAAGCACATTTTTGAAACTCTTTAATTAGAAGTTTGTAATAATTTACCTCCTGAATAAATGTCTGTGAAAAATATAACATACCAAGCTTTGAAATCTACAGGACAAAAAAATTAAAAGATGCCCTACCAGGTTTGGCTCAGTGAATAGAACGTCGGCCCATGGTCTGAAAGGTCCAGGCTTTGATTCCAGTGAAAGTCACATATCTCAGTTGCAGTCTCGATCCCTAGCCGTAGTAGGGGCAGTAAGGGACGCAGGCAACCAATTGATGATGTTTCTCTCTCTCTGTCTCTCCCCCACCCTTCCACTCTCTCTAAAAATCAATGGAAAAATATCCCTTTTTGTGTGAGGATTAACACACAAAAAAAGATGGATTTTTCATATTTTTTTCAAATTGTGTTTGCATGTAGCTGAAATATGCTGAATACAGTGATTACTTATGAAATATGGCAGATTATAACTTTAGGTCAGTCACAATTTATCAGTTTTTGTTACTGTATATTCCAAAATAAAATTCTGCCCACTGTTTTATTAAATACTAGAGGCCCGATGCACGAAGATTCGTGCAAGAATGGTCCTTCCTTCTCCTGGCTGCCAGCACCACCTTCAATCCAGCCGGAGCCACCTTTCCACCTTCCCATGCTGCCCAGAGGCCCAGAACTGCTGGGGCGGTGCCGAACACCCTGCCCCTGGCCACTCAGCTCCTGATTGGCTGGTGGGTGTAGCGAAGATACGGTTAATTTGCATCTTTCTCTTTTATTAGTTTATTATCTTAAACAAACCTCACATTAACTCAAATGGCCTCCACATACACTGTCTTTATAACCCCAGTTATTTCAATTTAGCAATTGTATAAAATCATTTCTCAGAAAATTTTAAGCAAAACAAACTCAGTTTAAGAAAAGGCTGGTGTTGACAATAAGTTTATAGTGAGCAAAAAAAATTGTGACACAAGTATAAATGGAACCCTTGGGATAGTAATGGTAGACTGAGAATAAAACAGTTTTTATGGTTAATGACACCTTAGCCATTGATAGCTATGCCTAGTAACAAAGCAATAAATGAATAGCCTTGGTGCTAGAAGAAATCCTAAAAATTCACCTAGTTTGCCTACTTGGCCCAAGACAGAACCAAATGGTATCTACAGCAATAGTTACCAGGCATCATCATCATACTATGTGGTTTTTCTACTTTGAGAGCTGAATTCCTCTACTTGTAAAATATTGATGATAAAGGAATACTGTTGAAATTTATGAATAACTTACAAAATTGAGAAATCTTATATTTTTATGACAATTCCGTGTTTTAGGAGTTTTTCAAAATGTATTTGTTCAAGAAAAAAATCAGAAACCAAGATGGCGGCATAGGTAAACACCTAAACTGCTGCCTCGCACAACAATTTCAAAACTACAAATAAAAGACAAAACGGACATATTCCAGAACCACAGGAAGGCTGGCTGAGTGGAAATTCTACAACTAGAAGAAAAGAGAAAAGCACACTGAGACTCAGAGGAGCTGCATGAGGCAGAGGTACGCGCACGCAGAGAGGACTGGCAACTGAGTGCGCAGCTGGCTTTCTCAAGTGGGAGGGAGACAAAAGCTCCCAACTGCGCTGAACTCCAGTTCCGGGCGAGACTCTGGGGACCCAGACTCATACAGGGTGAAACTGGACTGTCAGGAAAGAGAAAAGCACACTGAGACTCAAAGGAACTGCGGAAGGCAGAGGTACCGAGGCACGCGCACGGAGAGGGCAGGCAACTGAGTACGAGGCTGGCTTTCTCAAGCAGAAGAAAGACAAAAGCTCCCGACTTCACTGAACTCCGGTTCCAGGCGAGACTCTGGGGACCCAGACTCATTCGGGGAGAAACTGGACTGTCTGGCAGCAGGCGGAACTCGAAGGCGGCTTTCTCTCAGAGGTGCTTACAGCGATTACCAAGGGACACTGAGACACAGGGGCCTATTAGGGCAGGGGCTGACGGGAAACCAATGCTGTCTGCTCCGCCCCGAGACTCCGCCTCATCCAAGCTGAGCACAGAGGCTTTTGCAAGTCTTGTCTCATTAGGGTGTCTCCAGCACAGAAGTTCTCCCAACGTAGACACAGCTGATCCTCACAGCCAATTGGCCTGGAGGTCAATTCCTCCCAGTGATACCAACAACAATCAAGGCTTAACTGCAACAAAACTGTTCACACAGCCCACAAAGGGGTGCACCAAGAGGGTCCACCTCAGGTAATTGGGGAGGCTGAGCCACTGGGCCATATAGGACACCTAGCACACAAAGCCACTCTATCAACTCAGGGAAGCAGCCAAAATGTGGTGACAAAGGAACAGATCACAAATGAAAGAAATGGAGCAAAGCAAATGACCGGATATAGAGTTCAAAACCACGGTTATAAGGTTTTTCAAGAATTTTATAGAAAAGGCCAATAAATTTAGCGAGACCCTCGAGGATATGAAAAAGGACCAACTAGAAATTAAGCATGCACTGACTGAAATAAAAAGTATTATGCAGAGATCTAACAGCAGACTAGAGGATAGCAAGAATCAAGTCAAAGATTTGAAATACAAAGAAGCAAAAAACACTCAACCAAAAAAGAAAAAAGAATCCAAAATTATGAACATAGTGTAAGGAGCCTCTGGGACAACTTCAAGCGCACCAATATCCGAATTATGGGGGTGCCAGAAGAAGACAGCAAGATATTGAAAACCTATTTTAAAGAAATAATGACCGAAAACTTACCCCACCTGGTAAAAGAAATAGACTTACAAGTCCAGGAAGTGCACAGAACCCCAAACAAAAGGAATCCAAAGAGGACCACACCAAGACACATCATAATTTAAATGCCAAGAGCAAAAGACAAAGAGAGAATATTAAAAGCAGCAAGAGAAAATCAATTACCTACAAGGGAGCACGCATACGACTGTCAGCTGATTTCTCAACAGAAACTATTCAGGCCAGACGGGAGTGGCAAGAAATATTCAAAGTGATGAATAGCAAGAACCTACAACCAAGATTACCCAGCAAAGCTATCATTCAGAATTGAAGGGCAGATAAAGAGCTTCACAGATAAGAAAAAGCTAAAGGAGTTCATCACCGCCAAACCAGTATTATATGAAATGCTGAAAGGTATTCTTTAAGAAGAGGAAGAAGAAGAAAAAGGTAAAGATAAAAATTATGAACAACAAATACATATCTATCAACAAGTGAATCTAAAAATCAAGTGAATAAAAAAATCTGATGAACAGAATAAATTGGTGAATATAATAGAATCAGGGGCATAGAAAGGGAGGGGACTGACAATTCTCAGGGGGAAAGGGGTGTGGGAGTTGCGGGAAGAGACTAGACAAAAATGGTACACCTATGGAAGAGGACAGTGGAGGGGATAAGGGCAGAGGGTGGGGTGGGAACCGGGTGGAGGGGAGCTATGGGGGGAAAAAGAGTAATAATCTGAACAATAAAGATTTATTACATTTTTTTTTAAAAAGTCTAAATTCTAAAAAATAAATAAATTTTTAAAAAAATCATTTATTAATACTTGTCCAGCTTGTCAAGCACTGAAGATAGCAGAGATGAGTAAAATCTAATCTCTGCCTTGAAGAGGGATATATAAATCTTGGTAATTTTTATATCACTCTTCATACAAATCCCTGAATGGTTTAGGCTACATAAGAAGGGAATGTTAAATTAGGGGAAATTGAAACAAACAAATAAAAGTGGCTTGAAATTCCTTCCTGAAAATGTTTCTACTTACACTGCCATGAAAAGCACATTTGGTCTTGCATGTGATTTTTTGGTGAAATTGCAAGTGGAATCATACTTAGAAGTTGGACATAATCTAATTTTAGTAAACACCAGATTATTTTTACATCTTTATAATTGAAGATTTATAGAAGAGAGATTACACTTACTCTGTTTTTTCTAGAGGACAGAAGTGAGACCAGTGAGTTGAAGAAACAGATATATTTTAGGTCAGTGTAAGAGTGGGAGGTAAAGTATATGATTGTCTAACCATTATCTTGTGCACCTGAAACTAATACAGAATAATATTGAATGTGAACTATAATGGAAAAAGGAGATGGAAAATTGTATGTTACATGTTTTTCATCATCATAATAAAAATAAATAAATAAATAAATAAATAAATAAATAAATAAATAAATAAAAACATTCAGTTTGACCACACACACAAAAAAAAGAGTGGGAAGTAAAGCCCTGACCGGGTTGCTCATTTTGTTGGAGTGTCGTCCCATACACCAAAAAGGTTGTGAGTTTGATTCCCAGTCAGGGCACATATCTAGGGTTCTGGTTCGGTCCACAGTTGGGTACGTACTGATCAGTGTTTCTCTCTCTCTCTCTCTCTCTCTCTCTCTCTCTTTCTCTTTCTCTATCTCTATCTATCTTTCTTTCTCCCCCCCCCCCTCAAAAATCAATAAACATGTCCTCGGGTGAGATAAAAAAAAAAAGAGAGAGAGGTGGATGTATCTAATTTTCCCAACACCATTTTTTGAATAGGCTGTCTTTACCCCATTGTATGTTCTTGCCTCCTTTGTCAAATATTAATTGACCATATATGTGTAGGTTTATTTCTGGACTCATTATATGTCTGTTTTTATGTCAGTACCATGCTGTTTTGATTATTATAGCCTTGTAATATAGTTTGATATCAAATAGGATGATACTTCCAATTTTGTTAAGATTGCTGAGGCTATTTGGGGTCACTTGTAGTTCCATATACATTTTTGGATTATTTATTATAGTTCAGTGAAATATGCCATTGGTATTTTGATAGGAATTGCATTGAATCTATAGATTACTTTGCATAGTTCGGACATTTTAATGATATCAATTCTTCCTATCCATGAACATGGTATGTGCTTTCATTTATTTGTATCTTCTTCGATTTCTTTCTTCAGTATCTTATAATTTTCTGAGTACAAGAATGAAATCTTACCATCTGTCACAGTATGGATGGACCTAGAAGGTATTATACTAAGTGAAAAAAGTCAGTCAGACAAATACCATATTTCACTTATATGTGAGATCTACAGAACAAAATAAATGAAACAAAATTGGGACAGAATCATAAACACAGAGAGTGGACTGCTGGTTGTCAGTGGGAAGGGGTGTTAGGGGTCTGGGTGAAAGAGGTAAAGGGTTTAAGAAGTACAAATTGGTAGTTACAGAATAATTTTGAGAATGTAAAGTACAGCATAGGAAATACAGTCAATAATATTGTGATAACTATGTATGATGCCAGATGCATTCTAGAAATATTGGAAGGAACACTTTGTAAAGTATATAATTGTCTAACCACTGTGCTGTACACATGAAACAAATATAAAGTAATATTGAATGTAAACGGTAAAAAAAAAAAGTGGGAAGTGGTACATTGTTTTTCTAAGTAGAAATAATTGCATATACTGGATGTGTGCGCATTATCAAAAGAAAGGGTGGGGAATAAAGCAGACAGTATCAAAACATAGAAGGAAAAAGTTAAGTTTAATCCTATACTTAGAGAAAAACTAAATTTTTGATGGCTCTCATTCTTGATTATTTTTATGTATGTTTTTCTCTTACAAATTTTTTTCTTTATTTTTTTAATTAATAAATTTTTATATAACCTTTCTTTTCATAGCATATTATGACCATCTTTCTTTTTTTAAAGTATATTTTTATTGATTTCAGAGAGAAAGGGAGACCGAGAGGGAGATAGAAACATTAATGAGAGAGAATCATTGGTCAGTTGCCTCCTACACGCCCTCTACTGGGGATTGAAACCGCAATCCAGGCATGATGGCCAGTTACTTTTCCAAAAGCTCACATTTGTTTACACTCTGTCAACAATGAGAATGGTTGTTTTCCCAGTCTGTCAGCTATGCTGGTTATTATCAGTTTTTCTCATCTTTGCTAATTTGGTAGATGAAAATAAAATCTTACTTTAACTTGAATTTCTTTGATTCATAGTAAGTATCTTTGATTCCTATTGGAGTATCTTTTCATCTCTTCATTGGCCAGTCATAACAATTGTTTAAGCTCTGTTTTCTAAATTTTTGATTCCTTTTTTTTAAAAAAACATTTTTTTATTGGTTGATTTCAGAGAGAGAGGGGAAGGGAGTGTGAGGGAAGGAGGGAGGGAGGGAAAGAGAAACATTGATATGTTGTTCCACTTGTTTATATATTCACTGATTGATTCTTGTGTGTGCTCTGACTGGGGATCAAAACTTCAACCTTGGCATATCTGGATGATGCCCTAAGCAGCAGAGCTACCTGGCCAGGGATTGTTTCATTTTTAACACTTAAATTTTACTTCATCTAAAATATAGTAATTTGATATAAGGTATGAGATAGGGGCCTAGCTATTTTTTTTTTTGCTGTTTAGGATTTTTTTTTAATCTTTATTGTTGAGGTTATTACAGATGCCCCTCATTTTTCCCCTCATAGCTCCCCTCCACCCAGTTCCCACCCCACCCCAGGCCCTCGCCACACTACGGTCCACGTCCATAGGTAATGCATACATGCATATAAGATCTTTGTCTATTCTCTTCCCATACCCCACACACACACCCCTTTCCCTCTGAGAATCGTCCGTCTGTTCCATTTCCATGCCCCTGATTCTATTCTGTTCACCAGCTTATTCTGTTCATCAGATTTTTTATTCATTTGATTTTTAGATTCACTTGTTGATAGATATGTATTTGTTGTCACTTTGTTGTTCATAATTTTTTATCTTTACCTTTTTCTTCTTCTTCTTAAAGAATACCCTTAAGCATTTCATATACTACTGGTTTGGTGGTGATGAACTCCTTTAGCTTTTTGTTATCTGTGAAGCTCTTTATCTGACTTTCCATTCTAAATGATAGCTTTTCTGGGTAGAGTAATCTTGGTTGTAGGTTCTTGCTATTCATCACTTTGAATATTTCTTGCCACTCCCGTCTGGCCTGCATAGTTTCTGTTGAAAAAACAGCTGACAGTCATATGGGCACTCCCTTGTAGGTAACTAACTGTTTTTCTCTTGCTGCTTTTTTTTTTTTTTAATATATTTTATTGATATTTTACAGAGAGGAAAGGAGAGGGATAGAGAGCTAGAAACATTGATGAGAGAGAAACATCGATCAGCTGCCTCCTGCACACCTCCCACTGGGGATGTGCCCGCAACCAAGGTACATGCCCTTGACCGGAATCAAACCCGGGACCCTTCAGTCCGCAGGCCGACGCTCTATCCACTGAGCCAAACCGGTTTCGGCTCTCTTGCTGCTTTTAATATTCTCTCTTTGTCTTTTGCTCTTGGCATTTTAATTATGATGTGTCTTGGTGTGGTCCTCTTTGGATTCCTTTTGTTTGGGGTTCTCTGCGCTTCCTGAACTTGTAAGTCTATTTCTTTCACCAGGTGGGGGAAGTTTTCTTTCATTATTTCTTCAGCTAGGTTTTCAATATCTTGCTCTCTCTTGGCACCCCCATAATTCGGATGTTGGTGTGCTTGAAGTTGTCCCAGAGGCTCCTTACACTATACTCACATTTTTGGATTCTTTTTTTTTTTTGCTCTTCCGGTTGGGTGTTATTTGCTTCCTCATATTTCAAATCATTGATTTGATTCTTGGGATCCTCTAGTCTACTGTTCAATCCCTGTATATTATTCTTTATTTCAGTCAGTGTATGCTTAATTTCTGACTGGTCACTTTCCATTTTTTTGGCATTCTCACTAAGATCCTTGAAGGTCTCACTAAGTTCCTCAGAGGTTTCTAGAAGATTCTTCAGTAACCTTATAACTGTGGTTTTGAACTCTATATCCAATAGTTTGCTTTCTTCCATTTCTTTCATTTGTGACATGTTTCTTTGTCTCCACATTTTAGCTGCTTCCCTGTGTTTGTTTCTATGTATTGGGTAGCTGCTAAATCTGTTTGAGTTGATAGAGTGGCCTTGTGTAGTAAGTGTCCTATAGGGCCCAGTGTCTCAGCCTCCCCAATCACCTGAGGTGGACACTCTTGGTGCACCCCTTTGTGGGCTGTGTGCACTGTTTTGTTGTAGTTGAACCTTGATTGCTGTTGGTATCACTGTGAGGAATTGACTTCCAGGCCAACTGGCTGTGAGAACCAGCTGGGACTACAGTGGGATAGCTGCTGTGCAGGAGACACCCTTATGGGGCAGCATTTGCTTCAGTAGGGCTTTGGTGCTCACTGAGTCTGCCCCTTGCATGTGTCACTTATGGATGTGAAGAGTTGTAATCTGGTATGGTCTCACACTAACCACTGAGAACACTGGCTTTTGGGTCTCCAGGGAGGTGCAAAGTCATCCACTGCCTGGGGCCACCCAGCAGGAGCTACAGAGAGATCTGCAGATTCCTCCTCTTTGTATGGGATTTGAAAGTGCCCAGATGAGGCCCAGCTGTGAAGCAAGGCAGGCTGGTGCTGGTGTGGTCTTGGGCCTTTTATTGATAGCTTTGGGCAGGTGTCCTCAAATTACGGCCCTCGGGCCACATGCGGCCCACAGAGGACATTTATCTGGCCCGCCGGGTGCCGCTGCCTGTCCTGCTTAGCAGCTGACTCGTCCCAGGCCCACAGTGCGCATAGGAATTTGTTCATAGTTTTTTTTTTAAACTATAGTCCGGCCCTCCAACAGTCTGAGGGACAGTGAACTGGCCCCCTGTTTAAAAAGTTTGAGGACCCCTGGCTTTGGGGCTCCCTGACCCAGCTGCAGCTTGTTTGACAGGTTTTAGGCTGAGACAGGATAGTAGACCATTCATATGCAAAAGCCCCTGGGCACACCTAGGATGGGGTTGTAAAGTGGGTGGGGCGGGGTCTCAGGAAATCACCAGGGCAGAGCAAACAGAAATGGCTGCCAGTCAGGGAGGTCCCAGCAGAGGAACAATGACCTCTGCAAGCACCTCCATCTGTAAGAAAGCCGCCGCAGAGTTCCTGCCCTGGTGCCAAACAGTCCAGGTTCTCCCTGTATGTGTCTGGGTCCCCCAGAGTCTCGCCCGGTACTGGAGGTCAGAGCAAGTGGGAGCTTGTAAGTTCAGTTCGAGGTCCTGGACTTTTAAGAGGAGCAGCTGGGTCTCGAGCAACAGTGTCACTCGCCCCAATCCACACTGGTTTTTACAGTCCGTAGTTCTTATTGCCCGTAGGGACTTCTTTCCCCAGCTTTGGGACCCTGGGCTGGGGGTCTGGTGTGGGGCTGGGACTCCTCACTCCTCCAGGGGGACTCTGCAGAGGCAATCTCCCTCCCGATTAAAAATGCAGTACACCCAGGTGCTGGACCAGCCTATTCCGCGCCTCTGCACCTCCTACCAGTCTCAGTACACTTTCTTCTTTACCTATCTAGTTGCAGTCCTTCCACTCAGCCAGCTTTCCCGCAGTTCTGGATGATAGTTGTTGTATATTTTAGTTGTAATTTTGACGTGGTTGTGGGAGGCAGCAAGTACAGGCGTTTACCTATGCTGCCATCTTGGTTCTCCGCTAGCTTTTTTTAAATCAAACTATTAACAAGTTATCACAATGCCATCAAATAACTAACTCAGCAAGCATATCTTAAACTTTACTTCATAGGCCAGTGGTCGGCAAACTCATTAGTCAACAAGCCAAATATCAACAGCACAACGATTGAATTTCTTTTGAGAGCCAATTTTTTTAAAATTCTTCTAACGCCACTTCTTCAAAATAGACTCGCCCAGGCCGTGGTATGTTGTGGAAGAGCCACACTCAAGGGGCCAAAGAGCCGCATGTGGCTCGCAAGCCGCAGTTTGCCGACCACTGTATAGGCAATTAGGTGCTAATAGATACTCTACCAAAAAAAAAAAAAAGTGTTTCAATGAGTCAAATGAGTTTGGGAAATAAATCAGACCAAGGAAAGGTAAATTTCTTTATTGCAGAACTTCTTCTAGCCTTTAATATGCTTATGTATATTAAGAATCTCCAATAAAGAGTTTTAAGGTATGGCATTTTCTAATATATTTAACCATGTAATCCTATTTTTTTCTTTCAAGTAATACCTATGAAATCCTATGGAACTGTGCTGGTCAAAATAGTAGACACTAGCCCAGGGGTGGGCAAACTTTTTGACTCGAGGGCCACAATGGGTTCTTAAACTGGACCGGAGGGCCGGAACAAAAGCATGGATGGAGTGTTTGTGTGAACTAATATAAATTCAAAGTAAAGGAGCGGAGGGGAGAGCAAGAGAACCCTCCGCTCTTTCGGCTCCGCGGGCCGGATAGAACAGCCGATCGGGCCGTAGTTTGCCCACGGCTGCACTAGCCACATATGGCTATTTAAGTTTAAATTAATTGAAATAAAATTAAATATTTAGTTCCTCAGTCACGCTAGCCACATTTCAGGTGCTTATTAGCCTCATGTGGCTGTTGGCTACTATATTAGACATTGTAGATAAAAACACTTCCATCTTGGCCCTGGCCATGTAGCTCAGTTTGTTAGTTAGAGTATTGTCCAAAACACCAAGGCTGTGGGTTCAATCCCTGGTCAGACTAAGTACAAGAATCAATTAATGAATGCATCAATAAGTGGAACAGCAAATCAAGTCTCTCTCTCTCTCTCTCTCTCTCTCAAAAACCAATAAATAATTTTAAAAAACAAAACACTTCCTTTATTGCAGAAAGTCCTATTGGAAAGTGCTTCTATAGAACATAATATTCATTGAGAACATGGAATAATCCATAGTTTCTCCCACTGATTTGTAATGTCTCCATCATTCTATTTAAAATTTCTAAAAATGCATGGGTTTGTGTTTCTGTCTTGGTACCACGCAGCTAGTTGAGAGAGTCAAGCTTCAGCATTTTTTTCTGTGAGAGCAGAACTGAAAGATTCTTGCATGAAGTAGAAAGTTAGACTAGAAGAGATAATTAAAGGCCCTTATATTTCTCAAACTCTGTAAATATAAACATTTCTTCGCTAAACTTGATTTATATCATGTTGAGATCCATACTTCATTACTCATTAGTTCATTCTACAGTTATTTATTATCTGCCTGACCAGCTCTGTTTTAGGTCCAAGGCCTAGAATTGTAAACAAGTTTAGGCAGACAAGGTTCCTTGGTTTTCTTACTCTCAGGGAGCTTACCTTCTTGTTTTGGAGAGAAAAAGAACAAAGTTAACGAAGAAGCAAATTTTAAAAACCATCAGATAGCCTTGAGTGCTATGCAAGGAACTGAAATTAAAGGAATAAGAGAGTGAGTGATGCCCTGGCCAGTGTGACTTGCTCAATGGTTAGAGTGTCAGCCTGTGCACTGGAGGGTCATGGGTTTGATTCCCGGTCAGGGACATGTACCTGGTTGCAGGTTTGATCCCCAGCCCCAGTTGGGATGTGTGTGGGAGGCAACCAATTGATGTGTCTCTCTCACATCAATGTTTCTCTCCCTTTCTCTCTCTCCCTCCCTCCTTCCCACTTTCTTTAAAAATCAATAGAAAAAATGTCCACAACTAAGGATTAACAAAAGAAGCCGGGGGGTGGCCTCTAGTTTTGGCTGGTCACAGGAGATTTCTGAATAAGTGGCATTTAAACTGAAATCTATCCAACAGAAGGAACCAACCACTCTAAGGTTCCAGCACAACTAGTATACCAGCCCTCAGGAGGTGTTGCTGGTGGAAATAGTGTTCTTTCAGGGAGTCAGGAGAAAAGCATTTCAGAGACCCATAGGAGGATGAGGAGTAGTGGCAAGATTTATTGGAGCAGAAACAAAGGACTGCCCCCAGGTGCCCAATCTCACCCATGATCAGGTGATTTAGCTTTATCTTGCTGTAGAAGAAGTCCTGAGCCTGGTGAACATAAGTGCCCACCAAGAGGGTCAGGATCCAGAACTATAATACCATCACCCTGGGCTCTGTTAGTTCAACATAGTCTCTGCTCCCAGCTGCACTCCTGGCCAGTGCTGTGCTGCCATGCCCAGGCCTGAGCTTGGGCCCACATGGTTGCTACAGAGAGGAGCAAATTTACAAAGAACATGTACTACAGAGGCGAGTCTTTATTAAGCTTTAATTATATCTCCTTGGGTTTGGGAAGGGGCCAGCTTTCTTTCAAACTAATCAATCTCTTTCACAATCCTTCATGGGTTTGTTCTGGGTCCTCCCCCTATCCAGTTTGGTTTTTTACTCAGGTTTTTCAGGCTAGACCAGGGGTGGGCAAACTTTTTGACTCGAGGGCCACAATGGGTTCTTAAACTGGACCGGAGGGCAGGAACAAAAGCATGGATGGAGTGTTTGTGTGAACTAATATAAATTCAAAGTAAACATCATTACATAAAAGGGTACGGTCTTTTTTTTTTATTTATTTATTTCAATAGTTTTATTCATTTCAAACATTTTAACAAGAAGAATGTAAACACTAATTATTATAATTTGAAACTTCAAAAAATGGAGGAATCATAGCACAATAACATACCTTATATTGAAGATGGCAAAGGCAAAATAAAATTGCCTAACAAAGGAAAGGTACAAAAGCCTTTCAAATTAAAATTAAATATAATAAAATAATTTAAAACTAAAACAAATAGAAAAGAACAAAATGTGTAAACAGTAAATTAAACATTTTCTTTAGTGCAACTTCCAAATTATGCCCGGGACGTAGATGTAGATGGCAATGTAGACTGGGTTGAAAGGTTTTTGGTCTTTAAAACATCAACTTCAGTGGGAACAGTGTTGTTGGTCTCCTTTTTAGCTAATGCTCTGATACTGTGCTCTCCAGGGGGCGTGTCTCCCTACATCACCACGATAAGGTGTCTACGCATTCCCAGGGTGATGTCGGGGGACGCGTCCGCGGGCATTACAAGGAGCCTCTGGAAGATTGAGAGGTTGTTCCTTCTACTGAATGGGCGAATATAAATCTGCCCACTCAGAAGAAGGAGCTGCGGCCGTGTTTCCCGACGTTGCCGTGTTAACACTGCTGCTGATGAAGGAGCGGAGGGGAGAGCAAGAGAACCCTCTGCTCTTTCGGCTCCGCGGGCCGGATAGAACAGCCGAACGGGCCGGATCCGGCCTGCGTGCCGTAGTTTGCCCATGGCTGGGCTAGACGTTGCCCCTTTATGTTGCCATTTTGATTCCTACTGCACTTGCCTCAGTTTTGCCTTGTCATCTGGTTTATACTGCATATGCGCTTACCTCCTCCTGCACCATCTTGAATTCTTCGCATGTGCCCAGCAGAGGAATTTCCCCTTTATTGTTTACTAGAGGCCCAATGCACGAAATTCGTGCAAGAGTAGGCCTTCCTTCCCCTGGCTGCCGGCACCAGCTTCCCTCTGGCACCCAGGACCTGGGCTTCCCTCCAGCCGGCAGGCACCCAGGACCCAGGCTTCCCTCACAGCCCCAGCTTCATCCAAAAGGTCATCCAGAAGGACATCCCATCTAATTAGCATATTACACTTTTGTTATTATAGATTCCTCCCCTCCCCCGCCATTCCACTTCCAGGCTGGTTGTTCCTGGAGAGATTGTAAAGCCGATTCTTCCTGATTGCTTGGGGATTGCTCAAGGGTTAAGTCCCTTCAGCAGAGGATGCAGTGGTCCCCTGGGGAGCCTGTGACTGCTGCAATTTCCTAGTTAATCAGACCTAATGTTTAATTCAGCTCCCTAGTTTATTAGGCTTAATTCCTAATTTCATTTGCTTTCTTTATTAATAATAACTAGTTGTCTACCTACACTAATATTTCACACACCCCTTCAAGAATCCTGGGCTCTTATAATCTTACTAGAGGCCCAGTGCACGAAATTTATGCACTGGGTCGGGGGGTCCCCCTCAGCCCAGCCTGCACCCTCTCCAATCCAGGACCCCCCAGGATCGGGCCTAAACCAGCAGTCAGACATCCCTCTCACAATCCAGGACCAACTCCCACCCCCCCCACCCCTGCCGGCCTGGTCTCCCCACACAGCCTGTTCGGTCGTTTATTCAGTTGTTTCTTATGCAATTTTATATATATAGACAAGGGTAAATAAATATAGGTCTCATTTTTTTTAGCTCACCTGCCTGCCTGCCTGATCGCACCTAACTGCCTCCCCCTGCTGGCCTGGTCACCCCCAACTTTCCCCCCCTGCATGCGTAGTCGCCCCCAACTGCCCCCTCCTCCCACCAACCTGGTCGCCCCTCACTATTCCCCCCACACTGTTGTGGTCACCCCCAACTGCCCCCACCCCCTGAAGGCCTGGTAGCCCCATGCAGCCTGCTGCTCAGTCATTTGGTCGCCCCTCACTAACCCCCCTGCCAGCCTGGTCGCCCCATGCAGCCTGCTGCTTGGTCATTTGGTCACCCCTCACTGACCCCTGCCCCTGCCAACCTGATCACCCCACACAGCCTGTTAAGTCGTTTATTCGGTTGTTTCGTATGCGATGGTCTCTTAGCCTTTTATATATATAGACAAGGGTAAATGGATATAGGTCTCATTTTTTTTAGCTTCTTCCTGCTGTCAGGAAAGACATTACAAAACCCCTCTCCCTCACATGAAGGCGCCTGTTCCCCTTTGCTCCCTTCTTCTTTGGGCAGATAGTAAGAATTTTTTGGTCCAGGGATGTTTTCCGATGGTCTTAGGCGACCCTGCTAGCGATTCTCAACCTGTGGGTCGCGATCCACAGGTTGAGAACCACTGCTGTAGAGCCTAAGACCATTGGAAAACACAGATATTTACATTATGATTCATTAACAGTAGCAAAATTACAGTTATGAAGTAGCAACGAAAATAATTTTATGGTTGAGGGTCACCACAACATGAGGAACTGTATTAAAGGGTCACAGCATTAGAAAGGTTGAGAACCACTGTTCTAGAGCAGTGGTCGGCAAGCTCACTAGTCAACAGAGCCAAATATCAACACTACAACGATTGAAATTTCTTTTGAGAGCCAAATTTTTTAAACTTAAACTTCTAATGCCACTTCTTCAAAATAGACTCGCCCAGGCCGTGGTATTTTGTGGAAGAGCCACACTCAATGTGGCTCGCGAGCCGCAGTTTGCTGACCACGGGTCTAGAGGATTGTGCTATTGACAAGTTGGCATCCTTATTGTATCCTAGAGGAGCAAAAACAAAGGACTGCCCCCAGGTGCCCAATCTCATCCATGACCAGGTGGCTTAGCTTTGTCATGCTGTAAAAGAAGTACTGGGCCTGGTGAGCTCAGGTGAGAAGTCATTTTTATTGTATCCTACTGGTGACAAATTTGACAAAAAGGCTAAAAAGGTATGGTCCAAAAATAAGAAGAATTATAGCAACTAAAGGTCTGATGAGAGGTAAGAACCACATGATAGAGGGAGAGACCAGCTTTACAGTGTCCCAGATTAAGTGGGAGGAGGGACTTCCATGAATGAAGGTGTGTTACACCTGTCTGAAGCCCTTTTGTTTATCATAATTTAAATTAGGCTAAGAAGGACATTCTAAGATCTTCTTTCTGAAGCAGCTTCTTTCTGCCTGAATTTCTTGGGCTGGTAAGAGGAAGGATCAAAGATTCCTCTGAGTCCTTCGTTTCCCAACAGTTTAATATCAGTATCCTCCAAAGCAATTTCAAGATGGCAGAACTTTGGTCTCTTCACCCTGCCTTTTAAATAATAAAGCTTCTAGAAGTGAAGCCAATAGACCTCTCCATACTTTACTGACTTAACCATCTAGTCCTGACAACAAGTCAGTTTAGCCACACCACTTAGTCTCATTTCAGGAGGCGGCAGTGCAGATGTGGTTCCAAAGTGAGACCTATCCTATCTAATAAAAGAGTAATATGCAAATTAACCATCACTCTGCTACACCACAAGCCACGCCCATCAGCCAATCAGGGGCAAGTATGCAAATTAACCCAACCAAGATGGCTGCAGCCACGGAGCGAGCAGGAGACTTGGGTTTCCCCAGCAATGGAGGAGGCCAAGCTTTCCTCCTGCCCTGGCCAGCCCAGGCCTCCGCTCAAGGCTACAAAGTTTCAATTATAGAAGATAAATAAATCCCAACAAAAATGGTGGCAGCCACGGAGCTGGAGAGAGCAGGAGGCTTGGGTTTCCATAGCAATGGAGGAAGCCAAGCTTTCCGCACACCCTGGCCAGCCCAGGTCTCCACTCAAGGCTACAAAGTTTCAATTAAAGAAGATAAATAAATCCCAACAAAAATGGCTACGGCCACGGAGCAAGCAGGAGGCTTGGCTCTGCTCAAGGCTACAAAGTTTCAATTATAGAAGATAAATAAATCCCAGATACCAGGGCCTCCGCTTGGGTCGCTGGGGGGTGTGGCCGGCCTGCAAACCACCACAGGCCCCTCGCCCAGGCTGCCCCATGCCCCAAGGGAACCCCCACCCTGATCCGGGACACCCTTCAGGACAAACCAGCTGGCCCCACCTGTGCACCAGGCCTCTATCCTATCTAATAAGAGTAATATGCAGATTGACCATCACTCCAACACACAAGATGGCTGCCCCCGTGTGGACACAGATGGTTGCCACAAGATGGCTAGCAGGGGAGGGCAGTTGGGAGGGACCAGGCCTGCAAGGGAGGGCAGTTGGGAGCGATCAAGCCTGCAGGGGAGGGCAGTTAGGGGTGACTAGGCCAGCAGAGGAGGGAAGTTGGGGGTAACCGGGCCTGCAGGGAAGTGCAGTTCGGGGGGACCCAGGCCTGCAGGGGAGAGCAGTTGGGGGGGACCAGGCCTGCAGGGGAGGGCAGTTAGGGGTGACCAGGCCTGCAGGGGAGGGCAGTTAGGGGTGACCAGGCCTGCAGGGGAGGGCAATTAGGGGTGACCAGGCCTGCAGGAGAGGGCAGTTAGGGGCAAACAGGCTGGCAGGGGAGCAGTTAGGCATCAATCAGGCTGGCAGGGGAGTGGTTAGGGGGTGATCAGGCTGGCAGGCAGCCTGAGATTAGCCAGTGTTTATTTTTTGGTATGTTTATTAATATCTGCTAGTCATAGCCACATATCCAGTTAGAGTAGTGCAGATCACATTAGTGAGCATTTGCAGTTTGATAAAATTTGAAACAAAAACCAAAGGGAGCAAGGAAGGGAACTGCATTTAGAAACTTTTATCATCTTCACTTAAAATGAGTAGAGCAGCTGCACTTTGCACTTCGTAATGTTTTATAAATATATAACCAAACGAGGCTGTTTTTATTTCGGGGTTATGTTTTGTTTGGTTTTATTTTATGGAACCCTTACTAAATAATTAAAGAAAAATTAGTAAAAGTTACAATTCTAGGATAGTATGTTTTCTCTGTTGGGCTCTATCTGGATCATTACTTTATTCATTTGCCCAGGCATATTTTCTCAGAAGCTATGAGAATTGTTGCATACGTAATGGATAAAAATGGGGCCACATACTAAACCTGACAAGCTTAGGGGAGGCCTGCATGACAGGTCTCACAAACTCCAAAGTAACCACACAGGATGGTCTGAAATTAAAACTTCCTTAACTAAGCCTCTCTATTGTCTTTTTGCATCTATGATAACATACCTTTGGACTGTCAGGGTAATTTTTTTTTTCAGACCCCAGGGTAATTTTTTTTTTCAGCACCAGAACAAAGACTATGAAAACCCCTCATTGTTACTGTTACCATGTTCATTGTTAACTGTTAACTATCCTATACCCACCAATGTAAAAGAAGTATGTGTCTATTCATTTTACTTTTTATCCAATTCCAGAGACCCTCTTCCCTTTGCTTTATCCAGCCTCCCTAATCTATCACCAATGTATTTCATGTAACCCTCTTACATCTTCTTTGATTCTCATGAGCAAAAAAAATAAGGTGCAAAACTGCCATTCTCCAGAGAGTTTTCTCAGTCCGTTGTGATTTTGCATTCGGGCAATTTTCGTCAATTTGGCTCAAATAAACTCATAAAAATTCTCTACAGGTTTGGATGTTTCTTACATCGACATCTTATGAAATACTTGTTAATTAAGATCCTCAGGTATATTTTTGATCTTCTGAAATAGTTATGTATCTATAAATTAGGCAATTCTTATTTATGTCCACTGTAATAAGTATTTTTAGACATTTCCTCCTCAAAAATCCAGATTGAAACAGCCAATAGTAACACCTTTAGTTAAAGGTTAGTTATTCTACCTGAAAAAAATGCCTTTAAGATATTTTAATAAATAGTCCCAATGGTTTATTAGACCTTTAAAAGATCTTAAAATTAATTCAACCTAGACATTTACAATAGGTTACATAGGAGTGGTCAATAACAGGATTAGCACAGTTTTTCTCTAAGAAGCCAAGCAATAAATATTTTAGATTTTGCAGGGTACACAGTTCTTATAGCTCTGAAACAGCAATAGACAATATGTAAACAAATGAATATAACTTTGTTGGAGTAAAACTTAATTTACAAAAACAGGCAGTGGGCCAAATTTAGTCTGTGGACTTATTTATTGACCCTTGGACAAGAAAACTAGAAATTTTTTTAGGATTTTTTAAAGAGGACGACAAATTTTAAAATTGGCAAAGATGAGAGCTTAGAATTGTAAAAATCATAGTATCACTTGGAAACATCTTAAATATGTAGATACCCAGACCCTACCCCCAGAAATAGATCATATCTGCTCTTTAAATTCTCAGTCCTGGCCAGTGTGGCTCAGTTGGTTGAAGCATTGTCCTGTGCATCCAAAGGTCTCAGGTTCAATTCCTCTCTCTCTCCCCTCTTTCTCTCTCCTTCTCCCTCCCCCCTCTTCCCTTCCCTCTTTCTCTCCCTCCCTCTCTCTCTCTCCCTTCCTCCCTCTTTAAAATCAGGGTTGTTTTTTTTATTATTTTTAAATTCCCAAAGATGATTCTAATGTGTAACCCCAGCTACAATCACTATTTATCTGGTCCAGAATGCAGTATACAGGTGATGAAGCTGAGACCCAGAAGTTTAATGACTTCTCCGGAGTCAAACAACTGGTTAATTGAAGATATGAACCAAATTCCAAATCTTCTGACTCCCAACTTGGTGTTTTTCTCTACTAGACGAGCAGCTTCTTCCTTTAATATCAGCAGGAAATCACAATGATTATTGAATTGTAATTTTTCCCTTTAAGTTATTTTTATTTTTAAGTAGTAGTATGCATTTTAAGGATTTTAAGATTTATATGAAAAAAAAATAGTCTTTTCCTTTGGTGAAAATTAACTTGTTTAGGAAGTGTTCTATACTATTGAATTCAATATTAGTTTCATTTCACTACAGAAGTTGGAAGATATAAACTAAACCTTGTAAGCACAGTGTTTGTGTATACTGACAACACATTAACATCATTGCTCTACTCTGAGATTGAGAGAACCATTTTCTCTGGAGTTTAGCCTTCACACTTCCTTTTCTAAGGTAAAGCACAAGAACAATGCAGTTGTGCCCTGGCCAGATCTATCCTTGATGACTTTGTGGCTTTATGTAAACAAACAAATGCTTTATGTTCAAAAAATCTTTAAGGTATATTATTTTCACCTCAAATATAAGGAACAGGGAAGGAAGTTAACTTTTTGAGAGCCTGCTATATACTAGATATTGTGCAGAGTGTTTTCATTTGTTTTTAATTCATGTAATAATCCTGGGAGGCAGGTTTTATTATTACCTCATTTTACAGATGAGGAGAATGAGACTCAGAAAGAGGATGAATAACTTGCCCAGGGTCACATAGATAGCAAGTGGCAAAGTCAGAGCCTGGACCCAAAGCCTCCCTGTCCCAAAACATAGAACTATAATATATTTTGTAGAATTTTACAAATAGGACTCTGAGGAGGTTGTCTCCCCAGTTTTCTCCCCAATATCCCTCACCATTCACCAAAACCAAGTACAAAGGTCTTTTAAAACAAACAAAACAAAAAAATAATAAATAAAAATGGGGTGTTACAAACAATACAAAAATCGTAAGAGACCTTATTTCTCTTTTTTCCCCCTAATCTGTTTTTTCTGACTCTCTTTTTCAAACATTTCATTCCTCTGGCAAACATTTATTGTATCTCAGATATGCCAAGCATAGTACTCATTTTATAGAAAGGAATATCCCTAGATGGTTCTTGGTTCTTTTGCTAGGTTCCCTTCCATCTCCTTTTCCCTACAACATTAGTAATGAACTACAACTAAAATCCCAGGCACCCCAACTAAAATCCTCAGATCATTTCTTAATTCTTTCTTTCCTATATAATCCACCTTCCTCTGATCACTTATTGATTCTCTGTCTATAATATATTTTCTTCTTTGCTTCTCCATTCCAACTACCATTTTCCCTGGTTTAGGTAGTGTCCTCCTACCTTTACTTTTAATAACAGTCTAATTGATCTCTACCTTCAATTTCTCTTCCAAAAATTAAATCTATATGCTATGGCTGAATTGTTAATCTTCCTAAAGCATTGGCTTAGCTAGTCATTAATGGCTCACCTTTTCCTCCAGTATAAATCCCAAACTCTTTCACCTGGAATTCAGTCTGTCACCACTTAACTTCTAGTAATCTTCCTTTAACCCTCCCCTTCATACCTACTCTCATTTCATTCCAGCCAGACTAGAGTACACAATTAAAGGCACTTTCCTTGCCTCTCTGCCTTCTTAATGCCCTTCTCCTTGCATCTACCAGTCTTTCAAGAGCTTTTATGCCACTTTCTCCTTGAAGTCTTTCCTGATCTGAGCTCTCCTTCCCTTTCACCCTCTTTGCCAGGAATGATTGTATTCTGTACTGAATTCCCATACATTTGTTTTTGTGCCTTATGGGTTTCTTCTCTTATTAAATATAAGACATAAATTTCCTGATGACACAATAGGTATCTGGATATAGTATATATTATATATATTTTTAATTTTAGTTACCTCTGTTTCTTCGTTTTACATTGACAAATAATCTGTATATTTGTATTCTCACTTTTCAGAAGAGGAAACAGGTTTCAAGAAATTAAGTAGTTTATGATCACACAGAATTGTAGGAGTAACATAACTGAGTCTAAAATTCAAATCTTCGCATGTGAAGTTTAGAGTTCCTTTTCTTGACCAAAGGTTATTTTCCAAAGGCTACTTTGGTTCCATTTGCTTTATTTTTTTAAAATATGTTCTTATTTATTTCAGAGAAGGGAGAGGGAGAGATAGAAACATCAGTGATGAGAGAAAATCATCAATCGGCTTCCTCCTGCACGCCCCCTACTGGGGATCAAGCCTGCAACCCAGGCATGTGCCCTGATGGGGAATCAAACCCCAACCTCTGGTTCATAGGTCGAAGCTCAACTACCAAGCCATTCCAACTGAGCCCATTTGCTTTACAATTGTTGATGTTAAGCTATTGCAGTCTACAGTATGGAATAGAATTAAGTCCTTGATTGACCCATTGTCTGTGTGTTGGATGTTTTCAAAATCAGACAGATAAATCAAAAACTATTTTCTGAAGAAAATCTTGGCTCTGCCTGTGATACTCCCTTCAAAGTGAGATGCCTATATATCCAGGCACTCTACTCCTTGTAGGCTTCTATCCCTAGTAGGATTGGCTGTTAAAATATGAGTCTGATTTCAGCTGGCAGCACAGAGAGCAGGTCTCCAGGTATTTGCTAGGCAGTACAGTCTGGCACTCACCACTATGTAGTGTTCATTGACAGCATAGGGGAGTGATTAAGGGAGCCTTGCATGGTACACATGCTGTCATTCTCTTTTCATATTCATATACTATTAAGTCAGATCAGCAGCAAGCTGAGCACCAAGTGTCCATGTAAATTGCTGTTAGCTCATTTTGCCATCAGGCTGAATATTATGGATCATTAGAAGAAACAATCCTTTGAAACAATTTCATCTATTATAAAGATATTGGGGGGCATTAAAATTTCTTGAGAGAAAACTGTCTGACCTTAATGCAAAGAAAACTTTTACTTCTCCTGAGCAAATGCTTTGTGTTTACCTTATGGAGATTGTGAATATTTAACTTAATGCTCTTAGGTTAGCTGCCAAATAGCTTAGAGCCAAATTTGTGGCTCACTCATAACAAATGGGCTCTGTGCCTCATTAATTTTGTTCCTAGTTCCAATTTATGTTTCTGCTCAAGTTATTCTTTCTTCTTAAGAAAATCTTAGTTCATGCCATCTCATTTGATAGATAGATAGATAGACAGACAGACATACTTAAACAGCCCAGTATTGTTTCTGAAGTAGTTTATATTATGACATACTTCATGCACATAAAAGCCTCTTTGGTCTTTCTTAGTTACCTCATTTACTGTATTTACTGTATGTTTGTTTTTATATAGGTTTTGCAGGATTTTGATTACATGAAAATAATTGTGACACAAAATTTAATTGTTTTAATAGTGTAGCCAGCCCTGGCCGGGTAGGGTTAGGTTGTTGTCCATACGCCAAGGATGCCGGTTTGATACCCGGTCAGGGTTCATACAAGAATCAAGCAATGGCCCAGACTGAGTGGCTCAATAGGAGCGTCGTTCTGTGCACAAAAAAAAAAAAAAAAAAAAAAAAGCTTGCAGGTTTCATTCCCCAGGTGGGGCACATACGGAAAGCAATCAATTGATATTTTCTCTCTCTCCCTCTCTCCCTCTCTCTCCCTTGGCTGGATAGAATCAGAAATGAATTTCATTTCTATTACACTCATGATTTTCTGTTCTTCACATTCAGTTTCTTTTAATTACAACTATAATCACTGTCACTTTCCATTATGGAATGAGGAAGCAATATTTTATCTCTTGAAAGTTAATGTGGAAATAGAAACTATTTCCCTTGGTAATTAGTAACATTTAATAATTTGCCATTGTTATCATGCATATTAATTAAAGGGCCAAATATATGGTTAATGCCATGGAGTTTAGGAAAACACTAGTTGTAACTTTAACCAATCTCTATATTTATAAAGGAAATTAAAAATCCATGCTTACTGTTTCAGCATAGAAAATTTCCCAAGTTTTCATTCCACCTAATTATAAACATAAAGCATTTATCCTGCAGTTTCCTGAATGTTTACTCTTAGGTAGGCATTGCTGTTAGTTTATAATTGTATTTAATTTTTCCCAAAACTCTGTGAGAGTAGCTATGATTTATGATCCCCATTTGACAGCCAGGTGTCATATTCAACATTAAATATTGTCTTCTGCCTCTCCTTCACCTTTCAGAATTTTTGAGCAACCCTGGTCAGTACAAGATGGACCCTGTAGTCTTGAGTTACATGGACAGTCTACTGCGGCAATCAGATGTCTCACTATTGGATCCTCCAAGCTGGCTCAATGACCATATTATTGGATTTGCCTTTGAGTACTTTGCCAACAGTCAGTTTCATGACTGCTCTGACCAAGTCTGCTTCATCAGTCCTGAAGTCACCCAGTTCATCAAGTGCACTAGCAATCCAGCGGAGATTGCCATGTTCCTTGAACCCCTGGACCTCCCCAACAAGAGAGTTGTATTTTTAGCCATCAATGATAATTCCAACCAGGCAGCTGGGGGAACCCATTGGAGTTTGCTGGTTTATCTCCAAGATAAAAATAGCTTTTTTCATTATGACTCCCATAGCAGAAGCAACTCAGTTCATGCAAAGCAGGTAGCAGAGAAGTTGGAGGCTTTCTTAGGCGGAAAAGGAGACAAACTAGTCTTTGTGGAAGAGAAAGCCCCTGCTCAACAAAACAGCTATGACTGTGGAATGTACGTGATATGTAACACTGAGGCCTTGTGTCAGAACTTTTTTAGACAACAGCCAGAATCACTATTGCAGCTACTCACTCCTACGTACATCACAAAGAAGAGGGGAGAATGGAAAGATATCATTGCCAGACTTGCTAAAAATTAGATATTGTATATTTGTGACTTTTGAAGTCTCATTCTGCCTGTCCCCATTTGTTGGATGGCTGCAATCTCAGTGCCTGAGAGAAGATGCCGGATAGAGGCAAGCTTAGGATTTTTACTTTTTCCTAAAAGAATGTCATCCTCTACATTATCCTAATGGGAAGTTTCATTTTAACTGTACCTTGAGAACACAATGTTCTATGAAAATGTCTTGAAGTTATTCACCAAAACCTTAAAACCAAGCTATTGTAACATTTATTAATTACCTTTGGTCTCCCTTAGCCACATTGGCTTATTCCAAAGGAAAATCAGTGATCTGTAAAACAAATTAAGGATATGTGAAATCTAGAGGAATGCAAGAAGGAAACAATAGAAGAACCAAAAACTTATTGCATAGTCCACTGGCTGGAAGCAGATCAAGATCTAAATATTATGAGAATCAATTATTCACTTCTGTGCTCTCTTCCATTCACCATGCAAAGCTTTCCTGGCTATCAGCATACCCTTTGCAAAGATTTTGTTATTCCATCTTTCCCCATCTGATTCCTGGATGCTTTATGAAAGGGGGAATCAAGTAACTTTGTTAAATTAAATGACTCCAGTAGACCACTTAGTTTGCTCAGTGAGTGGTCCATTTGCTACTCTGAATTGATAATAGCTTTCGTTAACCTTGTCTGTTAGCCATGTGCACACTCCTTCCTTATATCCAAAGTTCTGTGGTTTTAAAACTCAGCTGATAACTTCTCAAGGTTATCTGTTATTTCAGATAAGTATTTCTGCTTTCTGATAGTTTTTTCTCTTCTCTTTATCCTTAATCTGGCAGAATTGTTTGATTTATATCATGGTGATTTTATAACTACAATTGTACCTGAAATTTACAAACTAAAAATTGGTTTGTTTTTGAGATACAAAGGAGAAAGGGTGACCTTTGACCTTTTCACTTAATTCAAAATGCAGACAATGTAATTTTAAAAATGTGGAACGAAGAGTAAAAAATTCTGTCCCTCCTAAGTCAGTGATGTGTTTTTCAGAGTTGTTCCTAATAACAACTAGATGATATGTTGGGTATACCCATTAATTCTATTATTAATGAGAATTAGATTGCAATACATATGACACTTAAAAACCAATATTAGCCCTAGCTGGTTTGGCTCAGTGGATAGATCATCAGCCTGCGGACTGAAGGGTCCCAGGTTCAATTCTGGTCAAGGGCTCATGCCTGAGTTGTGGGCTCCATCCCCAGTAAGGGGCGTGCAAGAGGCAGCCAATCAATGATTCTCTCACCATTGATGTTTCTATCTCTCCCTCTTCCTTCCTCTCTGAAATCAACAAAAATATATTAAAAAAAAACAAACAAGATTAGCTTCAGACATGAAACTGATTTCATCTACCTCCCCAACCTAATCCTGCCCTCAGCCCTCATGGCTCAAAATAACCTCACTAAGCAGCGACCACAGAGGCAGTTACTCAGTTCCTTTTAATCAGGGAGGGAAAACACAGTCTAAATAAGTACTGGTTACATAGCAGGCCTGAGTGATAGACCTGAGTGAACAAGAGCTGAAACTAAAAGTCAAAGAGAAAGTCAAAGTTTTCATTTCAAGTCAGTATGTTTTGGATAAAAAGGAGACCTAATGGAAGACAGGAGCAGAAAAAGAAATTAGGAACTGGCAGTCAGCCATAGTGAAGTAGGGAGGAGGGACAGCAAGAGAAGTGACATAGTGTAGAATGATGATGAGATCAATATTTTAATAACTTGAATAAAATCCTCTCTTGGAAAGGTTGTTGTCTTTCTGCTAATGCAAAGTATGTGTGGACCCTGAGAAAGGAGATACGTATTGAGGAGGGCTCCTGGTGGCTTAACGGGGCTCAAATTTAAAAAAAAAATAAAATAAAATAACCTAGCAGCCATTTCTACATAAGGGTCTCATGCAAACTGCACTTCAGGGAGAAGCCTCCACTGTTTCTGCCATCTGAGCCAGCTCTTCTAGAGGAGTTCCTGGAATCCTATTTCAACTAGTAGAACTGAAGCTTTCCTCATCCAGTCTGAGCTGTACAACTATTCCCCCACCCCAGCTTCTTCATTGGCCAATCAGAACAGCTCAGTTCTGACCAATCAGGATAGTGCCTTGTGGACCAATAAAACTGCAAAGATTTGGAATCCTCATTTGCATGAGAATGAACCAATCAGGGACCAGGGGCAGGAACTTCTGTCTATATAAGTAAACTCCCAGCTGGCTCTGATAGCTCTTTCCCTTTCCACCAAATACTGCATTTTTCTAGATGGAGTTAAAAAACTGAAGCTGTCACACTGGAGCAGAGCAGAGCATACCAGTGCAGGCCAGAGCAGGCTGGCACAGAACAGAGCAAAGCAAAGCAGACCAGTGAGGAACAGAGCTCTCTCTAGCTGTAGAGGGGCCTAGCTCCAGGGCTGCCTCACAGCTGTGCTGTTTTCCACCAATGTTGTATCACCATCGAGCTGTTTTGCACTGAATAAAGTTTTTTCTTTACTGCTCCAAATTGGGGATGGCGTTGAATTGGCACCAACGACCATCAGTCTGTTCAGATATCAGATTGTCTCTTTCAAGAGTTAAAACATATCAAAGCAATCTTTCCTAACTCCCTAAGATTTGTCCCAGAAATAAATTACTTTTTGAACTAAATGAGTAAAGTCTTTTTTAAGGTGTTTTTTTCCAAATGCATACCATGATTGGACTGTGCTGCAGATTAGTCTCCTACAAAACTTTGAGTATGCCATTTGTAAGTGTTAGCATTATAAATGACAGGTGAATTTCAGAGTTTACTTGTAATATTTCACTGGATACTATAACAACCTGTAAGTTATATACCTGTTTGATTGATGTTACATGATACAAAATAGGAAAAAGATCTTTTGCTGGTTCCCTTTTTTCTTAGAGTCAAAAGCATTTGGTGTGCAAAATTCAGCTTCAAAATATGCATAAGGAAAGCAGGTTATTCAAAATTGGATTGAGCACTGAACTACCCTACTGGCAAATACCTTGTGCATTGATCCATAAGTATACTCACATTTGTTTAACCTGTATCTCATATGGAATTCAGAAAGGTCCAGCGTATATAAACCCAGCTGTAGATGGCAGTCAAAAATAAAAGTAAGTATAAGTGGCTTTTCCATTTAATACTGTCCTAATTATAATTATTTCTGCCCTTTGGCTGTTGAAATTCCTAAGTACTAGTCCTAATTGGAACAAAATAATTAGAAAAATTACAAGTGGATTATATTTCTGATATGTGCCTTATTTTTACTATAATTTTTACTATATCCGTGTTGACCATATGTTTTAATAATAGGTATTCCATTAAAATTGCAAAGCAGGCCCTGGCTGGTGTGGTTCAGTTGGTTGAGCATCATCCAATGCACTGAAGTGTCGCTGGTTCAATTCCTGGTCAGGGCACATACCCAAGTTTCAGGTTCCATCCCCAGTTGGGGACAGTACGATTGGGGCATATAGGAAGGAGGCAACCAATCCTATGTTTCTCTCACACTTCAATGTTTCTCCCTCTTCCTTCTTGTCTCTCTAAAATAAATTTTAAAACATTTTTAAAATGGCAAAGTATGATTTCTCAGTCACATGATTATTGATAATGAAAGTTCATGCTTTCATCACTTAAAAAAGGGGGAAATATTTACAGAAATTTACATGCTGCCCTGGCCACATGGCTCCATTGATTTGAGCTTCATCCTATGCACAAAAGTGGGTTCAGTTCTCAGGGCACATACCTAGGTGCAGTTGCATCCTGGTCCAGGCACACACAAGAGGCAACCCATCAATATTTCTCTCTCACATCATTTCTCTCCCTTTTTCTCCCTCTCTCTCTCTCTCTTCCTCTCTCAAAATCAATTTAAAAATATATCCTCGGGTGAGGATTTTTTTATGTTTTTTTAAAATAAATTTACATGCTGTGGTGTGAGAAAGAGTGTGAATATTTTTATCAAATCAAAGCCCTGTGGGTTACAAAGTTATTGCCTCAGGCATGATTGAGATTCAGTAGCCTTATCTACAAAGGGAAGATAGTCTGTTTAAGCAGGTACTATAAGAATTAAATACTGTATGTAAAACATGATAGACACTAAAGTACACCTAATCCCCTTCTGTCCTACTACCAGTTCCATTTTAAGACTACCAGCAAGTTTGAAAATATAGTTTTATATTGCAGCTAAGCAGCTGTGTAAATATAGCCTAATTGGGGTCTTAGAAATGGCAGCGGAGGAAGTGGAAGCTACACTGACACTCTCCTAGGACCAAAGTGGAAATACAACTAAAATGCAGAAAAACCACCCTGAAAAATCAACTGAAGACTAGCTGGAGAGAATCCTGGTAACCAAGGATGGAACGTCGAAACCATGTAGAGACTGTTAGGAAGTACAGAGGTGCAAAAGGGCTGGCCCGGCTGCCACAGATAGCAGCTGAAGGTCCAGAGGGATAGCTCAATGGTGATAGGTTCCCACTGAGAACTCTGGGGTCTGAACCCCAAGTGGAACTCCCCAATCCAGAGAACCAGAACTAAGAAAGGTGCCCACAGAACATGTGACTGTGAACAGCAGCAGGGTTGTTATCAGCCAGCAAGAGACAGCTGAAAATGCAAGTACTCTCTTAAAGGGCCAATGTACAAAATTTGTGTGCAACCACTCACTTTGGGCTCTGGCAGAGGGAGGGAAGAATGGACTGGAGCTGTGTCCAGAGTGGAGGGCTCTGGGGTTGGAGCTTGGAGGGCAGCCATCCCAGTTTCCCATGCTGAGTCATTCCCTCACACTGTGAAGGACACCTTTCTCCTCAGACCTTTGCTATCCAGGTGATTTTTGCCTGGGGGGAAGGTGGTTGCCCCCTCCTATTGGAAGACCTCTTGCTGCACCCTACGGTCAATAGCCTAAGGCTAATCAAGCCTGAATACAAACTGCAGGCAGAGGAGGATCTCTGGAGGCTTTGAGTATTTGCCTGATCTCCTTTGGGCCTGGGGCTAGGAAAAGCAGACCCTGGGCATCTTGGTCCTTTACAAAGGCACTCAGCCCCAGCAGAGGAAGCTACAAGCTGAGAAATGCTGATAGCTCCAAATAAGGGATTCAGGGCCAGTCAGA
This sequence comes from Plecotus auritus, assembly GCF_963455305.1. NCBI lineage: Eukaryota > Metazoa > Chordata > Mammalia > Chiroptera > Vespertilionidae > Plecotus > Plecotus auritus. The sequence goes on along the minus strand of NC_137770.1, from coordinate 122,114,992 downwards.
AACAGTGTCTGAGAGTGTCTTGCACTAGAGATTGGCAGTCATAGTAGATATACCTAATACATAGACACAAACACAAACAGGAAGCCAAAATTGGGAGACAAAAAAAAAATCCCCAAATGAAAGAAAAAAAGAATTCTCTAGAAGGAGAGCCAAATAAAATGGAGGTAAGAAATTTATTGGATATAGAGTTCAGAATAATGATGGCAAAGATGCTCAACAGCATGAGAAAAAGATATAGTAACTATGAAAAAAGACCAGTCAGCAATAAAGAATGACATAGCACTAATTAAAAACACATCAGAAGGAATACAAAGCAGATTAGGGGAAGTCAAGGATAGTATCAGTGAAGTAGAGGACAGGGTAATAAAAAAAATCAATCAGAGAACCAAAAAGAAAAAACAATTATAAAACAGGAGGACAGCTTAAGGGAGCTGTGGGACAATATGAAAAGTAACAATATTCACATAATGGGAGTGCCAGAAGGGGAAGACAGTGAGCAAGGTATAAAGAACATGTTTGAATAAATAATGGCAGAAAACTTCCCTAACCTGGTGAAGGAAAAAGTCACACAAGTTCAGGAGGCACAGAGAGTCCCAAGCAAGAAGAAACCAAACAGGCCCATGCCCAGACACATCAAAATTAAAATGCCAAAAATTAAAGACAAAGAGAGAATCTTAAGGGCAAGAAAACAAAAGCAATTTGATACTGTCTGAGTAGAGTATATGGGGCGTTATACAAGGCGTCCCTTGAGATAAAGTTAACTGTGCAGGTGTTCGGACATTAAGTAGTTGCTAGCAAAGAGACTACTCTAAGCAAGCAGGACTGAGGGTAGGCATTATTATCTGACCTTATATTAATATAGTTAAGACTGCTGGAGGAATTATGCCACACAAAAATATGCAGTTGTAAATCACACAGCATACTTCATTACTCACAAGGTTCCTGGTGCCGTGGGCTCAGACTTAACAGGATACCCAGGGAAGAGTGGTGTCCTCTGTGGGCAGCAGCAAATCCATCTTTGGGTGGCTGGCTGGCTGGTTGGGTCGAGTCAGCAGGAGGAGGGCAACCAAAGTCTAATGATCGGAGGTTCATCCGTTCTTCTGCCATCTGGCGTGGAGCAAGGCAGTGTGGAGCATGGACCAAGAGGATGATCAAATGTCTCAAGTCGGGGACCCGTTTTTTAAGCCTGTTCTGGCCCACGGCAGTCCAGGTGGCTATCAGTAACATACGTCATCACACAAGTGTTAATCAGAGTACAAGCTGGTTATCAATAACAGTGTCATTCAGAATGTGTCTCTCAGGTTTACATACATCATTCCTAAGGGTAGCATTCAGCTATGGTCTTATGTATATGGTGCAGCTAGGGCTTGGCCAGAGTGGTCATTCCCTGTGCTCTTTAATATTTCACACAAGTATTTCACAAAAAATAATTTTTCTACATTTCCTATAACACTCTTTAATTATATTCTATTGCTATAACATTGTAACACTCTCTACTTATTTCCTATCATTATCACTATTGCTATGACAGACACCTACAAAGCTGTCTGTTGATTTCTCTTCAGAATCTCTATAGGTCAGAAGGGAATGGCATGACGTATTCAAGATAATGAAAAGCGAGGATTTGAAACCAAGATTACTATATCCACCAAAGCTTTCATTCAAAATAGATGGTGAAATAAAGAGCTTCCTGGACAAATAAAAGAGGCTAAAAGAGTTTATCACCACCAAAACAGCACTTCAAGAAATGCTAAAGGGACTGCTGTAAAGAAAAGAAGAAATAGAGAGAAACATAAGCATAAAGAATTAAATAAGTACCTATCAATAATAACCTTAAATGAAAATGGATTAAGTGCTCCAAACAAAAGACATAGGGTAGCTGAATGGATACAAAAACATGACCCAATTATATGCTGTCTACAAGAGACCCACTTCAGAAGAAAAGCTCACACAGGATGAGAGTGAAGAGATGGAAAATAATTTTTTCCATGCAAGTGGAAAGGAAATAAAAGCTGGGGTAGAAATACTCATATCTGACAAAATAGATTTCAAAATGAAGGCCATCACAAGAGACAACAAAGGTCACTACAACATACTAAAGGGATTGATCTAACAAGAGGATATAACCCTAGTAAACATATATGCACCCAATATAGGAGCACCTAAATATTTTTTTAAAAAAAACTTCTAGAGGACTTTAAGGGAGAGATCCACAGCAATACAGTCATAGTAAAGGACTTTAACACCCCGCTGACTTCAGGATAGATCTTCCAGACAAAAAATTAACAAGGAAACAGAGACTCTAAATGACACACTGAATGAGATGGATAGAACATTTCACCCCAAGGCTGCAAAATATACATTCTTCTAAAGTGCACAGGATCACTCACAAAGATAGGCCACATATTAGGACACAAAACCAGTCTCTATAAGTTCAAGAAGATTGAAATCAGATCAGGCATCTTCTCAGATCACAATAGAATGAAATTAGAAATTAACTACAGTAAAAACACTCAAAAACATTCAAGCACCTGGAGGCTAAATAACATGTTATTAAACAATGAATGGGTTACCAATGAGATCAAAAAAGAAATCAAAAACTTCCTGGAAACAAATGAAAGTGAACACACAACCACCGAAAATCTCTGGGACACAGCAAAATCAGTCCTGACAGGCCTATAAAAAAAAAAAAAAAATTAATAACAAACTATTTAACCCTATAACTTAAAGAATTATAAGTGAACAAGAAAAGCCCAGAGTAAGTAGCAGGAAGGAAATAATAGATTAGAGCAGAAATAAATGAAATAGAGGCTAAAATAAACAAACAAACAAAAAAAATCACTGAAACCAAGAGCTGATTCTTTGAAAAGATAAAAAAGATTGATGAACCATTAGCCATACTCATCAAGAAATAAAAAGAGAGGATCCAAATAAATCAGAAAAGAAAGCAGTGAAGTAACAACTGACACCACAGAAATACAAAGGATTGTAAGAAAATACTAAGAACAACTACATGCCAACAAGCTGGACAATCTGGAGGATTTGGACAAATTCCTAGAAAAATACAATCTCCCAAAACTGAATCAGGAAGAATCAGAAAATCTGAATAGGCCAATAATAACTTATGAAATAGATGCAGCAATCAAAAAACTCCCAGCAAACAAAAGCCCTGGTCTGGATGGCTTTACAGGGCAGTTTTACAAAACATTCAAAGAAGAACTAACACTCATACTCCTCAAACTATTCCAAAATATCCAAAAGGATAAAACATGTCCAAGCTCTTTTTAAGAGGCTGGCATTATCCTAATTCCAAAACCAAATAAATACACTACAAAGAAAGAGAACTACAGACCAATATACCTGATGAACCTAGATGCTAAAATCCTCAACAAAATATTAGCAAATCAGATCCAGCAATATATAAAAAAGGTCATACACCATCATCAAGTGGGATGTATTCCAGGGATGCAAGGCTGGTACAATATTTGCAAATCAATAAACGTGATACATCACATAAATAAAATGAAAGACAAAAATCACATGATCATAATAGATGCAGAAAAAGCACTCAACAAAATTCAACACCCATTTTTTACAAAAACTCTCAGCAAAGTGGGAATAGAGGGATCATATCTTAACATAATAAAGGCCATATATGACAAACCTACAGCCAACATCCTACTCAATGGGCAAAAACTAAAACCATTTCCCCTAAGAACAGGAATAAGACAAGGATGTTTGCTTTCACCACTCTTATTAAACATAGTACTGGAAGTCCTAGCCACAGTGATCATACAAGAAGAAAACTTTATAAAAGACATCCTAATTGGAAAGGAGGAAGTAAAACTTATTATTCACAGATGACATGATATTGTACATAGAAAACTCTAAAGACTCCACCAAAAAACTACTAGATTTAATAAATGAATTTAGCAATGTAGCAGGATACAAAATCAACACCCAAAAATCAGTAGCTTTTTTATACACCAATAATGAACTCTCAGAAAGAGAAACTAAACAAGAAATCCCATTTACCATTGCAATAAAAAATTAAAATACTTAGGAATAAACTTAATCAAGGAGGTAAAAGACCTGTATTCAGAAAATTACAGGACATTGAAAAAAAGAGATAGAATATATAAATAAGTGGAAGAATATACCATGTGCATGGATTAGTAGAATCAACATCATTAAAATGTCCATACTACCCAAAGCAATCTACAGATTCAATGCAATCCCTATTGAAATACCAACAGCATATTTCACAGATCTAGAACCAACACTCCAAAAATTTATATGGAACCAAAAAAGATCCCAAATAGCTGCAGCAATCTTGAAAAAGAAGAACAAAGTTGGAGGGATCACAATACCAGATATCAGGTTATACTACAAAGCCACTATAATCAAAACAGCCTGGTACTGGCACAAGAGCAGGCATATAGATCAACTAGTGGCTTGGTGCATGGATTCATGCACATTGAAAGGAAATTAATTAGAAGAAAGGTTCATGTGGTACTTACATTACTGCAAAAAATTACATGTCAAAATAGTATATGTAATATAGTATTATAAAATTAAAACACTTGTGCGATTGGCGCCAGTGAGAGCTTTATATGTATCACGCATGCACGGGTTAATGTTTATTTTTAAACTAGAGGCCCCGTGCACAGATTCCTGCACCAATGGGGTCCCTCGGCCTGACCTGCAGGGATCAGTGGACCTCCACACCACAGCAGCCCAGCCTTACCCGCCAGCTTGTGGGGCTCCAGCCCACTGTCTGCATTGGTCCCATACAGCACAAAGAAGCAGCAGGCGGCCAGGGAGGACCCCAACCCAGGCTGGGCTCCGGGCCACTCCCGCTCATCCCAGCCCTGCTGAGCCTGCCGCTGCTCGGGTGCACAGGAGGAGTGTCTGTGGGAGATGCTCATGCCCCTGCAGCTGCACTTACTAGCCATCAGCCCGGTGTCTGGCGCCCGTCTGTCTGTCAGCTGAGCAGTGCTCCCACTGTGAAGGCGCACTGACCACCAGAGGGAAGCTCCTGCATTGAGCTTCTGCCTCCTAGTGGTCAGTTCACGTCATAGCTATTGGCCGGTCATCTGGTTGTCTGGTTATCTGGTCACTTGGGCTTTTATATATATAGATTGCCAGTGTGCATCATATGTACCAGTTGGTCGGTTGGTTGTATGGTCGTACATACGTATGGTGGTCATTTAGGCTTTTATATATATTAATGGAACAGAACAGAGACCCCAGAAATTGACCCAAGCCATTATGCTCAACTTAATATTTGACAAAGGAAGCAAGAACATACAGTGGAGTCAAGATAGTCTCTTCAATAAAGGGTGTTGGGAAAATTGGACAGATACATGCAAAAAAATAAATAAATAAAACTAGACCAACAACTTACACCATACACAAGAATAAACTCAACACTTATGTAATACCTTAATCAATAAAGAAATTTTTTTAAAAAAAGAATAAACTCAAAATGGATAAAAGACTTAAAGTAAGTCAGGAAACCATAAAAATCCTAGAAAAAACCATAGGCAGCAAAATTTTAGACATCTCTCATAGCAATATGTTTAGGGATACATTTTCTAGGGCAAAGGAAACTAAGGAGAAAATAAACAAATGGGACTACATCAAAATAAAAAGCTTCTGCACAGCAAAAGAAACCATCAATAAGATGAAAAGGGAGCCCACTGTATGGGAGAACATATTTGGCAATGATTCATCTGATAAAGGGTTAATATCCAAAATATATAAGGAACTCATACAACTTAACAAAAGGAAGATAAAAAATCCAATTACAAAATGGACAAAGGACCTAAATAGACACTTCTCCAAAGCGGACATATAGATGGCCAAGAGACATATGAAAAAATACTCAAAGTCACTGATCATCAGAGAGATGCAAATTAAAACAACAATGAGGTATCACCACACACCTATCAACAAAACAACAAATGACAAGTGCCGCTGAGGAAGTGAAGAAAAGGAAAGCCTTGTACACTGCTGGTGGGAATGCAGACTGGTTTAGCCAGTATGGAGTTTCCTAAAAAAATTAAATATGGAACTGTCATTTGACCCAGTGATCTCACTTCTAGGAATATATCCTTAGAAACCCGAAACACCAATCATAAAGAATGTATGCACCTCTATGTTCATAGCAGCATAATTCACAATAGCTAAGATCTGGAAACAGCCCAAATGCCCATCAGTAGATGTGTGGATAAAAAAGCTGTGGTACATTTACACAATGGAATACTATGCAGCTGTAAAAAAGAAGGACCTTTAACCCTTTGATACAGCATGGAGGGACCTGGAGACTATTATGCTAAGTGAAATAAGCCAATCAGCAAAAGACAAGTATCATATGATCTCACTTATATGTGGAATCTAATGAACAAAATAAACTGGTGAATGAAATAGATCCAGAGACATAGAAGCATGGAACAGACTATGGAATCTCAGAGGGAAGGTGGGGGAGGGTGGGTGAGTGGGAAGAGATCAACCAAAGAACTTTTATGCATATATGCAAAACCCATGGACACAGACAATAGGGTGGTGAAGGCCTGGAAAGTGGGGGAAGGGTGGGCTAAAAGGAGTCAATGGGGGGAAAAAGTGGACATCTGTAATACTTTCAACAATAAAGATTTAATTTATATATGTACTACTGTTATATGTACAAAAGAGAAAACATTCAAGGATGGTAGATGACAACTAATCTTTGTATCTATATGTGCAAGATACTTTACTAATATATATATATTGCATGTAATTATATTACATGTAGTTGGCCCTTGTATAACACAACATGGGTTTGAACTGCACAGGTCCACTTATATGTGCCTTTTTAAAATAAGAACACTTGGCCTTCCATATCCCTGAGGTTGGCATCCACAGATTCAACCAACCACCAATGAGAAACAGTATTTTCCATGCACAGATTTGTATCTGCTGAGGGTCCCAGCAGATGCTGAGACACAGCTGTAATTAAGTTTGGGGGTGGGGTGTCAAAAGTTATACCCAGATTTTCACCTGGAGGAGGAGGGGTGTCAGGGCCCCTAAATCAGCTTGCTCAGGGGTCTACTGTAATCTCATTTAATTGTCTTTTTTTCCCAGGTAGTCTAATGTTATAGAGTCTATAATAGACAGAGACAAACTCAGAGAGGCTGGGTCAAATGATTGATAGTGACAAAATCAAGTGTCAAATTCAGGGCCTCCATCTTCTCACATTCTTTCCACATATTCCATTCTCCCTCTCGCAGAAGATGCTAGCAGGAGCTCCTTGCTTGAACATTTATTTTTAATTTTTTTTTTCTAGAGAGAGGGATAAAATGAAACAATCTGGACTTGAATCAACAACCTCTTTGTATATGGGATGCTTGAACATTTTCAATGTAGTTTCACCACACTTTATAAATTTCATAAATTCAGCTGGTATATTACAGAAACTACTAGTGAAAAATTGTCACCTTAACTTTTAGGTAATAGAACATATATAACAACTGGCATGTTTTACATATTTGGTTATATTTGGATCAGCTCCTGACATCGATAGAAGGCAATTTAAAAGCCCGACATTGTGCTTCCTCTCAGATGCCATGTGTATGAAAGATGGGAAGTAGAATAAGAGCAGCTGCCTAGGGAATCTCATAAAAAAGAGAGGGCTTAAAGGGGTTGGATCAAATAAATGAAACTAAGCAAAGATGGAGCATTCTATACAAAAGTGGAAAGATTAATCACTAAGTTCCAAAATGAGGCAAATGAAATTCCATTAAGGAAAAATTAAGTACCAAATGCATTTAAGTGAAGTTTTATTATGTAACATGTCATAATGTCAAAGGAAATGATAGTCAACTTCAGTGTCAGTGGTAGGGAAGTTATCATTACTTTGGACAAAATTAATCTTAGGTCCTGCAACTTTGTGTTAAAAGACAAGAAAAATTACTTCCTGGCTCTTTTCCCTCCTTGTACCCAAACAAAGCAACATGTATTTGGAAGAAAAGCCTTTTCCCATGGTGCAAGCTGGGACAAGGTTTTCTGCCCTAAGCTCTGCTTCCCTAGCCAGCTTATACTTCTGCTCTCAACAGCTGCTCCCTCATCTTCTTTCCTCAAACCTGAAGAGTCCTCACCTCCTCCCATACTTTCTGACTTCAGAGAGAAAATAGAAACTACCATAACTCCTTCAACCTTCCTGACACCAAATCTACAAATCTATCTGTACCTGTACCCAGCTTTGTGTTTTCCTCACTCCTATTACAGTGACGCTCAGAGTTAAGGCTGTGTAGAGGAATGTTGTTAACTCAACTCCTCCCCCTTCTCCTCCTCCTCCTCTTCTTCCCCCTCCTCCTCCTCCTCCTCCTCCTCCTCGATCTACTGACTCCTTTCCATCAGCATCTAGATGTATAAATGTATTTAACCTCCTCATTTAAAAAACTAAAAGCTGGCCCTGGTTGGAGTGTCGTCTCATACACCAAAAGGTTGTGGGTTCAATCCCAGTTGGGACACGTATGAAAGGTAACTGATCAATGTTTCTATCTCACATCTATGTTTCTCCTTTCCTCTCTAAAATCAATTTTTAAAAAACAAATATCCTTAGGTGAGGATTAATATAAATAAAATCAGGACTGCTTTCTCCTCTTTGTAGACAGATTTAAAGTATCACAATTCCTCACCTCCATTCCATTTCTCAACCCATTTTAATTCATATTCTACTATCACCATTCTATAACAACTCAGTAAGATCACTAATGGTTCTTATTTTACTAGTTCTCCTAACAACATTAAATCCTTGTGTGTTTTTTTAATATATACTGTATATATTGTTTTTTAACAATACTGTATATATTTAAAAAACACGAGGATTTAATGTTGTTAGGAGAACTAGTAAAATAAGAACCATCCTATCTAATAAAAGAGCAATATGCAAATTAACCATCACTCCACTACACCCACAAGCCACGCCCACCAGCCAATCAGGAGCAAATATGCAAATAAACCCAACCAAGATGGCTACCACCACAGAGAGCAGGAGGGAGGCATGGGTTTCCCCTGCAATGGAGGAGCCAAGCTTTCCGCCTGCCCTTGCCGGCCTAGGCCTCCACTCAAGGCTACAAAGTTTCAAAGATAGAAGATACATAAATCCAAACAGAAATGGCGGCAGCCACAGAGCTGGAAAGAGCAGGAGGCTAGGGTTGCCCGCGGCGATGGAGGAAGCCAAGCTTCTGCAGCCCTGGCTGGCCCAGGCCTCTGCTTAAGGCTACAAAGTTTCAATTGTAGAAGATAAATAAATCCCAGATACCAGGGCCTCTGCTTGGGTTGCCAGGGGGCGTGGCCGGCCTGCAAACCACCACAGACCCCTCACCCAGGCCGCCCCATGCCCCAAGGGAACCCCCACCCTGATCCAGGACACCCTTCAGGGCAAACCAGCTGGCCCCCACCCGTGCACCAGGCCTCTATCCTATCTAAAAAAAGAGTAATATGCAGATTGACCATCACTCCAACACACAAGATGGCTGCCCCCATGTGGTCAAAGATGGCTGCCCCCATGTGGACACAAGATGGCCAGCAAGGGAGGGCAGTTGGGAGGGACCAGGTCTCCAAGAGAGGGCAGTTGTGGGCGATCAGGCCAGCAGAGGAGGGCAGTTAGGGGTGACCAAGCCAGCAGAGGAGGGAAGTTGGGGCAACCAGGCCTGCAGGGAAAGGCAGTTGGGAGGGACCCAGGCCAGCAGGGGAGGGCAGTTAGGGGTGACCAGGCCTGCAGGGGAGGGCACTTAGGGGAAAACAGGCTAGCAGGGGAGCAGTTAGGCATCAATCAGGCTGGCAGGGGAGTGGTTAGGGCAGGGGTGGGCAAACTTTTTGACTCGAGGGCCACAATGGGTTCTTAAACTGGACCGGAGGGCCGGAACAAAAGCATGGATGGAGTGTTTGTGTGAACTAATATAAATTCAAAGTAAAGGAGCGGAGGGGAGAGCAAGAGAACCCTCTGCTCTTTCGGCTCCGCGGGCCAGACAGAACAGCCGAACGGGCCAGATCTGGCCCGCAGGCCGTAGTTTGCCCATGGCTGGGTTTGGGGGTGATCAGGCTGGCATGCAGAAGCGGTTAGGGGCAATCAGGAAGGCAGGCAGGTGAGCAGTTAGGAGCCAGCAGTCCTGGATTGTGAGAGGGATCCCGGGATCGGGCCTAAACGGGCAGTCGGACATCCCTCGAGGGGTCCCAGATTGGAGAGGGTGCAGGCTGGGCTGAGGGACACCCCCCACCTGTGCACGAATTTCGTGCACTGGGCCTCTAGTTAGTATATATGTTTTTATTGATGAGAGCAAGAGGGAAGGAGAGAGAGAGAGAGATAGAAACATCGATGTGAGAGAAACATCAATTGGCTGCGTCCCACACACCCCCTACTGGGGATCAAGCCTGCAACCAGGGCATGTGCCCTGAACAGGAATTGAACCAGTGATCTCTTGCTTTATGGGTTGACACTCAACCAACTGAACCACACCCATTGTTCTAAACCCTCCTTTTTAAACACCTCTTCCTTTATACCTAGTTTTCGTAGTACTCTCTGACCACTCTCTTATTTGCCACTTTTCCACTTGCTATAGATTCTCAGGATTTTATTCCAAAGCCCTCTTCTTATTGTGTACAAACTTCCTACTCTCTCCCATTCATTTTCCAGTGAATGATAGATTTGTGCACTTCCTCAGGGATCCATGGGGATTTTTATTGCCAATGCCAGCACTCTAATTCAAACAGCCATCATCTCTCACCTGGACTGCCACAATAGCTTCTAAAGTAGTCGTCCAGTATTCATACATACAGTACTCTTAATTCCCAAATCTATTTTATTTCTGCCAGTATTTTTAGTAAAGATCTACATAGTGTGGGCCTTCCTGTTTCTACCTCTTTAAAAACTAGACCACTCTTACCCTAGTTTACTATGCTGCAACTCTTCAGACCTTCTTTTAGTTCCTCCAATGCACACATTCTTTTCTCCCTCTTCTGCCTTCAGTTTGATATTCTCCCCCCTCTAACTTTCCCACACTATTCATCAGTGTGGGAAAGTTAGAGGGGGGAGAAACTCCTATGTAATCTCATTCTCGGTGGAAATCTTCCCTGATAACACAGACTAGTTTGTTTTCCTTGTTTAAACAATTTCCTGAAATTAAAAATGGCGGCAGAGTAAGAGGATGCTGCATGGACATGCTCCCAGGAATTACAACTGGAATTACAACTGAAATATGGAAAGGCTTCCTGAATAATCAATGGAAAATATACAGGAGAGAACCCTGATACCCAAGGACCTAAGGTGGAGACCACATAGAGGGTTGGAGGCGTGAAAGGGCTGGCCGGGCACCCACAGATGGTAACTGAAGTCCCAGAGAGATATCTCAGCTGTGGGGGAGGGAGGGTGCCACTGAGAACTCTGGAATCTAATCCCCAAGCTGGGCTTCCCAGCAGAGAGCACCACATAACATCTAGCTGTGAAAAGCTGTGGGGTGCTGTCTGCCAGGGAGTGGCAGCTGAAAGGTCAGGCAACCTTTTAAAGGGCCAATGCACAAAAATTCCCTGTGGAGCCACCCACCTTGTGCTCTGGCAGAGGGAGGGTGAAGTGGACTGGAGCTGTGAGAGCAGAACCCAGGACTGGGGACTAGGGGGATGGAGCTCAGAAGGCATCAGACACCCCCAGTTTCCTGGGCTGAGTCATTCCCTCACACAGCTTTCCCACATAGACATCTGCCTTTTCTGGGGGGAAGACAGTCAACACACCTATTGGAAAACACCTTGCCCTAAGGCCACTTAAGAGATTAAAAGTAACAATTAGCCTCCAGGCAGAAGCAACTGCCCCACCCTGTTGAAGAAACTCTTGCCACACCTGAGAATGATTGCCTGGGGCAATTCAAGTCAGAATCCTATTAGTCTGTAAATAGAGGTGGTTTCTGCAGGCTTTGAGTCTCTGCCTTATCTAATCAGTCAGAAAAGCCTTTAACACTGTCCTGCACTAGAGATTGAGAGGTATAGAGGATCTACCTAATACATAGTCACAAGCCCAAACAGACAACCAAAATGAGGAAACAAAGAAACAACCCCCAAATGAAAGAACAAGTGAATTCTCCAGAAGAAGAGATAAATGAAGCAGAGATAAGAAATTTATGTGAAACAGAGTTCAGAGTAATGATGTTAAAAATGCTCAACAGAATGAAAAAAGATATAGTAACTATGAAAAAAGAACCGTCGGAGAAAAAGAATGGCATAACACAAATAAAGAATACATTGGAAGGAATACATAGCAGATTAGAAGAAGCTGAGGATCAAATCAGTGAATTAGAAGACAGGGTTGAAAATATCACTCAATTAAAGAACCAAAAAGAAAAAAACAATTAAAACACAGGAGGACAGCTTAAGGGAGCTGTGGGACAGTGTGAAATGTAACAATATTAGAATAGCATATGTGCCAGAAGAGGCAGAAAGGGAGAAAGGTATAGAGATGGTGTTTGAAGAAATAATAGTAGAAAACTTCCCTAACCTGGTAAAGGAAAAAGTCACATAAGTTCAGGAGGCAAAGAGAACCCCAAACAAGAAGAACCTAAACACACCCATGCCCAGACACATTATAAGTAAAATGCCAAAAATTAAAGACAAAGAGAGAATCTTAAAGGCAGCAAGAGAAAAGAAAAATGTTACCTACAAAAGAGTTCCCATAAGGTTGACGCCTGATCTCTCATCAGAAACTCTACAGGCCAGAAGGGAATGGCATGAAGTACTCAAGGTAATAGAAAGCAAGGATCTGAGTCCAAGATTACTATATCCAGCAAGGCTATCATTCAAAACAGACGGTCAAATAAAGAGCTTCCCAGACCAAAAAAAAAAAAAAAAAGACTAAAGGAGTTCATTATCACCAAGCCAGCATTACAAGAAATGCTAAAGGAATTGCTGTAAAAGATTGCTAAGAAGAAGAAACAGAGAGAAAAACCTAGCCATACAGAATTAAAATGGCTACAAATAAGTACCTCTAAATAATAACCCTAAATGTAAATGGATTAAATGCTCCAATCAAAAGGTGTAGAGTAGCTGAAAGGATACAAAAACATGACCCAACTATATGCTGTCCACAAGAGACCACCTCAAAACAATAGACACACACAGGATGAAAGTGAAGGGATGGAAAAAAAATTTCCATGCAAATGGAAAAGGAAAAAAAGCTGGAGTAGCAATACTCATATCCGACAAAATAGACTTTAAAAGCATCATGCTAAGTGAAATAAGCCAGTCAAAGAAAAATAAATATCATATGATCTCACTCATTTGTGGAATATAATGAACAACATTAAACTGATGAACAAAAATAGAGTCAGAGAGAAAAAATATATTCTAGAATATAATAGAAGTAATCCTGTAATTTTCAGATTTTTAATATTTCCTATAGCTTTTGTGATATCATACTATGTTAGTACACTTTTGGTAATATTATTATATGTAAGATCCTTTTATCCTTGAAATATTAATGTTTATTGCATGTAATATTATTATATGTAAGATAATTTTTCTTGAATAATTGGTGTTTATTGCATGTAACATTGTCATATTTAAAATCGTTTTTCTTGAGATATTAATGTTTATTGCATGTAATATTATTATAATTAAGATAGTTTTTCTTGAAATAAAAAAAAAAAACTGGAAAAAAATAAAATAAAAAAATAAATAATTTCCTAGAATCATGAATCCTTTCCATGTGCCCAAATCACTTAAAATTTTTGGTGTTGCCGAAACCGGTTTGGCTCAGTGGCTAGAGCGTCGGCCTGCGGACTGAAGGGTCCCGGGTTCGATTCCGGTCAAGGGCATGTACCTTGGTTGCGGGCACATCCCCAGTGGGGGGTGTGCAGGAGGCAGCTGATCGATGTTTCTCTCTCATCGATGTTTCTAGCTCTCTATCCCTCTCTCTTCCTCTCTGTAAAAAATCAATAAAATATATTTAAAAAAAAATTTTTTTTGGTGTTGTATCTCTCTTACCACTAACCTATAAAAGCTCTGGAGGCCAGGCACCATGTCTGATTTGTTCACCATTGACTCGCTGCAGCTTAATATAGTGCCTGGCAAATAGAAACTGGTTATTTGTTGAATGAGTTAATGCAAATGTAGAAGCAATTTATTTAAAGAAAAAAAAAAAAAAAGAAAAAAAAACCACGACCCAGCCCATCATCCTTCCATGGCATTGCATAGTATATCATGCTTGCACAAGAGCAGCTATTGTACGGGGAGGGTTTGACGAACTTAAGCAACCTGACAGAAAATAAGGAACTCACTCAACATGTAGCTCTAACCATGGACATCTCTTTAACTTATCTGCTGGTTCCTTAGAAATTTTTTACATTTTATATAGTTGTAATTCATGTGTAAACTTTTAATTCTTCTTTTTATGAATTCCCACATTTAATCATTGTCTGCTTATTATATTTAAAGGTAACATAGGGTTGCATCAATAGATCATGATTTTCTTAGCCATTTTCCAACTGTTAGGCTTTTTGTTTAGTTCTGAATGTTTGATATGTTATGAATAGCAACAATGCAAAAACTCTTTTTTTTTATTAAGGTATTATATATGTACATATCTTACCATTGCCCCCCCACCCCACTCCCATACATGCCCTCACCCCCCAATGTTTTGCATCCATTGGTTACTCTTATATGCATGCATATAAGTCCTTCAGTTGATCTCTTATTTCCCCCACCTCTCCCTAACCTTACCGCTGTAATTTGACAGTCTGTGTGATGCTTTACGGCCTCTGTATCTATCTTAATGTTCATCAGTTTATAATGTTTTTCATTATCCTCAAATGAGTGAGATCATCTGGTATTTTTATTTCATTGACTGGCTTATTTCACTTAGCATAATGTTCTCTAATTCCATCCAGGTGCCTACAAATGGTAGTAATTCTTTCTTTTTTATGGCAGCATAGTATTCCATTGTGTAGATGTACCATAGTTTTCTGATCCAGTCATCTGATGACGGGCACTTAGGCTGTTTCCAAATCTTAGCTATTGTAAATTGTGCTGCTATGAACATAGGGGTGCATATATCCTTTCTAATTGGTGTTTCTAGTTTCTTAGGATATATTCCTAGGAGTGGGATTACTGGGTCAAATGGGAGTTCCATTTTCAGTTTTTTGAGGAAACTCCATACTGTTCTCCACAGTGGCTGCACCAGTCTGCATTCCCACCAGCAGTGCACGAGGGTTCCTTTTTCTCCGCATCCTCGCCAACACTTGTTGTTTGTTGATTTGTTGATGATAGCCATTCTGACAGGTGTGGGATGGTATCGCATTTTCATTTTGATTTGCATCTCTCGGATAATTAGTGACATTGAGCATGTTTTCATGTGTCTCTTGGCCTTCCTTCTGTCTTCTTTCGAAAAGATTCTATTTAGGTCCGTTGCCCATTTTTTTATTGGATCATTTATCTTCCTTTTATTAAGTTGAATAAGCTGCCTGTAGATGTTGGAGATTAAACCTTTATCAGTGATAACATTTGCAAATATGTTCTCCCATACAGTGGGGTTTCTTGTTGTTTTGTTGATGGTTTCTTTTGCTGTTCAAAAGCTTTTTATTTTGATGTAGTCCCATTTGTTTATTTTCTCTTTGGCTTCCGTTGCCCTAGGGGCAGTATCAGTGAAGAAGTTCTTTTGGCATATGTCTGAGATTTTGCTGCCTGTGGATTCCTCTAGTATTTTTATGGTTTCCCGTTTTATATTTAAGTCCTGTATCCATTTTGAGTTTATTTTTGTGTATGGTGTAAGTTGGTGATCTAGTTTCATTTTTTTGCATGTATCTGTCCAATTTTCCCAACACCATTTATTGAAGAGACTGTCTTGACTCCATTGTATGTTCATGCCTCCTTTGTCAAATATTAATTGTGCATATTGGTTTGGGTTGATATCTGGATTCTCTATTCTATTCCATTGATCTATATGTCTGTTCTTGTGCCAGTAGCAGGCTGTTTTGAGGACAGTGGCTTTGTAATACAGCTTGAAATCTGGTATTGAGATCCCTCCTACTTTATTCTTCTTTCTCAGGATTGCTGTGGCTATTCGGGGTCTTTTTTTATTCCAGATGAACTTTTGGAGAGTTCTTTCTAGGTCTGTGAAATATGCCGTTGGTATTTTAATGGGGAGTGCATTGAATCTATAGATTGCTTTGGGTAGTATGGACATTTTAATGATGTTGATTCTACCAATCCATGAACATGGTATGTTCTTCCGTCTGTTTACATCTTCCTCTATCTCTTTTTTCAGTGTCCTGTAGTTTTCCGCGTATAGGTCTTTTACCTCCTTGGTTAGGTTTATTCCTAAGTATCTTAATTTTTTTGGTGCGATGGAAAATGGGATTGCTTTTTTAGTCTCTCTTTCTGTAAGTTCACTGTTGGTGTATAGAAATGCCATAGATTTCTTGGTGTTAATTTTGTATCCTGCTACATTGCCGAATTCATTTATTAAGCCTGTTAGTTTTTTGATGGAGTCTTTCGGGTTTTTTATGTACAATATCATGTCATCTGCAAATAAGGACAGCTTTACTTCTTCTTTTCCAATTTGGATGCCTTTTATTTCTTCTTCTTGTCTAATTGCAATGGCTAATACTTCCAGTACTATGTCAAACAGGAGTGGTGAGAGTGGGCATCCCTGTCTTGTTCCTGTTCTTAGGGGAAATGGTTTTAGTTTTTGCCATTGAGTATGATGTTAGCTGTGGGTTTATCATATATAGCTTTTATTATGTTGAGGTATGATCCTTCTACTCCCACCTTGTTGAGAGTTTTTATCAAGAAAGGGTGTTGGATTTTGTCAAATGCTTTTTCTGCATCAATTGATATGACTATGTGACTTTTATCTCTCAATTTGTTTATGTGATGTGTCACATTTATTGATTTGCGGATATTGTACCATCCTTGCATTCCTGGGATAAACCCTACTTGGTCATGGTGTATGATCTTTCTGATGTACTGCTGGATCCAATTTGCTAGAATTTTGTTGAGGATTTTGGCATCTACATTCATGAGGGATATTGGCCTGTAATTCTCCTTCAGTGTGTTGTCTTTATCTGGTTTTGGTATTAGGGTGATGCTAGCTTCATAGAAGGAGCTTGGAAGTGTTCCTTCCTCTTGAATTTTTTGGAATAGTCTGAGGAGGATAGGTTTTAGTTCTTCCTTAAATGTTTGGTAAAACTCTCCTGTGAAGCCGTGTGGCCCCGGGCTTTTGTTTGCCGGAAGCTCTTTGATGACTGCTTCGATTTCTTCCATAGTTACTGGCATGTTGAGCTGTTTAGATTCTTCCTGATTGAGTTTTGGAAGGTTATATTTTTCTAGGAATATGTCCATTTCCTCCAGGTTGTCCAGTTTGTTGGAATAGAGTTGTTCGTAGTATTTTTTAACAATCCTTTGTATTTCGGCGTGATCTGTTGTTATTTCACCTCTTTCATTTCTGATTTTCTATATTTGGGTCCTGTCTCTTTGCTTCTTGGTGAGCCTGGCTATAGGTTCATCAATCTTGTTTATCCTTTCAAAGAAGCAGCTCTTGGTTTTGTTGATCTTTTGTATTGTTTCTTTGGTCTCTATGTCGTTTATCTCTGCTCTGATCTTTATTATTTCCTTCCTTCTGCTTACACTGGGCTTTTCTTGTTGCTCTTTTTCTAACTCTTTGAGTTGTTGGGTTAGGTAATTTATTACCATTGTTTCTTGTTTTTTGCAGTAGGATTGTAGAGCTATGAACTTCCCTCTCAAGACTGCTTTCGCTGTGTCCCATAGATTTTGGATTGTAGTGTTTTCATTGTCATTTGTTGCCATGATATTTTTTATTTCTTCCTTGATCTCTCTGGTAACCCAGTCATGGTTTAATAGCATGCTGATTCGTCTCCATGTGTTTGATTTCTTTGGGTTGTTTTTATTGTAGTTGATTTCCAGTTTTATGCCACTGTGGTCTGAGAAGATGCTTGATATGATTTCTATCTTCTTGAATTTGAAGAGACTTTGCCTATGTCCCAACATATGGTCTATCTTTGAAAATGACCCATGTGCACTTGAGAAGAATGTATATTCTGTGGCTTTGGGGTGAAATGTTCTGAAGATGTCAATTAATTCCATCTGGTCTAGTGAGTCATTTAGGATTGATGTTTCTTTGCTGATTTTTTGTTTAGAGGATTTGTCCAATGGTGATAGTGGGGTATTAAAGTCTCCTACTATGATTGTATTGCTGTCAATCTCTCCCTTGATATCCTCCAGAAGTTTTTTTATGCATTTGGGTGCTCCTGTATTGGGTGCATATATGTTTACCAGAGTTATTTCTTCTTGTTGGATTGCTCCCTTTAGTATTATGAAGTGGCCTTCCTTATCTCTTGTTATGTCCTTCACTTTGAGATCTAATTTGTCAGATATAAGTATTGCTACCCCAGCTTTTGTTTCAGTTCCATTTGCCTGGAAAACCTTTTTCCATCTCTTCACCCTCAGTCTGTTTGCGTCTTCTTTTCTGAGGTGGGTTTCTTGTAGACAGCAGATATATGGGTTGTATTTTCTTATCCAATCCGTTACCCTATGTCTTTTGATTGGGGCATTTAATCCATTTACATTTAAAGTTATTATTGATAGGTACTTATTTGTCGCCATTCCTATTCTTTACCCCTGTGTTCCTTCATCGCTTCCTTTTTTTTTTTTTTTTTTTTTTTTTTACAGCAGACCCTTTAGCATTTCTTGCATTGCTGGTTTGGTGGTAATAAATTCCCTTAGTCCCTTTTTGTCTGTGAAGCTCCTGATTTCACCTTCAATTTGATTGACAGCCTTGCTAGGTACAGTATTCTTGGATTCAAACCCTTCCTTTGCATGACTTTGTATATTTCATTCCATTCCCTTCTGGCCTGATGAGTTTCTGTTGAGAAATCAGTTGCTAGTCTGATGGGGGTTCCTTTGTATGTAACTTTCTGTCTCTCGCTTGCCGCTCTTAAGATTCTTACTTTGTCATTGGTGTTTGCCAATTTAATTATAATGTGCCTTGGTGTCGGTCTTTCGGGGTTCATTTTGCTTGGGACTCTGTGAGCTTCTTGGATTTGTGTGGGTTTTTCTTCCCTATATAAGGGAAATTTTCTGTCATTATTTCTTCAAACAGGTTTTCTATTCCTTGCTCACCTTCCTTTCCTTCTGGAACCCCTATTATGCGGATGTTGTTTTGTTTTGTGTTGTCCCAAAGTTCCCTTAGGCTCTCCTCCTGCCTTTTAATTTTTTTTTCTAGAAGTTGCTCTACTTGGGTATTTTTTCCCATCTTGTCTTCTAGCTCACTGATGCGGTCCTCTACTTCGTCTAGTCTACTCTTGATGCTTTCTATTGAGTTCTTTACAGCAGCGATGTCATTTTTCATTTCTTCTTGGTTCTTCTTCATTTCCTCTTGGTTCTTGCTCATATTGTCGAATTTGTCTTCCATTCTTTTCAGCCACCTTATGACCATTTCTCTGAATTCTTTTTCTGGAAGGTTGCTTGCCTCCACTTCGTTTACCTCCTTTTCTGGTGATGCCTGCTTTTCTTTCATATGTGGGCTGTGTCTTTGTCTCCCCATGGTCTCTCTTCTCTGGGTGTCTGGTTATGTAGTTCTCTCTCTCCTGCATTGATTTAAAGGCACAAAATACAGCACTACCAGGTACAACACACAAGGCACTGAACAGAAATGTATTCACGATATTAATAACCTCTAATAAAGGTGCCCACCAGAGAAAGGCAAATTAGGGGATAGGAGAGAAAGGAGAAGAGGAAAAAGAAAGAAAGAAGAAAAAAAAGGAGTGTCAAAATGAAATTGGGAAAAGGGAAAGAAAAAAAAAAGTAAGAGATACAAGAAAGAGACTAAGAGAGAAAGGTGAACAGACTATATATATTGAGGATAAAACTCCAATAGAGCAATCACTAATCCCAGCAAATGCCAGCAACAAGTACCTGGGGATTAATACAAACTACAACACCAACTAATATTGAGTGAGGCAAGGGAAAGCAGAAGCACAAAACAAACAAAAAAATAAACAAGAAGAATAAGCAAAACAATCTCACAAAAAAGCATAAAAATTCGATATAATCTACATTCAAGCGAACAACAACAAAAGGACAGAGAGAAAAACAATTTTTTGGATAGTTAAGACAGCGAAGAGAGAAGTGTGTATGGACTTGGAGCAGGGGATTGGAGATTAGATATGTAAGTATTGTGAAATTTTAACAAGGGGTAAACAGAAAGAATAGGGAAAATCTAAAGCAGGAAAGGGGTAAGATAAACAGGACACAGAAAAGGGGAAGGTTAGGAAGAGAGTGATGGCATAAACGTAGAGTTGAGATAGAGTAAAACGATGCTAAAGGAAAGATAAAAATAGAATGTAGAACACTAATCCCAAAATAAAATGAAGAGAAAATAAAATTACACTTTAAAAAAAAAAGATAAAATAGCAGTAGTAATAATACGGATTGAAAATAATGTAATAATTAAAAAGGTAAAATCAAGTGAGGAAAAAAGAAAAAAAATTAGTTTCTTGAGTAAAAGGTGCAAAAAATGAAAATAAAAAAATAAAAAATAAAAATAAAATGTGGAGTAGTGAAGGTCATTCACTTCCTCTGTTGTTCTGTTTGGCACACCTGTTTCTCAGTCCGGACAGTATTGCAGTTCCCTGCGTTCCATTGCTCTTCAGTGTTGTAAGCCAGTCCTGATTTTAAGCAGGCGGTGTGTCTTAATTTCTCGTATTCCTTTATTTTTGATTACACAAGAGTCAATTTGTGATTCAGCCCCTGGGTGGCAGTGTTTCTGGATTGACTTCTGGGTCTATCTATGGCCTCTCTAGGCAGTGTTAGAGCCTTCTTTCCCTGTGGCACTCACTACCGGTTTGTGGGAGTGGGCTGCCTCAGAGCTGGCTCTCCGATGGTCACTCCCCGCTCCGATCCCCAGGATCCAGAAAAACAACTTTCCCCTGCAGTCTCCCAGGGTGTCCCCAACTGGGTGATCCTATGTATTGGGCTTAGTAATCAGAAGCAAGGATTTGAAGAGGAAAAAACCCAAGTGTGCGAACTCCGGGGCTGCACGTAAGTCTAAGCAGCCGGCACACCTTTGAAATTCTTAGGCTGTCCCTGCACGTCAGATCAAAATGGGTTGCTTTTTAGAGAGCCCTTCTGTTAGCAGCTCTGAGGACCCCCTTCCACATTCACAGATCACGCCAGCCCCAACAGCCACTGATTTTTCTAGGCACAGACTTCCCTGGTCCTCCAGCTCCCGCAAAACGCGCGTTCCTTTCTCCCGCCGGGACCAGAGACCTCACCTTATCCTAGGCGAAATCTGACCTTTCCGTGGTGGAGTGTAGAGCTCCTCTGAACCCGTGTGTTTGCACCAATTGGGGAGGGATGTTCTGGGGCTCGCAGCTGTTCCGTGGGTGCCGCAGTTGTGGATTCTCAGGCTTCCGATAAGCTCTACTTTCCGGTTCAAGATGGCGCAGACTCCACGTCCAAGCCTGCAGCTCCGGGAGGGGACCCAGCCGCAGTGGGGGCTGCCTGGTCAGGGGAACCCCATCTAGCAGTCCCCCACCTTCTTCTGGAGTTCAGCTGTCCCCCAACTTGCCATCAAACACTCCTTGTGCGACCCTCAGCTGTTCTTTCTTTCTGCTCCGAGACAAGGCTCGGAACACGTCTGTCTATTCCGCTGCCATTTTTCCCTCTCTGCAGTCCAAGTGTTAATGAAGCTGGGGAAGCAGGAGGAAGACAATGTTCCTTGTGCTCCAGCAGTGGGAGGGAGAGTGAACTGGAGTCCTGTGAGCCGAAGCCAGGGTTGGGGCCTCTCAAAAACTCTTCATAAATAACTTTTTATTTCAAATTATCTCCTTGAGGAGTATAAAAGAGGAATTGGTACATCAAAGCATATGATCAATTTATATCCCTTCATATAGATAGCCAGAGAGTTCTGAAAGGAAAGAATCAATGTGTAATACCATTGAAAATCCTATAGAATAAAAGAGTAATATGCAAATTTACCATCACTCCAACACACAAGACGGCTGCCCCCATGTGGTCAAAGATGGCTGCCCCCATGTGGACACAAGATGGCCACCACAAGATGGCCAGCAGGGGAGGGCAGTTGAGGGCGATTAGGCCAGCAGGAGAGGGCAGTTGTGGGTAACCAGGCCTGAAGGGGAGGGCAGTTGGGGGGAACTAAGCCTGCAGGGGAGGGCAGTTGGGGGGGACCAGGCCTGCAGGGGTGGGCAGTTGGGGGGGGGACCAGGCCTGCAGGGGAGGGCATTTAGGGGTGACAAGGCCTGCAGGGGAGGACAGTTAGGGTCGACTAGGCCAGCAAGGAGGGAAGATAGGGGCAATCGGGCTGGCAGGGGAGCAGTTAGGCATCGATCAGGCTGGCAGGGGAGTGGATAGGGGGTGATCAGGCTGGTAGGCAGAAGCGGTTAGGGGCAATGAGGCAGGCAGGCAGGAGAGTGGTTGGGAGCCAGCAGTCCTGTATTGTGAGAGGGATGTCCGACTGCCCGTTTAGGCCCGATCCCACCGGGCAGTCAGACATCCCTCGAGGGGTCCCAGATTGGAGAGGGTGCAGTCTGGACTGAGGGACACCCACCCCTATGCATGAATTTCATGCACCAGGCCTCTAGTGTTAATATCAGCCTCTATCTAATTCCAGGTAGCCCTACCAACATTGGATTTTATACTTGTTTAAATTGATTTCTTAAAGAGTAGTAGATAATAACTAATATTTATTGAGCTCTTTCTATGTGCCAGGGACTTCTAAAGATTAAACATGAATTTTCATATTTAATAATCACAATAAACCTATAAGGTAGATACTATTATTATCCCCCTTTCATTTATTTTTTAATATTATTATTAGTAGTAGTAGTAGTAGTGCCATCTCCCTTTTAGAGATGAAAAAACTGAGGCTGTGAGTTGCCCAAGTTAAGTAAATTGACACAGTTTACATGTAGATGTACTGATCCAGAACTTGTACTCTTTTTTTTTTAATCCTCACACAAAGATTTTTTTAATTTAATCCATCGTTATTGTTCAGATTATTACAATTGTTTCTCCTTTTCCCCCGCCCATAGCTCCCCTCCACCCAGTTCCCACCCCACCCTCTGCCCTTACCTACCTGCCACTGTCTTCATCCATAGGTGTACGATTTTTGTCCAGTCTCTTCCTGCACCCCTCATACCCTTTCCCCCTGAGAATTATCAGTCCACTCCCTTTCTATGCCCCTAATTCTATTATATTCACCAGTTTATTTTGTTCCTCAGATTTTTAATTCACTTGATTTTTAGGTTCACTTGTTGATAGATATGTATTTGTTGTTCATAATTTTTCTCTTTACTTTTTTCTTCTTCCTCTTCTTTAAGAATACCTTTCAGCATTTCATATAATACTGGTTTGGTGATGATGAACTACTTTAGCTTTTTCTTATCTGTGAAGCTCTTTATCTGACTTTCCATTCTGAATGATAGCTTTGCTGGGTAGGGTAATCTTGGTTGTAGGTTCTTGCTTTTCATCACATTGAAAATTTCTTGCCACTCCCGTCTGGCCTGCATAGTTTCTGTTGAGAAATCAGCTGACAGTCATATGGGTGCTCCCTTGTAGGTAACTAACTGTTTTTCTCTTGCTGCTTTTAATATTCTCTCTTTGTCTTTTGACCTTGGCATTTTAATTATGATGTGTCTTGGTGTGGTCCTCTTTGGATTCCTCTTGTTTGGGGTTCTGTGTACTTCCTGGACTTGTGAGTCTATTTCTTTTACCAGGTGGGGGAAGTTTTCAGTCATTATTTCTTCCAATAGGTTTTCAGTATCTTGCTCTCTCTCTTCTTCTGGCACCCCCATAATTCTGATGTTGGTATGCTTGAAGTTGTCCCAGAGGCTTCTTACACTATCTTCAACTTTTTGGATTCTTTTTTCTTTTTGCTTTTCCAGTTGAGTGTTTTTTGCTTCTTTGTTTTTCAAATCTTTGACTTGATTCTTGCATTCCTCTAGTCTGCTGTTGGGTCTCTGTATAATATTTTTTATTTCAGTCAGTGTATGTTTAATTTCTAATTGGTCCTTTTTCATATCCTTGAGGGTCTCACTAAATTTGTCAGCCTTTTCTAGGATATTCTTGAAAAGCCTTTAACCATGGTTTTGAATTCTATATCCAGTCGTTTGTTTTCCTCCATTTCTTTCATTTGTGATCTGTTTCTTTGCCTCCACATTTTTACTGCTTCCCTGAGTTGGTAGGGTAGCTTTGTGTGCTAGATTTCCTATATGGCCCAGTGGGTCGGCCTCCCCAGTTAACCTGAGGTGCACCCCTTTGTGGACTGTGTGTACAGCCTTGTTGTAGTTAAGTCTTGATTGTTGTTGGTATCACTGGGAGGAATAGACCTCCAGGCCAATTGACTGTGAGGATCAGCTGTGTCTACGCTGGGAGCAGTTCGGTGCTGGAGACAGCCTTATAGGATTAGATTTGCAAAATTGCAAAAGCCTCTGTGCTCAGCTTGGATGGGGTGGAGTCTCAGGGCGGAGCAGACAGTCTTGGCTTCCCGTCAGCCCTGCCCTTGCGTGCACACCTCCAGACCTCTGCCTTCCGGGACTCCCCTGAGTTTCTGCCTGACAGTCCAGATTTCCTCTGTAAGAGCATGGGTCCCCAGGGGCTCGCCCGGAACTGGGGTTCAGTGCAGTCGGAACTAGGGTTCAGTGCAGTCAGGAGCTTCTGACTCCCTTCTGCTAGGGAGTGCCTGCGGCAACCTCCACATTCAGCTTTCTCTGTGAGCACTCATGTGCGCGCGCGCACACCTCCACACCCGCCGCGGCTCCCCTGGATCTCCAAGTTTCCGTGTGCCTTTCTCTCTACCTGACAGTCCAGACCCCCCCACCCCGTATGAGCCTGGGTCCACGGGGTTTTGCCCAGATCTGGGTTTCAGTGCAGTCAGAACTGGTGTTCAGTGCAGTCAGGGGCTTCCTTCCCCTTCCCGCCAGAGAAAGTCAGCCAGGCACTCAGTTGCCCTTCCTCTCTGCATGTCTCTGTACCTCAGCCCTTTGCCGCTCCTCTGATTCTCCATGAGCTTTCCTCTTTCCTTCTAGTTGTAGAATTTCCACTCAGCCAACCTTCCTGTGGTTCTAAATGATGTCCGTTCTGTCTTTTAGTTGTAGTTTTGAAATTGTTGTGCGAGGCAGCAGTTTAGGTGCTTATCTCTGACGCCATCTTGGTTTCTCTCCCAAAGATATTTTTTCCATTGATTTTTAGAGAGAGTGGAAGGGAGGGAGGAAGGAGGTGAGAGAGAGAGAGAGTGAGAGAGAGAAACATCAGTGTAAGAGAGAAGGTGCCCCCACTGGTGTGAAGATTGAACTCGCAACCCAGGTACGTGCCCTTGACAGGGAATCGGCCGACACTCTAACCATTTAGCCATACCATCAAGGATAAAACATGTACTCTTAACCACCATGAGGTAATGTCTCCTGATTGTTGGTGGTAGTGTTTTATTTTTTTACCCAAAAGGAAAAATTACTATTTTTAAAATAAATCTTTATTGTTCAGATTATTACAATTGTTCCTCTTTTTTTCCCCCATAGCTCCCCTCCACCCGGTTCCCACCCCACCCTCTGCCCTTACCCTCCCCTCCAAGTCCTCATCCCTAGGTGTACGATTTTTGTCCAGTCTCTTCCCGCACACCCCACACCCCTTTCCCTCCAAGAATTGTCAGTTCACTCCCTTTCTATGCCCCTGATTCTATTATATTCACCAGTTTATTCTATTCATCAGATTTTTTATTCACTTGATTTTTAGATTCACTTGTTGATAGATATGTATTTGTTGTTCATAATTTTTATCTTTACCTTTTTCTTCTTCTTCCTTTTCTTAAAGAACACCTTTCAGCATTTCATATAATACTTGTATGGCGATGATGAACTCCTTTAGCTTTTTCTTATCTGTGAAGCTCTTTATCTGACCTTCAATTCTGGATGATAACTTTTCTGGGTAGAGTAATAAACAGGTGGCCAATAGGTACTTCACTGATTTAGACAAATATATATCAGGGTAAATCATACCAGTTTATTGACAGGTGAGGCTCTATCTACCCACTCTACCAATTGCCAAAAACAAAAATTTAGAAAGGTGAACGCAAACTTAGCAAAATTACAGATCAGTAACTTCTCTGCCTGAGACAGATTGAGCATTCCTTATTCAAAGTGGCCACTGAATAAGATGTGAATTGAGGGTAGGGGTTTGGGAGAAAGAGAATCCTGTTATCAGCCACTTTCTTGCTAAGGAGACATCCAGAGCACATGATCTGTAACTTTAGAGTATCCTCAAGAGGTTTCTAATATGCAGAATGATCTACTTCTGAAGCCTCTTGTCTTCCATGCCATTAAGTTCTTTGGCACTGATGATGTATTTCCCATGGCAAGGAAACCATTTTTATATTTGTCAGCTATTTTTAAAGTCAGTGGATTGATGCAGTTGGTTATGACAATACTTGCTCATCTCTTGCCATCTAGACTAGTGATTCTTGGTTAGGGGCATTTTTCCCCCCAGGGAACATGTGGCAATGTCTGGAGACATTTTGGGTTGTCACAACTGGAGTAGGGTGTGCTGCTAGCATCAGGTGAACAGAGGCCAAGGATGTGGCTAAGCATCCCACAAAGCTCTGAGTTACCCCCATAACAAAGAATTATGCAGACCAAAATGTCAGGTAGTGCTGAGGTTGGGAAACTTATCTAGACTATTCTGCTAGACTTTGAATCTACCTTGTACTCCACTGCCAAACCAATATTCCTAAACCATTGAATTTATCCATCATTGCCGAGCTCCAATATCTCCTCATTGCTTGAAAGATTAAGTCTCTTCTTCTTGTCCTGGTGTTTAGATCCTGAGGAATTTTGTCCACTTACAAATCCGTTCCCCAGAAGGAATTCTGCTTTTCCAAGCTTTCATTGGCACCATCCTCCACACCACCATCCTTTTACAGATGTTCCCTCCAAAATGCACATCTTGTGAGGATCCTCCCTACACCTCTCCTACCCAAATCTTACTCACTCTTTGAAATGCACATGTGCTGCACATGCCTCTGCCACTAAACCAGTCTATACCACTCCCTTTTGTGTTTACCATGAGCTCACCTGCCTTACACTATTATATAGCTACTAGAAGCCCGGTGCACGAAATTCATGCACGGGGAGGGGGAGGGTGTCCTTCAGCCCAGCCTGCACCCTCTCCAATCTGGGACCCCTAGAGGGATGTCCGACTGCCCATTTAGATAGTCGGACATCCCACTCACAATCCAGGACTGCTGGCTCCCAACCACTCACCTGCCTGCCTGCCTGATTGCCCCTAACCGCTTCTGACTGCCAGCCTGATCACCCCCTAACAACTACCCTGCCGGCCTGATTGACGCTTAACTGTTCCCCTGCCAGCCTGATTGCCCCTAACTGCCCTCCTCTTCCAGCCTGGTCACCCCTAACTGCCCTCCCCTGCAGGCCTGGTCCCTCCCAACTGCCCTCCCCTGCAGGCCTGGTCCCTCCCAACTGCCCTCTTCTGCAGGCCTGGTCCCCCCCAACTGCCCTCCCCTGCAGGCCTGGTTGCTCCCAACTGCCCTCCATGCATGCCTGGTCCCCCCCAACTGCCCTCCCCTGAAGGCCTGGGCCCCCCACTGCCCTTCCTATAGGCCTGGTTCCCCCCCACTGCCCTCCCTGCAGGCCTGGTCACCCCCAACTGCCCTCCCCTGCAGACCTGGTCCCTCCCAACTGCCCTTTTCTGCTGGCCTGGTCGCCCCCAACTGACCTCCCCTGCAGGCCTGGTCCCTCCCAACTGCCCTCTTCTGCTGACCTGGTCACCCCCAACCGCCCTCCCCTGAAGGCCTGGTCGCCCCCAACTGACCTCCCCTGAAGGCCTGGTAGCCCCCAACTGACCTCCCCTGAAGGCCTGGTCCCTCCCAACTGCCCTCCCCTGCTGGACTGATTGCCCACAACTGCCCTTCCCTGCCAGCCATCTTGTGGTGGCCATCTTGTGTCCACATGGGGGCGGCCATCTTTGACCACATGGGGGCAGCCATCTTGTGTGTTGGAGTGATGGTCAATTTGCATATTACTTTTTTATTAGATAGGATTCCTTTTACATTGTCTTCTGGATAAGTTCCCTGAAGGAGTCATATTGTATTTCTGGCCTGTTAGTTGCAGTTTCCACAACATGAAGTATGTAAACTATATTGTTGTATTGAGAGGCAAATGAGATCACTATGAAAGCACCTTGTATAGAGCCTGGTACCCAGTTAAGTGCTCAGAAAAGTATAGTATTTCTATAGAAGCATACATTCCAGAGGCCATAGAAAGTGCTTAATGAATCTCTTAAATATAGTAGTTATATATTGGAGAGAGTGTGCATTCAGACTAGCCTGGTATTTGGAACTGAGAGCAAAGAAAAACTTCCATCAGAAATCCTACACCAATGAACACACCTTCATGCTAGAGTGAATCCAGGAGCCTGGGTGTCACATTTCCTCAAAGTGGTGCATATGCCAGCATTTCTGCATTTAACAAGTTAATGCACCCAATAAAGTCAACTAAAACTTTAAAAGTAAATCTTTTCTTTTTTAAGTTTGGGGACCAAGATAGAATTTCCAACTTGTAAATTTTTTCAGATAAAGCTATCTGAAAGTTGTACTACTAACTAACATCACTATCATTTTATGAAAGATAACAAAAGGAAGGACATAAAATAAGAATAAAAAGAAGTTGCCTAGCCAGTGTGGCTTAGCGCTTGAGCATTGACCTATGAACCAGGAGGTCACGGTTCAATTCCCGGTCAGGACACATGTTCTGGTTTCAGGCTTAATCCCCAGTAGGGGGCATACAGGAGGTAGCCTATCAATGTGTCTCTCTCATCATTGATGTTTCTCTATCTATCTATCTCTATATCTTTTTCTCTCTCCTTCTATCTTCCTCTCTCTCTAAAATAAATTAAGACATATTTTAAAAAAAAAACAAAAAACAGTTAATGAACAGCTTGTTAATGACACTTTGCCCACTCTGACCCAATTTAGAAGGCTGCCAATAGGATAAGACATAAATATGCTACACTCTGCTTTGCTGGGGTCACAGCTGTGTCTTCCCTAAGAGATTTTTCTATCAGCCACTGGAGGAGAGTCTGATGTGAGAAGTCAGTACCAGTGGGATGAGGCTGCCTTTCAGATCCTGTGAGAGAAGTGAGTGGGGCATGGTATACTGAGCAGCCCAGGTTTGGCTTTGGGCCAGGCACTGAGTGGCAAACAAGAAGGAACACATTCCAGGAAGGCAAAGAGCCCTGCCAATGTGAAGGTGGCCCAGCAAAAAGGGCCTGCTGGGTGCTAGGTGCTCTTTGGCTCTGTGGAGGTCAGGCACACAGAGGGATGGATTCAGGTTTCTGGATTATCATTTCAGAGGCTTAACCGCTTCCCTTCCTCTCACTGTCAGTGGACAAATCAGATGTAACTCTTAAATTGGAATCCTCTCTGCCCTGTGGTCCAGTCCCTTATCTCTAACTGAAGGAAGAGGGGAAAGGTGTTGTTACCTCCTGAAATCACACTTTGTAGGAGTCAGGTTTCTGTAATTCTGTGTCCTGAGTAAAAGGAGAGGCTACTGACAATGAAAGCAGGTCAGGGTGAAAGCCCAAGATTTCTGTGCCCCTAATGGAAGAGAAGCTGAGCTCCCACCCCTGTGGACTCTGTATCCCCAAACACAAACATTCACATTGGTTTTTCATCCAGGCCACGTCTGCCTTCCTACAGGCCTGACCTGCAGAAGGCCTGGAGGGTCCTTAGGAATGCTTTCCTTTCAAAATCGCCTTGGGCCTTCCACTGGGCTGCAAAAGAAGAGAAAAAGGAGAAAAGACTAAAGGGTTCAGGAAAGAAATGGCCACGTGAGCCTGTCGGATAGGCAGTGCAGTGGACTTGGACCAGGCCTGGGCTCATTTTCACCCCAAAAGGGGACAGAAGGAGCGTTTCTTTGAGAAAGAAGAATGAAGTCTGTTCCTCACCTCCTGGGATCCAGTTCCTGTTGGACTTTGCTGCCACCTAGTGGCTTAGTTGCATTTCTTCCCCTCACACGTAGACCAGCCTAAAGACCTGGCCTGGGTCTTGTCTTTCTTTGCCTTAGTATCATCCCCTGATTCTGTGGCCCAGCAGCTAGGAGAGCCGAGCAGCACAGATTCATGACCTCACCCAGCTTGATAAGTGTCCTAATGCCATGACCAGCAGGTAGGAGGGCCAGGGCTGGGATGGCTGGGCACCTGGGTGGAGATACTGAGGATAGGAGCAATGTCTTGCTCCCACGACTTCTCCTGCAAGATGCAGTTTTCCCCAGCTCTCCTCATTCTTGAATGCCCTTTTCACTAGAACTCCTGCCCCTTCCATTACCCTTCCTCATATGTGGCTAAAGCCCATGTTGCAAAACTGAAGCTCCTGCATTATTTATATACATATATATATAAATTCATAGATATATATGTATATATATGCGAATTTTTTGTTTTTCCAAATTCAAGGCAGTTGTTTCTCCCTTATAAAGTTAGCTCACTTCAACTTAAAAATATCAATGTGAAATTATATGCCCTTGCTGTGATTCTGCTATTATGGACCAGTCTCTAGGAATAGGGAAAGGGGGACACCATCATATGTAGATTATCAGCCATATTTTTCTGCACATTTCATCCACAGGTTTATTTCCTCTAGCAAAAAAAAGCACTGGCTCACCCCCCCAACCTTGCAGAGGCCTGAACCCTCACCCCGTCTGAGGGAGGTCTCCTGCCCCCATGGCTGCTTTGCTTCCCACACCCAGCTCAGATCGGGACACAGGTGACAGACAGTGACTTGGCCCAGCTCAGATTGGGACCCAGGTAACAGACAGAGACTTGGCCGACAGCAGCTGCCCTATATCTAAATCCAGCCTAGCACCAGGAATGCTCAGGGCCTACTCAAGAATGCAAATAATCCTTTCCACTAATATTTACAGGGTAAATTAAGATTGTTGGTAGAGTATTAAATTAGACAGTAAAATAATAATCAAGTTTTCAGATTAATTTAAATAGGCTAATTGAAATAAGTGAATATTCAAGAAAATTTAATTGTACTGGACAAAAAGCTGTTCCTAATGTGGTAACTAAAATTTCTATTGGTAGTTCATCTCATGGTAAAATTCCTGAACATGCAATGAAACTAAAGCAGTCATATTTTTGGGCAAAAAAATAAAATTTAAAGTTATCAAGACTACATTATAAAATTTACAAAAGCCTCCATTAATCAAAAAAAAGGGGATAGTAGGGTAATATCATGTAAGGAAAAATATCCTATAAGTAAATTACATCTAGAAAACTTTTACTTTACAAAATTAGTTTTCATTTGTAATGCTAACAGCAAGACACCCATGAAAAACACACATGGTGTCTAAAAAAGGCAAAGGAAAATCATTTGGGCAAAAATAAAAAGGATCCCAAATCAATTATATAGAAAAGATTCCTTTATTGGAGGGAAACCAAGATGGCGGCATAGGTAAGCACCTAAACTGCTGCCTCGCACAACAATTTCAAAACTACAACTAAAAGACAGAACGGATACCATCCAGAACCACAGGAAAGCTGGCTGAGTGAAAATTCTACAACTAGAAGGAAAGAGAAAAGCTCACAGAGGTACGGCAAAGGGGCTTTGTGCGCGCAGAGAGGAAGGGCGGCTGAGAGCCTGGCTGACTTTCTCTGGCAGAAGGGGGAAGGAAGCCCCCAACCGCACTGAACCCCAGTTCTGACTGCACTGAACCCCAGTTCCGGGCGAGCCCCTGGGGACCCACGCTCTTACGAGGGGGGGAGTCTTGACTCTCGGGCAGAGACTCGGGAGCCGGGAAGGCAGAAGTCTGAAGAAGCACGCGTGCCAGTGCGCACAAAGGCTGCGGAGGTTGCCACAGGCTTTCCCTAGCAGAAGGGAGTCAGAGGCTCCTGACCGCACTGAGCCCCAGTTCTGACTGCACTGGACCCCAGTTCCAGGCGAACCCCTGGGGACCCACGCTCTTGTGGGGGAATCTGGACTCTCGGGCGGAGACTTGGGAGCTGGGAAGGTGGAGGACTGAAGGCGCGCGCATGCCAGTGCGCACAAAGGCTGCGGAGGTTGCCACAGGCTTTCCCTAGTGGAAGGGAGTCGGAGGCTCCTGACTGCACTGGGCCCCAGTTCTGACTGCACTGAACCCCGGTTCCAGGCGAGCCCCTGGGGACCCACGCTCTTGTGGGGGGAGTCTGGACTCTCGGGCAGAGACTCGGGAGCCGGGGAAGGCAGAGGTCTGCGCGTGCGCACAAGGGCAAGGCTGACGGGAAGCCAAGACTGTCTGCTCCGCCCTGAGACTCCACCCCATCCAAGCCGAGCACAGAGGCTATTGCAATTTGGCAAGTCTAATACTATAAGGCTGTCTCCAGCACTGAACTTCTCCCAGCATAGACGCAGCTGATCCTTACAGCCAACTGGCCTGAAGGTTAATTCCTCCCAGTGATACCAACAACAATCAAGATTTAACTACAACAAGGCTGTACACACAGTCCACAAAGAAGTGCACCAAGAGTGTCCACCTCAGGTTAACTGGGGAGGCCGACCCACTG
Organism: Plecotus auritus; assembly: GCF_963455305.1. NCBI lineage: Eukaryota > Metazoa > Chordata > Mammalia > Chiroptera > Vespertilionidae > Plecotus > Plecotus auritus. The sequence goes on along the minus strand of NC_137770.1, from coordinate 122,082,376 downwards.
GGCCATATAGGAAACCTAGCACACAAATTTACCCTACCAACTCAGGGAAGCAGTGAAAATGCGGCGTCAAAGAAACAGATCACAAACAAAAGAAATGGAGGAAAACAAACGACTGGATATAGAATTCAAAACCACGGTTATAAGGCTTTTCAAGAATATCCTAGAAAAGGCCGATAAATATAACGAGACCCTCGAAGATATGAAAAAGGACCAACTAGAAATTAAACATACACTGACTGAAATAAAAAATATTATACAGAAACCCAAAAACAGACTAGAGGAACACAAGAATCAAGTCAAAGAATTGAAATACAAAGAAGCAAAAAACACTCACCGAAAAAGCAAAAAGCAAAAAAAAAAATCCAAAAAGTTGAAGATAGTGTAAGAAGACTCTGGGACAACTTCAAGCCTACCAACATCAGAATTATGGGGGTGCCAGAAGAAGAGAGAGAGCAAGATACTGAAAACCTATTTGAAGAAATAATGACTGAAAACTTCCCCCACCTGGTGAAAGAAATAGACTTACAAGTCCAGGAAGCGCACAGAACCCCAAACAAAAGGAATCCAAAGAGGACCACACCAAGACACATCATCATTAAAATGCCAAGAGCAAAAGACAAAGAGAGAATATTAAAAGCAGCAAGAGAAAAACAGTTAGTTACCTACAAGGGAGCACCCATACGATTGTCAGCTGATTTCTCAACAGAAACTATGCAGGCCAGACGGGAGTGGCAAGAAATTTTCAATGTGATGAAAAGCAAGAACCTACAACCAAGATTACCCTACCCAGCAAAGCTATCATTCAGAATTGAAGGGCAGATAAAGAGCTTCACAGATAAGAAAAAACTAAAGGAGTTCATCACCACCAAACCAGTATTATATGAAATGCTGAAAGGTATTCTTAAAGAAGAGGAAGAAGAAAAAAGTAAAGAGAAAAATTATGAACAACAAATACATATCTATCAACAAGTGAACCTAAAAATCAAGTGAATTAAAAACCTGAGGAACAGAATAATCTGGTGAATATAATAGAATCAGGGGCATAGAAAGGGAGTGGACTGATAATTCTCAGGGGGAAAGGGGTATGGGGGGTTCATGAAGAGACTGGACAAAAATCATACACCTATGGATGAGGACAGTGGGGGGGAGGTAAGGGCAGAAGGTGGGGTGGGAACTGGGTGGAGGGGAGCTATGGGGGGAAAAAGGAGAAACAATTGTAATAATCTGAATAAAGATTTATTTAAAAAAAAAAAAAGTTTTGCCCCTGGCCGGTTTGGCTCGGTGGATAGAGCATCAGCCTGCGGACTCAGGGGTGCCGGGTTTGATTCCGGTCAAGGGCATGTACCTTGTTGCGAGCACATCCCTGGTGGGTGGTGTGCAGGAGGCAGCTGATTGATGTTGATGTTTCTCTCTCATCAATGTTTCTGGCTCTCTATCCCGCTCCCTTCTTCTCTAAAAAATCAATAAAATATATTTCAAAAAAAAAAAAGATTCCTTTATTAACTTTTGGTCAGGAATATGTTTGTATATTTTCAGTAAACAACTCCAAGACCATGTGGATTTCTGCAACAGAGAGGAATTGACAGGTTTGCTCCAACCACGAAGACAAGAGGAGAAACAGTCCAGAGATGGAAGACGCTGAGGACGCCTTGCCACGCTAGCAGTCAGCAGCTGTGCATCGCAGCAGGTTGCCTAGGACCAAACCAGAGAGGGTCGGACCTGCATTGCCACCATGTGCCCACCATCCAGATATCATTGCTGACATGTACACTTAAGGAACTGTTTGACATTGAAATGGGGACTCAGAACTGTTGGACATTGAAATTGGGACTCAAACATTTTTTTAATATGTTTATTTCTAGTCTGCAGAGGCAAGATTTTTTAAAGGAAAGAAATGGGGAAAAAATAGATACAGAGGCAAAGAAGCATTGAACAGACTGTCAAACTACAGCAGGAAGGCAGGGGAGGTTGGGGGGGCGCTGTAAGAGATCAACCGAAGGACTTGTACGCATGCATATAAGCATAACCAATGGATAAAAGACACTGTGGGGGGACAGGTAAAGGCATGTACTGGGGGGAAGGGGAGGCCGGGGGGAGGTCAATGGGGGAAAAAAAAAAAGGAGACTTATGTACTACTATTTGTAATACTTCAAACAATTAAAAAAAAAAATACTTGTGCCTAGAGTCTACCCACAGAGACTGACTTAATTGGACTACAGTGTGGTGTAGGCATTAGTATTTTTCTAAAAGTACAATTTATATAAAATAAATTGCACATATCTTAGGTGTATAGTTCAATGAGTTTTGACAATTGTTTATCTCCTTGTGACTACCATACTAATTAAGATAGAGAACAGGCCCAGCTGACATGGCTCAGAGGTTGAGCATTGACCTATGAACCTGGAGGTCATGGTTCAATTCCCAGTCAGGGCACATGTCTGGGTTGTGGGCTTGATCCCCAGTAGGGGGCCTGCAGGAGGCAGCTGATCAATGATTCTCTCATCATTTATATTTCTATCTGCCTCTCCCTCTCCCTTCCTCTCTGAAACCAATAAAAATATATTTAAATAATAAAATAAAATAAAATAAATAAATAAAAAGAAGCACTGGTTTTAGCAACCACTGAATCTACTAGCTCTAAACTTTCAGATCTGAGCTGGGATCATATACAACCCAAACTCCCTTCTCCTGACTACATCTCCAACCTCTTTTTTTTTAATTTTTTAAAATTACAGAATACACATAAAATTTACCATCTTAACCATTTCAACTGTATAGTTTAATAGTCTGAAGTGCATTCATGTTATTGTGCAACAACCACTACCATCCGTCTCCAGAACTTTTTTAATCTTGCAAAACTGAAACTCTATACCCTTTATTTTTATTTTTTTAAAATAAATCTTTATTCAGATTATTACAATTGTTTCTCCTTTTTCCCCCCATAGCTCCCCTCACCCGGTTCCCACCCCACCTTCTGCCCTTACCTCCCTCCCCACTGTCCTCATCCATAGGTATATGATTTTTGTCCAGTCTCTTCCTGAAACCCCCATACCGTTTCCCCCTGAGAATTATCAGTCCACTCCCTTTCTATGCCCCTGATTCTATTATATTCACCAGATTATTCTGTTCCTCAGGTTTTTAATTCACTTGATTTTTAGGTTCACTTGTTGATAGATATGTATTTGTTGTTCATAATTTTTCTCTTTACTTTTTTCTTCTTCCTCTTCTTTAAGAATACCTTTCAGCATTTCATATAATACTGGTTTGGTGGTGATGAACTCCTTCAGCTTTTTCTTATCTGTGAAGCTCTTTATCTGCCCTTCAATTCTGAATGATAGCTTTGCTGGGTAGGGTAATCTTGGTTGTAGGTTCTTGCTTTTCATCACATTGAAAATTTCTTGCCACTCCCGTCTGGCCTGCATAGTTTCTGTTGAGAAATCAGCTGACAGTCGTATGGGTGCTCCCTTGTAGGTAATTAACTGTTTTTCTCTTGCTGCTTTTAATATTCTCTCTTTGTCTTTTGCTCTTGGCATTTTAATTATGATGTGTCTTGGTGTGGTCCTCTTTGGATTCCTTTTGTTTGGGGTTCTGTGCGCTTCCTGGACTTGTAAGTCTATTTCTTTCACCACGTGGGGGAAGTTTTCGGTCATTATTTCTTCAAATAGGTTTTCAGTATCTTGCTCTCTCTCTTCTTCTGGCACCCCCATAATTCTGATGTTGGTACGCTTGAAGTTGTCCCAGAGTCTTCTTACACTATCTTCAACTTTTTGGATTTTTTTTTTTTTGCTTTTTGCTTTTTCGGTGAGTGTTTTTTGCTTCTTTGTATTTCAATTCTTTGACTTGATTCTTGTGTTCCTCTAGTCTGTTTTTGGGTTTCTGTATAATATTTTTTATTTCAGTCAGTGTATGTTTAATTTCTAGTTGGTCCTTTTTCATATCTTCGAGGGTCTCGTTATATTTATCGGCCTTTTCTAGGATATTCTTGAAAAGCCTTATAACCGTGGTTTTGAATTCTATATCCAGTCGTTTGTTTTCCTCCATTTCTTTTGTTTGTGATCTGTTTCTTTGACGCCGCATTTTCACTGCTTCCCTGAGTTGGTAGGGTAAATTTGTGTGCTAGGTTTCCTATATGGCCCAGTGGGTCGGCCTCCCCAGTTAACCTGAGGTGGACACTCTTGGTGCACCCCTTTGTGGACTGTGTGTACAGCCTTGTTGTAATTAAGTCTTGATTGTTGTTGGTATCACTGGGAGGAATTGACCTCCAGGCCAGTTGGCTGTAAGGATCAGCTGCGTCTATGCTGGGAGAAGTTCGGTGCTGGAGACAGCCTTATAGGATTAGACTTACCAAATTGCAATAGCCTCTGTGCTCAGCTTGGATGGGGTGGAGTCTCAGGGCGGAGCAGACAGTCTTGGCTTCCCGTCAGCCTTGCCCTTGCGTGCACTCGTAGACCTCTGCCTTCCCCAGCTCCCGAGTCTCCGCCCGAGAGTCCAGACTCCCCCCACAAGAGCGTGGGTCCCCAGGGGCTCACCTGGAACCGGGGTTCAGTGCAGTCAGAACTGGGGCCCAGTGCAGTCAGGAGCCTCCGACTCCCTTCCACTAGGGAAAGCCTGTGGCAACCTCCGCAGCCTTTGTGCACACTGGCACGCGTGCTTCTTCAGACCTCTGCCTTCCCCGGCTCCCGAGTCTCTGCCCGAGAGTCCAGACTCCCCCCGTAAGAGCGTGGGTCTCCAGAGGCTCGCCCAGAACTGGGGTTCAGTGCAGTCAGAACTGGGGTTCAGTGCGGTTGGGGGCTTCCTTCCCCCTTCCGCCAGAGAGAGTCAGCCAGGCTCTCAGCCGCCCTTCCTCTCTGCGTGCACAAAGACCCTTTGCCGTACCTGCAATTCTCTGTGAGCTTTTCTCTTTCCTTCTAGTTGTAGAATTTTCACTCAGCCAGCTTTCCTGTGGTTCTGGATGGTGTCCGTTCTGTCTTTTAGTTGTAGTTTTGAAATTGTTGTGTGAGGCAGCAGTTTAGGTGCTTACCTATGCCGCCATCTTGGTTTCTCCAAGCTCTATACCCTTTAAACCATAATTCTCCATGCCCCTTCCTGCAGCTTCTGGCAACCACCATTCTACTTTCTGTTTATATGGATTTGACCACCCTAGGAACCTCATATAAGGAGAATCACATGGTATTTGTCTTTGTGTCTAGCTTATTTCACTTAGCATAATGTCCTCAAAGTTCATCCATGTATCAGAATATCCTTCCATTTTAAGTCTGAATAATATTGTATTTATACACCACATTTTGTTTATCTATTCATCTGTTGATAGACACTTGGGTTGCTTCTATCTTTTGACTATTGTGGATAATGCTGCTATGAACATATGGCTCTTTGAAACGGTTCAATTCTTTTGGGTATATAACCAGAAGCGGCATTACTGGATCATATAGTAGCTCTATTTTTAATGTTTTGAAGAACTGCCATACTGTTTCCACAGTGGCTACACCATTTTATATTCCTACAAACAGAATATAAGGGTTTTAACCTCTCTACATCCTCACCAACATTGGTCGTTTTCTGTTTTTTTTTTTTTTTTTTTTTTTTTTGACAACAGCCATCCTAATGGGTGTTAAGTAGTACCTGATAATGGCTCCTGTTTGCACTTCCCTAATGACTAATGATTGTGAGCATATTTTCATGTGCTTGTTTGCCATTTGTGTGTCTTCTTTGGAAAAATGTATATTGAAAATCTTAACCCATTTTTTAAATTAATTTTTAGAGAGAGAGAGAGGAAGGGGGAGAGAGAGAAACAATGATTTGTTGTTCAACTTATTTATGCATTCATTGTTTGATTATTGTATGTGCCATGACCAGGGATCAAACCTACAACCTTGGTGTATCCGGATGATGCTCTAATCAACTGAGCTACCCAGCCAGGGCCATTGGTTGATTCTTTTTTTTTTTTTTTAATGAATTTATTGATTTTTAGAGAGAGGGGAAGGGAGAGGAGGAGAGAGAGGGAGAGAGACACATCGATCGGCTACTTCCCGCATGCCCTCTACTGGGAATAGAGCCTGAAACCCAGACATGTGCCCCGATGGGGAATAGAACCAGCAACTTTCTGGTACACAGGATGACGCCCAACTGAGCCACACTGACCAGGGCCATTGGTTGATTCTTGTATGTGCACTGACTGGGGATTGAACCTGCAACCTTGGTGTATGAAGACAATGCTCTACCCAACTGAGCTAACTGACCAGGGCCTTTACCTATTTAAAATAGGGTTGTTTGTTGTTGTTGTTGAGTTGACCTCTTCAACCTCTCTTCATGTCACTGTCCCACTTGATTAGTATCCTAGAGGCATGAAAAAAGATGTTTGTCAGAGACACATGTATTCTTTCCCACCTTTTACAGTTGCTAATCTATTTGCCAGGAATGCTCTTTTTATACTTCCTCAAATGACTGGCTCCTCCTCCTTTAAGAACCAGCTAAAATGTCCCTTCAGAGAATCTTTCTTTTTTTTAATACTCACCCAAGGATATTTTTTCCATTGATTTTTAGGAAGAGTGGAAGAGAGAGGGAAAGACAGAGAGAAACATCGATGTGAGAGAAACACATCAATTGGTTGCCTCCTGCACGAACCCTGACCTGGCTTCAGGCCTGAGGAGGAGCCCGCAACCAAGGTGCATGCCCCTGATCAGAATCAAATCCGGGACCCTTTGGTCCGCAGGCTGACGCTCTATCCACTGAGCCAAACCGGCTAGGGCCAGAGAATCTTTCTTTACCATCCATCTAAAGCCATCTTCCTATTTAATCCCATATCACTGTTTCTTTCCTTTCTGGAATTTAATCACCATCTGCAATTATCTCATTTGTTTACATATTTACTTGGAACTTACATTTACATGGAATGCAAGCACCAGGGAGATGCAGAAATACTGCCTAATGTGGTCACTGCTACAATCAGGGCCCAGCATAGTACCTGGCACACAGTCTGGGCTCCATACTTACTGAATGAATGAATTCCTACTAATCTGGGTTTGATGTCATAGAAAAGGTCACAGGAATTTTCTGGTGCTGAGTTCCAGACTTTAATTCTTGAGTCAGAAGCATAGTACTATTAAAATCATGGACATTGCTTTAGTTGCCCAGAAGAAATGGGGAAGTATTCTCTGTGTCTCCCCAACAGAGACAGAGACTGTGGTGGTTTGCTGTGGCCATCCTTACCCTTCACTATGTGACTGAAGTATGAGTTAGCTTCACAAATCTCAAAGTCCTGTGAGATTTGCAGAATACTTGGGATTCTGGGAATGACTCGGGCTTTATCAGTCTCGTTGGTGCCAGATATGTCAGTAAGAGTATCTTTAGTGAGTAGTCAAAAGATAAAAATGAACTTTCCATATCACAGGACACTAAAAAAATCAGAATTATTTTATTTAAAAATATTTTCAAAGGCTAATGCCATAGTGGAACAACCCAAGGATAGTTGAACCAAACTCTCAGGGAATTAGAGGAGCCAATTCAAGCAGGTCTGTATAAATACACATAGTTTATAAATGAGCACAACAGAAGGTATACTGGCCCTAGAGAACCAGTTTGGAATACAAAAGGGAGAAACAGAGAGAGGACCCTCCAGAAGGAAAGGCACATCCAAACCACTGAAAGCCCTAGAACCTACAAGGGCCTCCAAAGCCACCTACCCTGCAGCATGCCTCTTGCCCTTTCTGAGCCTGGGGCATGGCTGGAGAATGTGTTCATCAGCATCTTGGCCCAGCCACCAATAACTTGGCATCTCTCATGGCCTCTGGTTCAACTTAGCAAGGCTCAGAGAATGGATCTATTCTCCTCACCCTTCAGCAAGGACCAGGAAGGTGAGGCTCTAGGGCAAGTAGGATTATTTTCCTGAAAATAGGATGAAAAGGAGTGATGAAGGGGCCTGGTTCCAAAAAAAAAAGGATGGGTATTCATCCAGTGTGGCATTGTGTGGAAAATGGAACAGTGAGTTTCACCTGAGATATGCAAATTTGGTTCAAGCAATGCACAAGGCCAGGCTCTAAATTTAATCCTACAACTTGGCATGGGGAGAGGATGAAGAGACCTTCAGTTTGAGCTTTGGAAGTTGTCACCTACCATCAGTCCCTCCAGTCCTCATTTGGGTTTGTCATAAACAGGACAGACAAGCATGGTTCTGTAAAAAATCATTTCCACTTGGACTTCTCCCCGGTTAACCTCTCAGGTGCCTGAAAAGGGGAAAACAGTGGCTATTTTTGACACCACTCACCCCATCACCAGTGACTTTCCCTGATGCTGCTGACCTCCTCACTAAGGCCCTTACAGAACCTTCAAAATCACTGTCTTAGCAGAAGGACTTCTGGGGAGAGCAGGCCAGAGTTCTGGGGCACAGCGAAGCTTTTTATACTAAAGACGACCTGACAGAGAAGGAGGAATCTCTACGGCAAAGCCACTACTGTGTTTACCCTTTCTATCCTCTGTCACTGTCCCTAAAAGTATCAAATAGACACCCTTGGCTTGGTCCCTGTACTGTACCAGGCACACTTTGGGCATCTCTACTTTATTCTTGGATAACAGACCCCATGGAGTGGCTACAGGTGATATGCGTGATTTCTGCCCTATGGTGGCCCAACACCACCTTGCCCAGCTACCCAGCCAAGCCTCCCAACAGGCTGCTATTGGCCATCAAAGATCCAGGCAGAGAAAAAAAAAACAATACTGAAGATCAAAGCCACCACCCTTGTCATACCTACTTTCCACTTGGGCATCTTAGAAATGTTTGCGTACACCAAGGGGAGGTCCGGTACCAGTCTATGATCAAAGGCCCTGCTACACCTGTCTCACAGGGAGTAGCAACTGAGGATATGGAATGCTCTGTTCTTCGCAGCTCCGGCCACTGTCCGCTGCTCCAGTCATGTCTTCTCTGCCTCTTCATGAGTGGCCAGAACAGTCTTAGCACAGAGCACAAATATTCCTTTCTTGAAGGAATCCTGGCTACAAGCCCTTTCATAATTTGCCCCCACTCCCCTGCAGTCTGCCCTAGGCCAGATGGGTCCCTGCAGAGAAGTCCTTTGCCACAAAGCAGGGACTCTCAGTATGTGGGGAGAGAAAAGAGCCCACATTGGTGGTTTGGGTTCGAGCTCTGTCCCACCACTGGAGTGAGCCATGTGACAGTCAGAGAGCTACATTCCAGGTATCAAAGCACGGCCTTTGTCCCTTGGGGTGGTCTGTGTGCCAGAACTGTTTCTAAGGAACAAAGTAAATTTTTTTCCCCACGTAAATGATTGTTGAATCTCAGTGTACAGAATTCCTCAGCTGGTTCTAAAAACCTGGCTTTTTGTCTGAGTTCAAAAATTGTAGGAGCTTTGTAAACAGGTACTTCAGATCACTCATTGGAGGAAGGAGAAGAGTTGGGGGAAGATGAGGGATCTGGAATGTTTTCCTTCATAGTCAGTCCCAGCACAACAGCAGCATCAGAAACCAAGGGGACCGTTGATGGAACCTTAGCTCCCAAGGCATTCTTCTTGGAAGAGTTGGGACAAAGGCCAAGTGGCTGTTACCTGCACATAGGAAAGATGCCTAGATCAGAGAAAGGGCTTAGAAGGTAGAGAAGTAGGTCACTGAAGCCTCCCCCTACCCTCCATAAAGTGGGTCAGGTGGAATCTGTGTACCCCACATATTCTGCCCAATCTTGCTTGGGGCCATCAAGCCAGCTTATCAAGGGTAGGGCCAATTCAGCCAAGGTAACAAGCAGCCTGGCTGTAGGTTTTGGTCCCAGTCCTTAGCCCTGAATCCCAGAGGCATTGGGAAGAGAAAGGGCTTCACCTGTGCCCAGGGACTGGGCCATCCCAATTCAGGGAGCATAACTGCTGTTCCAACCAGGAAATGCGGAATGCCAGATAGGATGAGGACATGACCAAGAAGCAGATCCTGGAGAAAAAGGGGGCAAGAGTTTTTCTCATCTAGAAAAAGGGCACTTTTAGAGGCTCACAAAAAGTAGGAGTGGGACTAGCTCCTCTTGTAATTGGAAGAATTAAAGAACCCTTTGCCCTGCAGCCATGTTCAAGCCTGGGTATCTTTCATTCCAAAGGCCACATGGGGGTCCTGAGACTCATCTCCATGGCGGTGTCCTCAAAGCCCAGCAGGAGTTCTGGGTTCTTCAGCTGATCCCACCTTCCCTCTGACCAGCCACCTTGGTCCTGCACTTCCTCTGGGAGACTAAGATTATCCCCTAAGGTGGTAGGCCCCAGTCAGCAGAGCCAGAGGATGTTGATGAGGTAAGGTGAGAGGAACCAGGGGCTGGCTGTTCATGAAGCATCCTACCATGCTCACTGTCTGCTGGTCCTCAGGCAGAGTTACAGATGAGTCTGGGGTACCAGAAACTGCCCTAATGGTGGGCAGCAAGAAGGCCATGGCTTTCCTAGTCTACCTGATGGCCCTCTCCAATTTTGCCAGCCTTCTCCAATCCTATACAACTTTTCCTTTTCTCAACAGTTTCATCTCCTGCCCCTCCCCATTGCACAGCCTTAATCCTAAATTACAAGATTGTAAAAATAAAACTGGAAATAATTTCACCACAAAAGGGCCTGTCATGTGACCTCCAGACACTACCCAGGAGCTTGCAGTTGACTCAGAATCTTCCCCTTGCTCTGGACAGTGACCTCCTCACACACCAAGGCCCCTGGTCCAAACACCCATACACCCACCTCCCCTAAACAATCACCTACAGCACGAAGAAGACCTTGAGGAGCTGGTAATTCCAGAGCCTCAGCTCTTCGTTGCTCCTGGGCTCCTCCTCCAGTGTCTCCTCCTCACAGACAGCATTTTCTGCAATAAGAGAGCAGTTACTCATCTTCCTGGGACAGCAGGACCCCAGCTCAGAATGGGGCATGCCAACCTCCTGCTGTTCTCTGAAGCTGCTTGGGCTCTTGGCTTTCCCTTATGGATTTGGAGAAAGAAACAGCTCTCAGAAGCCCCACTGGCAGTGATGACCCCTTTTCACAGAAGTGGGAGGAGAAGAAGCCTGGTCTTTGCATGCTGTTACTATGGGACAAGGCCCCTGAACTCACCAGAACCTGGAGGTTTCCTGGAGGAGAAGAAGCTGTCTGGGGAGTCCATGGATGCTGGAGGGATACAAGGGATGCTGCCTGGGAGGGACAGGGACCTGGAGGCAGGGCATATTTTTCTCCACTTCATCTCAGGGATGAGGACTTCCTGCAGAAAAAGCAGGAGCTGTCTCACCACGGCCCTTGGGATCTTATTTGCCCTAAGGTGCCCCCATCACTTTATCAAAGCTTTCTCTATATATTACCAACATAGATGCCTAGCAAGGCATGGAAGCAGGTACACGGGAAGGGGAAACCATTGCCATAGCAATCACGTGTCTCTCCTATCTGCTTCCTTGCTGTAACCAGCTACTCATCCAAGGAACAATGTCTTTGAAGACTGCTAGTGAAGATCCAAGACATGAGATCCAAGATATAAGTCCACTGAAGTATTTGGTCAGATCAGCTGAGTCTGAGAAAGCCCAGCACAACCTATCTTAGATGGAATAAGTCATGACTTCTAATCTGGGCTCGAAGTCTAAGCATGTCACCGATCTTGGCAGTGGGCACTTAAGGTCCCCATCAACAAAAATGGGAACATCACCTTCTATCTCCCTGCATGGTATTGTGCATACTGCATGCTTGCCTGACTGCTATAGTTACTGAAGAAGGCTTCAAACACCCTGGGGCCATTTTCACCACCATCCCTACTCTAGAAACTCAGCTCTACTTACCCTGAACCCCAACTGCCAAAGGAAACTGCTAGGACCTCAGCAAATCTAAAATGAGTCTGTCTGGGTACTACATTAGTAGCCTTTGAAGTTCTTCCCCAGGAACATCTCTACCCCTTAAAGGCCCTCCTGACTTTGCTGAAAGGAAGAGAACGGGTCACTGGCTCCGTGCCTGTACAGTGTGAGATTCAATCTGGACACTGTTCTGGGACCTAGACATCTGTTCTGCTCATAAAATCAGCACATCGCCAGGACCTGGTGGCTCTGCATGGTTGGAGTGTGGCAGGTCTAGGAGAACCCTGACAGCATGACTGCTGGCTCTTGAGCCTGGTGCCTTAGTTCTACATTGTGGGCCCTGCCTGGGAGGCCCTGAAGGCTTAGAACTACAGGCAATCTCAAGCCAGCAGCTTTTGCTCCCAGCCTCAGCTCTCACCAGAGACTCGCACTCAGGTTCCTCTGAAAATTCTCTTACACTCAGACTCTTCTTGCTGGAAGGCTGAGGAGGAAAGGGAACAGAAGTTACTTGTCCATCTGGAACAGCGAAGATCAGGCATGGGGAAGCATTACCTCCATTTTGGATCAGATGCAGCCTAGCTCCCATAGTTTGCAGGGGTGCCCTATCTAATGCTGGAGCAGAGGGTCAAGTCTAAGGCAACCTACTCTCCCCTGCTGCTGCTCCTCCCCCTTTCTTACCATAGGCCAGAGAGAGCTATAGGCATCCTGGGAAGCAGCCCCATGCTCCTGACTGTCTTTCTATACACAGAAGAAGCACAAGTGAGGGCATCTACACAGGGACATATGAAGGTCACTGGCCTCAAAGAGACATGTTCACAAATACAGACACACAGTCCAAGGACTGCCTCTGATACACTGAGCCTGAGCCTGTTACTCTCCTCTCACTGCCCCTGTTCCCTGTGCTGAAGAAATGGGTTACCCTCCCCAACAGCCTTGTCCCAAAACTTCAGTCCAGGCCTGAGCAGCCTCCCTAGCCTGACTCCTGCCCCTGAGCTCCATACCTGTAGGTGAGTGCAGACCCTCCTCAGCATGTCATATACACTGTCCCGGGAGAGCAGTGACACAAAAACATACTGGGACATGGAAAGAAAACAAAGGGGTGGGGTGAGTAAAGACATGAGAGTGTGCTGAGTCAGGCTGTGGGCTCCTGGGGCTGCGATGGGGAGACTAACAAGAGAGAGTGGCTCAGAGACTCACTGACCTTCTGGCTAGTGTTGGTGGTGATGGCCAGGCCATTGGGAAGGAGTCGTGCCATCTTGTGTTTTTTGACCATTTGCACAGACACCACAGGAATGACCACCTGAGGGAGGAGAGGCATGCTTCTTTCAGAACTCATTCCCAAGGACATGGTCCCTTTGCTTCCAGAACAGGGCTCCAGCCCCAGCTTGCAGTGAGCCAAACATGGGCACCATGGAGAACCCTGGACCCATGTGGGAGAGTGTGTGAACCTCCCCCTTCCCATACACTTTCCCCTTCCAGTTACCCGCACCATGCCCAGCCTTGGCAGCACATGTCACTCCAGACTTTCACCCTCTTACCCAGGAGGCCAAGGATGGCTGTTCTGTTGAATCCTGTACTCTAATAATGGAGTTCCCTGAGCTATGTCCTGACCACATCTACATCACACTCTGATTCTAACGGCATTTCAGAGGCAGAATAATTTGTGAACTGTTCAGGCCAACTCAGGCCCTATGTAGAATCTAGACTCGGGGCCTCTGTTTTGGAAGGGGTTGCATTGACACCAGGTGAGATGCCTCTTAGCTGTTCATCCAACCAGTGAGGGGCCTCACCAGCATGCAGGAGGACAGGTGTGACTCAAGGCATGCCCCCAGGGCAGGGACCTCTCTCTTTCCTGGGCTGGGGCAGGGATCTCACTGGACTATGGCAGCCCTTACCACTCATTACTACCTTGATATCCTTGCCAAAGAGGCTGGCATGGAAGCAGAGCCAGTTGGGGGAGATATAGAGCCGGCCCTGAAGAAGGAGGTCCCTCTGGAGGGCACAGGAACACACTGGGAAGTCACAAAAGAGAAGACTACCATGAGCAAGGTCTGTTGGGAAGCCCCAGGGCCTGGGTCCTCACAGTGAAGAGTCCAGAGTCTAGCCTCAGGAACTGTCTTCCTTCTTAGAACCCAACTTCCCAAATAACCCATCCTCCAGTACCCCAAGAGTCCTTTCTTGAGAGTCCTAACTGCCCCCACTCCACCCCAGCAGACTGCTAGATGTTTCCTCTTTCTCCATCTATGTCTCAAACGGTTCAGACAGGTTTCTGCCGTGGTTCCACTCAAGCCTGGATTCTCACTCCCTCAGGCAGAATGCCCTGCCCTGCCCTTTCCTGCCTACAGAGAGGACCCTGATTGTGCAGTGAGAGGCCTGACAGGAAAGAATAATCACTGATAAGAACATAACAGAAATAATATTTGGAACCCCTTTAGTTTCCTCAAGAAAACTTTCATAAATTCAACTCTATATACCAAACCAGTCCAGTCTTCTCACATTTTTGAAGAAAAAAGAACCAACCACATCCAAAAGGCAGCCAGTTCCCATTTCTAAATTGTGAGGACAGTACCTGGGCCTCAGGCACTACAGGCACCTGCCCAGGCATACCAGGGACACAGCTCACCTTTGAGAACCACCTCTTCCAAGGGGATGTCCTTGAACAGCTTGTGGTATTGCTGGTTGTATTTACTTAGTAGTGTCTGCAAACACAGGGGCTTGGGCTGAGAAGGGGCCCTGCTCCAGCCACCAGGAAATACTGCCACAGGGCCCCCTGGATACTGAGCATGAAGTCACTAGTAAATAGCCAGTGGGTGTAGAGGGCTGAGTTCCAAGCACAGCTTGACTCCTGGTAATTCTGGGTCCTAATAGGCAGCCTGTGACTGGAGGGGAATGCACCACTCCCACCCAGGAGGGACACCACTCAGGTTTCCTGGTGGCCAAGGAGCCAGCAGTTACTGAATACAGTCAGCCCAGGGCCCCTTCCTTGCTGGGCAGCAAGAAGTCAGCCTTCACACACTTACCCCTTCTCGACTGTATTTCTTTATTTCTTCACCCTTCAAGCCTTCTGGCCAGTGCAGACTGCAAAGGAGACATTCCATTCCAGGGACAAGGCACCCTTGAGTCCTACCCATGGATCCTCAGTGCCAATTCTGCCCTGGCTTCAAGCCAGAAGCTTAGGGCAGAGATTGGAGAGGAGTACTCTAGAGGCCACAGCAGTGATAAGCACAGCAAGCAAATAGCTCGACCCTGGGGAAGGACACTCCTGGATGCACAAAGGGGTTGCACAAAGGGATCTCAGTGGCCCCTCCTCCCAGAGAGCTGAGAGCAGTGACACCCGCCCCCCCCCACCCCCAGGAGATTTGCTCAGCCTGAGCTTAGATCTCTCAGAGATGCTTAGGAGCCAACCACCTCTGGGTGTCAAAAACCCTTTCCTATTTCTCTGGCCAAGAGGTAAAAACAGAGAAGCAGACCCAAGAATCAATGAACAGTAGGCACAGGGATGAGGATCAGTTTGGGGAGGGGGTGATATGGAGGTGTCAGACTCACAGCTCCGGGGCCTGACCATGGGCCATGATCCCGGCAGAACTGCCTCCTAGCAGCCTCCTCTTGGTGGCCTGGAGCTCTGTGGTGAGTAGTTTGGCAGACTCACCTGACCTGAAGGAGGCTACCAGGCTGGGAGAAATGGGGTGGTGCTGAAATGCAAACCTTTGTCCTAGCCAAATTGGCCTGAGGACAGGTGGGCAGGGGAGGAGGCTGGTAACCTGAGCTGCCTGGACTCTGCTAGGTCCCAGTGCACTGGGTCAGGCCTGGGAGTGGGAGGAAGAGGCCCTGGGCAGCCTATGCTAAACCTAACATCTTATCTCAGCCTTACAGTCCCATTTCTATCAGGTCACCTCCTAAAGGCTTCCCACCCTCAATCCACATGCATATCTGACTTGGGGAAGGGGGCTCACCTGGAGTCCGGGGTTGTCTGAACCCTGTCTAGTTTCTCTGTGCAGAACAGGGGGCTCTTCGGAGAAGTCATCTTCCTATGCATCTGTTAGTTACTAGGAAGAAACAGGCCCACATCAGGAAGGGAGTTTTCACAGGGACACTTTTCCCTACTAGCTCCACCATACCCAGGTCAGCCTGCCCACCACCCAAGACTGGCCCTGCTATTTAGGGTGAGGTTGAAGACATTGCAGTCCGGAGGCAGCAGCTCCGGCAGGGGTTCTGTGCAGCTGACCAGGTGGGAGTCTTACTAGTTGTCTTCTCTAGAAGCCTGAAGTTCAGCTTATTAGTGGGCCAGAAGAAAATCAGTCTACCTCATCCGAGCACCAGGCAGTTAGGCCTCTGGCCCCTACCTTAAGAAGGCACACTGGGAGGGAGGAGTCTGAGATTTATTCAAGGTTGAAAGCAAATTTCTGAGGGACCCAAGCAGCATTATCCTAAGCCAGGATAATGGTCCCACATATAAGGACCTCGAAATAATTTGGTCTGGCCCCACCAAGGCATTAGGGGTGAGTTAATTAAATGTTTGACCAAATATAGCAGGCTAATTTTTAAGTTGATAATTTTGTATGGCTCTCCAAATGATGTTATAAATATCCAAATGGCCCTTGGCGGAAAAAAGGTTCCCCACCCCTACCCTAAACCTCTGGGTTCTGAGAAAGGACACCAAACAAGAGGCCTTATCAAAGCTGAGGAGCTGATGCAGTGGATGGTGTGAGAGTGGACTCCAGTCAACCTACAGGTTAAGTGTGAGCCGGGAAGGGAGGGGCTGCCTCACACCAGTAAGTCACTATTGGTTTTCTTTGAACAATCTGGGTAGCTCAGTGTGAAAGCCAAACCATCTCCAGAGAGGCCCGACTGGCATGGGTCAGTGGTTGAGCGGCATGGTTTGATTCCTGGTCTGGGCTTGTGGCTCAATCCCTAGTGTGAGGCATGCAGAAGACAGCTGATCAATGACTCTCTCATCATTGATACCTCCATATCTCTCTCCCTCTCCCTCCTCTCTAAAATCACTAACTAACTAACTATATATATATATATTTTTAATGCCCAAAGAGAACACCCTAGAAGGGGGAGACACCCTCTTCCTGGGCAGAGAGGGCTGGTCCCTCAGTGGCCTTTGTGTTCATGCCTCCACTAAGTGGTTCCAAACAATAAGGTTCCCTGCTTTCTGCCCCTCCAGGGAAGACAGGCTTGAAATCAATAAAGGCTGAGCAGTCAAACTAGCCCCCAGCTGTGTGGGCCCAGGGGCTGATGGGAAGAGAGCATGGCCAAGAAGCAGAGCTAAGGCAAGTCGCAGTGGTGGGAATAGCTAACAAAGTCCTGTGCTATGGTCTCTCAGCAGATAAGGAGCTAGAACCTGCACATCTCAGCACTCAGTTGCTCTCAGCTCTGTGACTCAGGCAAGTCAAAGTTCTCTCCCTCAAGGACAGAGTTACAGCCCAGTGTTGTCCTGTACACCAAAAGGGTTTGTGTTCGATCCCCAGTTGGGGTGCATGTGGGAGGCAAAACCATCGATGTTTCTCTCTCTCCCTCTCCCTTCCTCTTTCTCTAAAATAAGCAAAAACATATCCTTGGGTGAGGATTTAAAATAACAACAATGGAGTTACAGATTCGGCAGAGATCTGCCAGGACCCTCAGAGATTATTTAATCTGACCCCTTTCACCATGCCATTGTACAGATTAGGAAATGGAGACCTCGCAGGGGACAGGCTGCATGCAATGTCACAGCCATCTGACCTGATGACCTTACCTACAAAATTAGCCCAGCCATAGCTGTAACCTGGTGATCCTTGCCTCAGTCTTATGGAGAGTTTTCAGATAGACATAAACATGTATTTCCTGAATCTTGCAAAGTGACAGATTGTACCAGTACTAGTGATTTGACCCTTTGACTCCCAAAGTTAATTTTGGAATTTGTTTGGTTCCATCATTTCACATTTCATGGAGGTTTTTTTCTTCCTTGGTTTTTTATTAATGCTCATTATGGAGAGTATATAAATATAAAATATAGAGATATGATCACCAAAATCACCCATAAGAAAAATATTCTCCCAAATCACCCCAAAATATATAAATAAATAATTTATGTGAGTGGGATTATATATCATATAATTTGTACACCCTATTTTTTTGTTGTTGGTAATCCTCACCTGAGGACATTTTTCCATTGATTTTCAGCCAGAGTGGAAGAGAGAGGGAGAGACAGAGAGAAACATGTATATGACAGGGACACATCAATCGGCTGCCTCCTGCACACACCCTGACCAGGGTCAGGAATCTAGCCTGCAACCAAGATACATGCCCTTGACCAGAATCGAACCCAGGACCCTTCAGTCTGCAGGACGACACTCTATCCACTGAGCCAAACTGCTAGGGCTGTACACCCTATTTTTGATGCTTAACGTGATTTCATGAGAAATTCCCCATGTCACTATCCATTCCTAAGATAGATTCTCAGAAGTGAAATTAATGGATTGAGAATGAACATTTCTCGGGCTCTTTAGACCCACTTCCAAAATGCTTTTCAGATGCTATACCAATTGACATGACCTCAGCACTATATCAGGGTGCCATGTCCTTATATCCAAGCTCTACATTGGATTTTATCTTTTTCTCATTTTTTGCAAATTTGGTAGGTGAGAATATGTTTTCATTTCCATTTCTACTTACTGGTAGGTTGAACATTTTACCCCCAAATATTTATTAACCATTGAAATGTGAATTGTCTATAAGGATCTTCATGTTTTTCTTACTGATTTGTATAAATTCTTTTTTTTCCAATCCTCACTCTAGAATATGTTTATTGATTTTAGAGAGAGGAAGGGGGATGAGAGAGAAAGAGAAACATCGATGTGAGAGAGAAATAACGATTGGTTGTCTCTCGTATGCACCCAACCGGGGACCTAACCCACAATCTAGGTATGTGCCCTGACCAGGAATCAAACCCATGACTCTTTGGTGTATGGGACGATGCTCCAACTAACTGAACCACACCAGCCAAGGTGACTTATATAAATTATTTATTGGGAATATTAACCCTTGGTTTATCATTTTTGCAAAACATGACATTTGCCTTTTAGTTTTGTCTGGTATTATTGCTATACTTATGTTTAAATTTTGTGTGGCAGATTCCATCTACTTCTTTCTAAATTTGTTTTAATTAATTGATTTTAGAGGAGGGAGAGAAACATCGATTTGTTGTTCTACTTATTTATGTATTCACTGGTTGATTATTGTATGTGCCCTGACTGGGGATTGAACCCACAACCTTGGGGTATCGGGACAATGCTCTAACCAACTAAGTTTCCCTGACAGGGCCTCCATCTATCTCTTTCATCTCTCTGTTCCTTACTTGGTTTGAGTGCTTTGATAGGAGAGGCCTTTAAGACAAACCACTGAGCCCTTAGAGAGCGTGAGCCCTGCAGCCCATGAGCCCACTGGGCCTCCAGGGATGAGAAGGGCAGGTTCCACTCTAAGGAACAACCCTCTAACCTGGAAACCAGGGAATAAAGAAGGAGCCCAAGGAGAAGGAGACGGAGCTTGGCCCATGGTTTCAGAGGCAAGAAAACTGTCACTCAAGCACTAAAGAGTGTGGTTTGAGTTGTCAGGGCTGCAGGAGCTCAGAGGACACTTAGATCCCTGTTGAGTGACAGAGTTACAGAAGGGCTCCTAAAGAAAAGGAAGCTGGACCTTACCAAAGGGGTAGGACTATAGCCTTGCATATGGATTCCATAATCTAACTATGCATGAATAATAATGCCTTTGCATGGATTCCAAACCACTCACCTTTAGGTTTAAATGTGACTATCTTGGGGAGGGGAGGCTTCCCTCGGTCCTCCCCAGCCTAGGAGGAGCCCTGCTGGGGCACTTGCAGCACCCTGATTACACTTGTCCTATTACTGGTGTGCTGTCACTGTCCATCTCCAGGGGCTTCAGGACCTCAGGGACTCTGCCTCCAAAACACTGAACTGCCTGAACCTGAACACCAGCGTGCCATGTTTGAGGAATGGCTGGGAGAAGACAGTGTAGGCAAAGTAAAAAGCAGGGGCTGGAGGACTAACAAAAGAAAGCTGTGTACATTCCCACTGCACCTCCGTGAAGAAAATCAGAGTAATAAATAGTGTCACTTTGGAACACACGACTTCCAAATATCTTTAAACTAAAAGCAACCCCTTCACTTGTGATCAGTATAATGTTTACAAGACATTTCATGTTGATTCATGAGCCAGCCCTCCTGGCTGTCCTGATAAGGCTTTGATAAAGAGACTCTGATATGGCTGAAGTGTACTGCTTTCAAAATTATCTTTAACTCAGACTTTCTACTACTCTTCACTCCTACAGTCTTTGTTTTTTTGTTTGTTTGGATAAGTGAAAATAAAGAAAAGAGAGTAAGGCCAGATGAGAAGATTTTGGGCTGAGTGGTCACTGAGCATTCACCTACAGAACCAGGCAGGTGGGGATGGGGGTGGGGGGAGTAGAGGGGGAAAGAAAGGAGGCTTCTGAGCAGGGAGATGGGGGTGGAGAACTACCTTGGTCCCCTCACCCTGTGGCAGTCCCTGTCCATTCCCCCATAGATTTCCTCAAGCAAATTTCTCTTACTCTGTGGGCTATGAATTACACCTTCATCCCCATCTCATCTCCATGTGCAAACTGTTGAGTTATTAATATCAGAGATTTTCCAAGGAGGTAAAGGAACTGTACTCGAAAAATTTTAAGATAACTGAAGAAACTGAAGAAGATACAAATAAATGAAAGCATATACCATGTTCATGGACAGGAAGAATTAACATCATGAAAATGTCCATACTACCCAAAGTAATCTATAGATTCCACTTAATCCTATCAAAATACTAATGGCATATTTCCCAGAACTAGAACAAGTAATCCAAAACTTTATATGGAACCACAGAAGACCAAATAACCTCAGCAATCTTGGAAAAGAAGAACAGGTATTACACTACCCGATATCAAGCTATACTACAAGGCTATAGTAATCAAAACAGCATGGTATTGACATAAAAACAGATACATAGATCAGTGGAACAGATCTGGGAGCCCAGAAATAAACCCACGCTTACATGGTCAATTAATATTTGACAAAGGAGGCAAAAAACAAACAATGGGGTAAAGACAGTCTGTAAAGACAGTCTATTCAATAAATGGTACTGGGAAAATTGGACAGATACATGCAAAAAAAAAAAAAAAGAAAGAAAGAAAGAAAGAAACTAGACCACCTTCTTACACCATATACAAGAAACAGCTTTAAAATGGATTAAAGACTTGAATGTTAGACTCAAAACCATAAAATTCCTAGAAGAAAACATAGGCAGTAAAATCTCTGACATTTCTCTTAGCAATTTTTTTTCTGATTTTATCTCCTGTGGCAAGGGACACAAAAGAAAAAATAAACAAATGGGACTACATCAAACTAAAAAGATTTTGCACAACAAAGGAAACCATCAACAAAACCAAAAGACAACCTACTGAATGAAAGAAGATATTCGCCAATGATATCCTATATAATAAAGGGCTAATATACAAATTGTCCCCTTGACTGGGATTTCCACCAGGGGGTGGGGACCCCAATTGGGGTTGGGGCCAGCCCACCAATCACCTGCGGCCCCTCCTCCTGGCCAGCCCAGCCCAATGGCCCCAATCATGGTGGGCCAGTCAGACATCCACATGGTGCCTCTAGTATCTTATGAGGGATTAAAATACAAAATTTGTTTTAAAACTCATACTACTCAAATCAAACAATCCAATTAAAAAATAGGCAGAGGACCTGAGTAGACAATTCTCCAAAGAGGATATGCAGATGGCCAATAGACATATGAAAAGATGCTCAATGTCACTAATCATCAGAAAAATACAAATTAAAACCACAATGAGATATCACCTCATACCTGTGAAAGTGGCTACCATCAATAAATCAACAAACAACAAGTATTGGTGAGGATGTGGAGAAAAGGGAACCCTCATGAACTGTTGGTGGGAATGCAGATTGGTGCAGCCACTATAGAAAACAGTTTTGAGGGTCCTCAAAAAATTAAAAGTGGAACTGCCTTTGACCTAACAATTCCACTTTTGGGAATATGTCCAAAGAAATCCCAAACACTAATTCACCCCTATGTTCATAGCAGCATCTATATATATAAAAGCCTAAGTGACCGTTGCAACTGAAACAACCGAATGGACGACTGAACAGGCTGCGTGGGGCGACCAGGCTGCCAGGGGGGTTAGTGAGGGACAACCAAACAACTGAACAAGCAGGCTGTGTGGGGCGACCAGGCCAGCAGGGGGGTTAGTGAGTGATGACCAAGCGACTGAGTAGCGGGCTGCATGGGGTGACCAGGCTGGCAGGTGGGGGCAATGAGGGGCAACCAGGCCAGCAGAGAGGGGCAGTGAGGGGCAACTAGGCTGGCAGCGGGGCAGTTGGGGGCAACCAGGCTGGTGGGGGGGCAATAAGGAGCTACCAGGCCAGCGGGGGCGGGGGCATTAGGGGCGATCAGGCAGGCAGGCAGGCAGGCAGGTGAGCAGTTAGGAGCCAGTGGTCCTGGATTGTGAGAGGGATGTCCGACTGCCGGTTTAGGCCTGATCCCCAGGATCAGGCCTAAACCGGCAGTTGGATATCCCCTGAAGGGTCCCTGATTGGAGAGAGTGCACGCTGGGCTAAGGAGACCCTTCTCCCATGCATGAATTTCATGCACTGGGCCTCTAGTTATTTATAATAGCCAAGATATGGAAGTCACCCAAGTGCCCATCAATAGACAATTGGACAAGGAAGAGGTGGTACATATATACAATGGAATATTACTCAACCATAAAAAAGAATGAAATCTTACTATTTGTGACAGCATGGATAGCCCTAGAGGGTATTATGCTTGGTGAAATAAGTCAGTCAGAGGAAGACAAATACCCTATAATTTCACTTGTATGTGCAATCTAAAGAACAAAATAAATGAACAAACAAAATGGAAACAGATTCATAGACACAGATAGCAGACTGCTGGTTGCCAGAGGTAAGGGGGACTGGAGGACTGGGTGCAAAAGGTAAAGGGATTAAGAAGTACAAACTGGGAGGAGGCAAGATGGCGACCAGCAGGAAGGTAGGCAGGGAGAGTGTGTGAGAGAGTGAGGGAGCGATAGAGGTGTGTGTGGATGTGTGTGGGTATGTGTGTGAGTGAAATAGGGACAGTTAGACCCTGCAGTTCTTCCAGGGGGCTGCCAATCCAGGCTGTCTTAGATGGCAAAACCCTGTGGCCACCGCAAACACTCCAGGGAGGACACCGGCGGCACAGAGACCATGCCATCTTGAAGAACAGAACTGCTTGAGACTAGGATCCTAGCCTCGCCAACACCCAGTATGGTCTCGGAAGCAAACCAGGACCCTACAGACGCTCTGGTAGAAGACCTGCCACCACAGCTGCAGACCCAGGGACACTAGGACTCCAGGTACCCGGCCGCAGATTTCTGTGAGTCACAAAGCCAATCCCCCTCCCCCGCCGCCCCCGCGGCAGCGACATAGAAACTACCAGACCCCAGCTGCACAATAAGGCTTTCTGCACACACAAAGCAGTGGCGACTCTGCCTGACTTTGAGCCTTGGTGTCAGACATGGAAAGTTTGTTTGCCGCGACTAGTCTCCATGCCCAGGCAGGGAGACTGAGCAGAATTCGAGCCTAGCTGCTCATCCCTAGAAAGGTGGTCTTTTGCGACCAGATCCCGTGCCCACGCAGGGCAGGAAGACAGAGCTGAACTTGAGCCCAGACTTGTGAACTCGGGGAATTTGTTTCCCGCGACTCGTCTCCACACCCAGACAGGAAGGCAGTCCTGAATTTGAGCATAGGTGCATGACCTTGGGGACATTGTCTTCTGCGACCAGATCCTATGCCCACACAGGGAGACAGCACTGAATCTGAGCCTGGGGGTGCAAACTCGGGGAGTTTGTTTCCCATGACCAGACCCTGCACCTTAGCAGAGAGGCTGCGGTGAATCTGAACCTGGATGGGCAGTCTCAGGGAGTTTGTTCCCCACAACCAGACCCTGTGCCCACACAGGAAGGCAGCATTGAATTTGAGCCTGGGTACATGGACACAAGGAGTTTGTTGTCCACAGTGCACACCCGCATGACCAGACTCCACACCCACACTGAGGGGCAAAGCCACCTGACTTTGACTTAGGGCAAGCACACACAGAAGGCTGTTTACTGCAGGGCAGAAGTGGACTTCCTGCCAACACAGTGTAACTGGGCAACCCGGTCTCCCAGGCAGATCGGGGACCCTGAATCTCCTCACAAGAGGCAGCATTGGGAAACCAATATGGCGGGCATAGGTGAACACCTAAACTGCTGCCTCGCACAACAATTTCAAAACTACAGCTAAAAGACAGAATGGACATCATCCAGAACCACAGGAAAGCTGGCTGAGTGGAAATTCTACAACTAGAAGGAAAGAGAGGGGCACACGGAGACTCAGAGGAGCTGCAAAAGGCTGAGATACGGAGACACACACACGGAGAGGATGGGCGGCTAAGTGCCTGGCTAGCTTTCTCTAGCGGGAGAGAGACAGAAACTCCTGACTGCACTGAACCCCAGTTCCGACTGCACTGAACCCCAGTTCCGGGCGAGACTGTGGGGTCCCAGACTCATACAGGGGGAGTCTGGACTGTCAGGAAAAGAGAGGAGCACATGGAAACTCAGGGGAGCCGCGAAAGGCAGAGGTCTGGAGGCTTGTTCGCAAGTGCACGCAGAGAGGACTGACTGCTGAGTGTGCCGCTGGGTTTCTCTAGCGGGAGGAAGGCGAAGCTCCCCACTGCGCTGAACTCTAGTTCCAACTGCACTGAACCCCAATTTCGGGCGAGACCCTGGGGACGCAGACTCATACGGGGGGAGTCTGGACTGTCGGGAAAAGAGAGGAGTGCACGGAAACTCAGGGGAGCGATGAAAGGCAGAGGTCTGGAGGGGCGCGTGTGAGTGCACGCAGAGAGGACTGACTGCTGAGTGCACGGCTGGCTTTCTAAAGTGGGAGAAAGATGGAAGCTCCTGACTGCACTGAACTCCAGTTCCGGGCGAGAATCTGGGAATCCAGATTTATTGGGGGAGAAACTGGACAGTCTGGCAGTGGGTAAGACTCGAGGGCGGCGTTCTCTCAGAGGTGCTTGCAGCGATTACCGAGGGACACTGAGACCCAGGGGCCTCATAGGGCAGGGCTGACGGGAAGCCAAGGATGTCTGCTCTGCCCTGAGACTCTGCCCCATCCAAGCTGAGCACAGAGGCTTTTGCAATTTTGCAAGTCTTATCTCAAAAGGCTGTCTCCAGCACAGAAGTTCTCCCAGCATAGACACAGCTGATCCTCACAACCAATTGGCCTGGAGGTCAATTCCTCACAGTGATACCAACAACAATCAAGACTTAACTACAACAAGTCTGTACACACAGTCCACAAAGGGGTGCACCAAGAGTGTCCACCTCACTTAAATGGGGAGGCTGAGCCACTGGGCCCTATAGGACACCTAGCACACAAAGCTACTTTACCAACTCAGGGAAGCAGCGAAAATGTGTAGACAAAGAAACATATCACAAACGAAAGAAATGGAGGAAAGCAAACGACTGGATATAGAGTTCAAAACCACGGTTATAAGGTTTTTCAAGAATTTCCTAGAAAAGGCTGATAAATTTAGCGAGACCCTCGAGGATATGAAAAAGGACCAACTAGAAATTAAACATACACTGACTGAAATAAAATATATTATACAGAGACCTAATAGCAGACTAGAGGACCGCAAGAATCAAGTCAAAGATTTGAAATACAAAGAAGCAAAAAACACTCAGCCGGAAAAGCAAAAAGAAAAAGGAATCCAAAAATATGAAGGTGGTATAAGGAGCCTCTGGGACAACTTCAAGCGTACCAATATCAGAATTATGGGGGTGACAGAAGAAAAGAGAGAGCAAGATACGGAAAACCTATTTGAAGAAATAATGACTGAAAACTTCCCCCACCTGGTGAAAGAAATAGACTTACAAGTCCGGGAAGCACAGAGAACCCCAAACAAAAGGAATCCAAAGAGGACCACACCAAGACACATCATAATTAAAATGCTAAGAGCAAAAGACAAAGAGAGAATATTAAAAGCAGCAAGAGAAAAACAGTTAGTTACCTACAATGGAGTGCCCATATGACTGTCAGCTGATTTCTCAACAGAAACTATGCAGGCCAGACGGGAGTGGCAAGAAATATTCAAAGTGATGAATGGCAAGAACCTACAACCAAGATTACTCTACCCAGCAAAGCTATCATTCAGAATTGAAGGGCAGATAAAGAGCTTCACAGATAAGAAAAAGCTAAAGGAGTTCATCACCACCAAACCAGTATTATATGAAATGCTGAAAGGTACTCTTAAAGAAGAGGAAGAAGAAAAAGGTAAAGATAAAAATTATGAACAAGAAATACATATCTATCAACAAGTGAATCTAAAAATCAAGTGAATTAAAAATCTGAGGAACAGAATAAACTGGTGAATATAATAGAATCAGGGGCATAGAAAGGGAGTGGACTGACAATTCTCAGGGGGAAAGGGGTGGGGGGTTCATGAAGAGACTGGACAAAAATCATACACCTATGGATGAAGACAGTGTGGGGGAGGTAAGGGCAGAGGGTGGGGAGGGAACTGGGTGGAGGAGAGCTATGGCAAGGAAAAGAGGAACAATTGTAATAATCTGAACAATAAAGATTTATTAAATTTAAAAAAAATAAATAAAGGAAGAAAAAAAAGAGGCAGCATTGACCACCAGTGACTAGACTCCGTTCCTCATTACATGCGCCTGAGATCCCTGATTCCCAGTACATTCACACTAAGAGCCAGTGACTGCAATTCTTGGCGCATATGCACACAGGGACCTGATTCTCAGTGTGAGGTAGCACCAAGAAACAGAGACTCTGATACTCGATTCTCGGCATGGACACAGGGAACCTCTGACTCCTGACACACAACAGGGGACTTTGATTTTTGGCACACGCCAGTGGGTTCTCTGTTTCAACATGGCGCAGGCAGGGTCCCTGATTCTAGGTGCACACACGAGGCCACACTAAGTGCCTGTGACTCTGACCCAGGGTGAGCGTGGTTCCCACCACCCACAGCAACCGCACATCTTGGTATCATAGCTCTTCAGTGACACTTGGGGGGTGCAAAACTCCCACTGCACACGGTCCAGGCTCCCACAACTCGACATCTGAACCTTCTGGTGATAGTCAGAATGGGGAGACAATGAAGCAATTCCCGGAGGAAAGAAAAGGAGGAATCGCCAAGTAAGAAAATAAGTGAAACGAAAGCATGCAACATGACAGAAAAAGAATTTAGAGTAATGGTCATACAGTTCATACACCAGATGGACGAGAAAATCAACAATCTATGCAAAAATCAGGAAGAAATGAAAAATGATATAGTTACAATAAAAAACACCATGGAAGGCTTCAACAGCAGACTAGAAGAAGCAGAGGACTGAATCAGCGAGTTAGAAGATCAGGTACAGAAACAAGCCCAATCTGAACAGCAACTAGAGAAAAAAATCAAAAAGCAGGAGAGCCTAAGGGAGCTTTGGGACAATGCAAAACGAAATCACATATGTATAATAGGGCTGCCAGAAGGACAAGAAGAGCAGCAAGGATTAGAAAATTTATTTGAAGAAATAATGACAGAAAACTTCCCTGATATGGGGAAGAAAAAAGTTACTCAAGTACAAAGAGTCCCAAGCAAGATGAATCCCAAAAGACCCACACCAAGACATGCCATAATTACAATGGCAAATGTTATTGACAAAGAGAGAATCCTAAAGGCTGCAAGAGAGAGACAGAGAGTTACCTACAAAGGATACCCCATCAGATTATCAAATGATTTCTCAACAGAAACACATCAAGCTAGAAGGGAATGGAAGGAGTTATACAAAGTGATGCAAAGCAAGGGACTCAATCCAAGAATACTCTATCCAGCAAGACTATCAATCAAAATTGAAGGGGAAATCGGGAGCTTCACAGACAAAAAAAAAGGCAAAGGGAGTTTAAGAATACCAAACCAGCAATGCAAGAAATGCTAAAGAGAATGCTGTAAAAAGAAAAAACAAAAAGGTAAGAAGGAACACAGCCTCGAGAAACCAAAATGGCGGCATAGGTAAGCACCTAAACTGCTGCCTCGCACAACAATTTCAAAACTACAACTAAAAGACAGAACGGACACCATCCAGAACCACAGGAAAGCTGGCTGAGTGAAAATTCTACAACTAGAAGGAAAGAGAAAAGCTCACAGAGAATTGGAGGTACGGCAAAGGGTCTTTGTGCGCGCAGAGGGAAGGGCGGCTGAGAGCCTGCCTGACTTTCTCTGGCAGAAGGGGGAAGGAAGCCCCCGACCGCACTGAACCCCAGTCTGACTGCACTGAACCGCAGTCCCGGGCGAAACCCCGAAGACCCAGGCTCATACAGGGGGAGTCTGGACTGTCAGGTAGAGAGAAAGGCACCCGGAGACTCGGAGACCCGGGGAGACCCGGGGGAGCCCCGCCAGGCAGGGTTCCGGAGGCACTCGCGCCAGTGCGCACAAAGGCTGCAGAGGTTGCCACAGGCTTTCCCTAGTGGAAGGAAGTCAGAAGCTCCTGACTGCAATGAGCCCCAGTTCTGACTGCACTGAACCCCAGTTCCAGGCGAGCCCCTGGGGACCCATGCTCTTGTGGGGAGAATTTGGACTCTTGGGCTGAGACTCGGGAGCCGGGGAAGGCAAAGGCCTGCATGCACACACGCACGCAAGGGCAAAGCTGACTGGAAGCTAAGACTGTCTGCTCCACCCTGAGACTCCACCCCATCCAAGCTGAGCACAGAGGCTATTGCAATTTGGCAAGTCTAATCCTATAAGGCTGTCTCCAACACCGAACTTCTCCCAGCTGATCCTTACAGCCAACTGGCCTGGAGGTCAATTCCTCCCAGTGATACCAACAACAATCAAGACTTAATTACAACAAGGTTGTATACACAGTCGACAAAGGGGTGCACCAAGAGTGTCCACCTCAGGTTAACTGGGGAGGCTGACCCACTGGGCCATATAGGAAACCTAGCACACAAATCTACCCTACCAACTCAGGGAAGCATTGAAAATGCGGCGTCAAAGAAACAGATCACAAACGAAAGAAATGGAGGAAAGCAAACGACTGGATATAGAGTTCAAAACCACGGTTATAAGGTTTTTCAAGAATTTCCTAGAAAAGGCTGATAAATTTAGCGAGACCCTCGAGGATATGAAAAGGACCAACTAGAAATTAAACATACACTGACTGAAATAAAAAATATTATACTGAGACCCAAAAACAGACTAAAGGAACACAAGAATCAAGTCAAAGAATTGAAATACAAAGCAGCAAAAAACACTCAACCGAAAAAGCAAAAAGAAAAAAAAATCCAAAAAGTTGAAGATAGTGCAAGAAGACTCTGGGACAACTTCAAGCGTACCAACATCAGAATTATGGGGGTGCCAGAAGAAGAGAGAGAGCAAGATACTGAAAACCTATTTGAAGAAATAATGACCGAAAACTTCCCCCACCTGGTGAAAGAAATAGACTTATAAGTCCAGGATGCTCACAGAACCCCAAACAAAAGGAATTAAAAGAGGACCACACCAAGACACATCATAATTAAAATGCCAAGAGCAAAAGACAAAGAGAGAATATTAAAAGCAGCAAGAGAAAAACAGTTAGTTACCTACAAGGGAGTACCCATACGATTGTCAGCTGATTTCTCAACTGAAACTATGCAGGCCAGACGGGAGTGGCAAGAAATTTTCAAAGTGATGAATAGCAAGAACCTACAACCAAGATTACCCTACCCAGCAAAGCTATCATTCAGAATTGAAGGGCAGATAAAGAGCTTCACAGATAAGAAAAAGCTAAAGGAGTTCATCACCACCAAACCAGTATTATATGAAATGCTGAAAGGTATTCTTAAAGAAGAGGAAGAAGAAAAAAGTAAAGATAAAAATTATGAACAACAAATACATATCTATCAACAAGTGAACCTAAAAATCAAGTGAATTAAAAACCTGAGGAACAGAATAATCTGGTGAATATAATAGAATCAGGGGCATAGAAAGGGAGTGGACTGATAATTCTCAGGGGGAAAGGGGTATGGGGGGGTTTCAGGAAGAGACTGGACAAAAATCATACACCCATGGATGAGGACAGTGGGGGGGAGGTAAGGGCAGAAGGTGGGGTGGGAACCGGGTGGAGGGGAGCTATGGCGGGGAAAAGGAGAAACAATTGCAATAATCTGAATAAAGATTTATTTTAAAAAAAAGAAGAAAAAAGAAGGAACACAGCCTCAAAAAATAAAAATGGCTACAAACAAATACCTTTCAATAATAACTTTAAACATAAACAGACTAAATGCTCCAATCAAAAGACACCGAGTGGCTGAATAAATAAAAAAACATGACCCATATATATGCTGTCTACAAGAGACCCACCTCAGAACAAGGGACTCACACGGACTGAAAGTGAAGGGATGAAAAAATATCTTTCAGGCAAATGGAAATGAAAAAAAAAAAAGCTGGGGTAGCAATACTTGTATCTGACAAAATAGACCTCAGATGAAGGCCATAACAAGAGATAAGGAAGGGCACTTCATAATACTAAAGGGATCGATACAACAAGAGGATATAACCCTGGTAAACATATATGCACCCACTGCAGGAGCACCCAAATACATAAAAAATCTCCTAGGAGATATCAAGAGAGAGATAGACAACAATACAATCATAGTAGGGGAATTTAATACACCACTGACATCACTTGATAAATCCTCTAGACAAAAAATCAGCAAAGTAACAACAATCCTAAATGACTCACTAGATCAGATGGACTTAATTCACATCTTCAGAACATTTCACCCCAAAGCTGTGGAATATACATTCTTTTCAAGTGCACATGGGACATTTTCAAAGATAGACCACATACTGGGTCACAAGCAAAGTCTTCCCAAATTCAAGAAGATTGAAATCATACCAACCATCTTCTCAGACCACAATGGCATAATATTAGAAATAAACTACAATAAAAACAATCCAAAACACTCAAACACTTGGAAGCTGAATAGAATGTTATTAAATATTGATTGGGTTACCAATGAGATCAAAGAAGAAATTAAAACATTCTGGAGGGGGGGGGGGCAGGTAAAGGCATGTACTGTGGGGAAGGGGAGGGTGGGGGGAGGTCAATGGGGGAAAAAAAGAGACATATGTACTACTATTTTTAATACTTCAAACAATTTAAAAAAATGTAAAAAAATAAAATAAACATACAATAAAAAAATAATAAAAAAAAAAACATTCTGGAAACTAATGACAATAAAAACACAACAATCCAAAACCTATGGGACACAATGAAAGCAGTCCTGAGAGGGAAGTTTATAGCTCTCCAGGCCTACCTCAAAAAACAAGAAAAAATGGTAGTAAATCATCTAATGCTACAACTCAAAGAATTAGAAAGAGAGCAACAAGAAAAGCCCAGAGTGAGCAGAAGGAAGGAGATAATAAAGATTAGAGCAGAAATAAATGACATAGAGACCAAAAAAAATACAAAAGATCAATGAAACCAAGAGCTGGTTCTTTGAAAGGATAAACAAGATTGATGAACCTATAGCCAGGCTCACCAAGAAGCAAAGAGACAGGACTCAAATAAACAAAATCAGAAATGATAGAGGCAAAATAATAACAGACCCACAGAAATACAAAGGATTGTTAAAAAATATTATGAACAACTCTATTCCAACAAACTAGACAACCTGGAGGAAATGGACATATTCCTAGAAAAATACAATCTTCCAAAACTCAATCAGGAAGATTCTAAAAATCTCAATAGGCCAATAACTATGGAAGAAATTGAAGCAGTCATCAAAAAGCGTCCAGCAAACAAAAGCCCAGGCCCAGACAGCTTCACAGGAGAGTTATACCAAACATTCAAGGAACAACTAAAACCTATCCTCCTCAGACTATTCCAAAAAATTCAAGAGGAAGGAACACTTCCAAGCTCATTCTATGAAGCCAGCATCACCCTAATACCAAAACGAGATAAAGACAACACAATGAAAGACAATTACAGGCCAATATCCCTCATGAACATTGATGCCAAAATACTCAACAAAATCCTAGCAAATCGGATCCAGCAGTACATCAGAAAGATCATACACCATGACCAAGCAGGATTTATAGCAGGGATGCAAGGAAGGTACAATATCCGCAAATCAATAAACGTGATACATCACATAAACAAATTGAGGGGGAAAAAATCACATAGTCATATCAATTGACACAGAAAAAGCATTTGACAAAATCCAACACGCTTTCTTGATAAAAACTCTCAGCAAGGGGGCAATAGAAGGATCATACCTCAATATCATAAAAGCCATAGATGATAAACCCACAGCCAGCATCACATTCAATGGACAAAAACTAAAACCATTTCCCCTAAGAACAGGAACAAGACAGGGATGCCCTCTCTCACCACTCCTGTTCGACATAGTACTAGCCATTGCTATCAGACAAGAAGAAGGAATAAAAGGCATCCAAATTGGAAAAGAAGAAGTAAAACTGTCCTTATTCACAGACGACATGATACTGTACATAGAAAACCCTAAAGACTCCATCCAAAAATTATTAGACTTAATAAATGAATTCGGCAAGGTAGCAGGATACAAAATTAACACCAAGAAATCTACGGCATTTCTATACACCAATAGTGAACTTACAGAAAGAGAGCCTTAAAAAGCAATCCCGGAAGAAACCAAGATGGCGGCATAGGTAAACACCTAAACTGCTGCCTCGCACAACAATTTCAAAACTACAACTACAAGACAGAACGGACACCATCCAGAACCACAGGAAAGCTGGCTGAGTGAAAATTCTACAACTAGAAGGAAAGAGAAAAGCTCACAGAGAATTGCAGGTACGGCAAAGGGTCTTTGTGCACGCAGAGAGGAAGGGCGGCTGAGAGCCTGGCTGACTCTCTCTGGCGGAAGGGGGAAGGAAGCCCCCGACCGCACTGAATCCCAGTTCTGACTAAACTGAACCCCAGTTCCGGGCGAGCCCCTGGGGACCCACGCTTTTACGGGGGGTGTCTGGACTCTCGGGCGGAGACTCGGGAGCCGGGGAAGGCGGAGGACTGAAAGCGCGCGCGCACCAGTGCGCACAAAGGCTGCGGAGGTTGCCACAGGCTTTCCCTAGTGGAAGGGAGTCAGAGGCTCCTGAATGCACTGAGCCCCAGTTCTGACTGCAGTGAACCCCAGTTCCAGGCGAGCCCCTGGGGACCCACGCTCTTTTGGGGGGAGTCTGGACTCTCAGGCAGAGACTCAGGAGCCGGGAAGGCAGAGGTCTGAAGGCACGCACGTGCGCGCAAGGGCAAGGCTGACGGGAAGCCAAGACTGAGACTCCACCCCATCCAAGCTGAGCACAGAGGCTATTGCAATTTCGCAAGTCTAATCCTATAAGGCTGTCTCCAGCACTGAACTTCTCCCAGCATAGACGCAGCTGATCCTTACAGCCAACTGGCCTGGAGGTCAATTCTTCCCAGTGATACCAATAACAATAAAGACTTAATTACAACAAGGCTGTACACACAGTCCACAAAGGGGTGCACCAAGAGTGTCCACCTCAGGTTAACTGGGGAGGCAGACCCATTGGGCCATATTGGAAACCTAGCACACAAATCTACCTTACCAATTCAGGGAAGCAGTGAAAATGCGGCGTCAAAGAATCAGATCACAAACGAAAGAAATGGAGGAAAACAAACGACTGGATATAGAATTCAAAACCACGGTTATAAGGCTTTTTAAGAATATCCTAGAAAAGGCCGATAAATATAACAAGACCCTCGAAGATATGAAAAAGGACCAACTAGAAATTAAACATACACTGACTGAAATAAAAAATATTATACAGAGACCCAAAAACAGACTAGAGGAACACAAGAATCAAGTCAAAGAATTGAAATACAAAGAAGCAAAAAACACTCAACCGAAAAAGCAAAAAGCAAAAAAAAAAATCCAAAAAGTTGAAGATAATGTAAGAAGACTCTGGGACAACTTCAAGCGTACCAACATCAGAATTATGGGGGTGCCAGAAGAAGAGAGAGAGCAAGATACTGAAAACCTATTTGAAGAAATAATGACCGAAAACTTCCCCCACCTGGTGAAAGAAATAGACTTACAAGTCCAGGAAGCCCACGGAACCCCAAACAAAAGGAATCCAAAGAGGACCACACCAAGACACATCATCATTAAAATGCCAAGAGCAAAAGACAAAGAGAGAATATTAAAAGCAGCAAGAGAAAAACAGTTAGTTACCTACAAGGGAGCACCTATACGACTGTCAGCTGACTTTTCAACAGAAACTATGCAGGCCAGACGGGAGTGGCAAGAAATTTTCAATGTGATGAATAGCAAGAACCTACAACCAAGATTACTCTACCCAGCAAAGCTATCATTCAGAATTGAAGGGCAGATAAAGAGCTTCAC
This sequence comes from Plecotus auritus, assembly GCF_963455305.1. Classification (NCBI taxonomy): domain Eukaryota; kingdom Metazoa; phylum Chordata; class Mammalia; order Chiroptera; family Vespertilionidae; genus Plecotus; species Plecotus auritus. Next base: position 122,048,063 of record NC_137770.1, on the reverse strand, counting down.
AGACAAGAAAAAGCTAAAGGAGTTCATCACCACCAAACCAGTATTATATGAAATGCTGAAAGGTATTCTTAAAGAAGAGGAAGAAGAAAAAAGTAAAGATAAAAATTATGAACAACAAATACATATCTATCAACAAGTGAACCTAAAAATCAAGTGAATTAAAAACCTGAGGGACAGAATAATCTGGTGAATATAATAGAATCAGGGGCATAGAAAGGGAGTGGACTGATAATTCTCAGGGGGAAAGGTATGGGGGGTTCATGAAGAGACTGGACAAAAATCATACACCTATGGATGAGGACAGTGGGGGGGAGGTAAGGGCAGAAGGTGGGGTGGGAAATTGGTGGAGGGGAGTTATGGGGGGGAAAAGGAGAAATAATTGTAATAAACCAAATAAAGATTTATTTAAAAATAAAAAAATAAAAAAATAAAAAAATAAAGGTAAATCATCCTATCTAAAAAAAAAAAAAAAAAAAGCAATCCCATTTACCATCGCACCAAAAAAATTAAGATACCTAGGAATAAACTTAACTAAAGAGGTAAAAGACCTATATGCAAAAAACTACAGGACACTGAAAAAAGAGATAGAGGAAGATATAAACAGATGAAAGAACATACCGTGTTCATGGATTGGTAGAATCAACATCATCAAAATGTCCATTCTACCCAAAGCAATCTATAGATTCAATGCAATCCCCATTAAAATATCAATGGCATATTTCACAGACCTAGAACGAACTCTCCAAAAATTCATCTGGAATAAAAAAAGACCCTGAATAGCTGCAGCAATCCTGAGAAAGAAGAACAAAGTAGGTGGGATCTCAATACCAGATTTCAAGCTGTATTACAAAGCCACTGTCCTCAAAACAGCCTGGTACTGGCACAAGAACAGACATATAGATCAATGGAATAGAATAGAGAACCCAGAAATTGACCCAAACCACTATACCCAATTAATATTTGACAAAGGAGGCATGAACATAAAATGGAGTCAAGACAGTCTCTTCAATAAATGGTGTTGGGAAAATTGGACAGATACATGCAAAAAAATGAAACTAGACCACCAGCTTACACCATACACAAAAATAAACTCAAAATGGATAAAGGGAAGATGGCGGCATAGGTAAACACCTAAACTGCTGCCTCGCACAACAATTTCAAAACTACAACTAAAAGACAGAACGGACACCATCCAGAACCGCAGGAAAGCTGACTGAGTGAAAATTCTACAACTAGAAGGAAGGAGAAAAGCTCACAGAGAATTGGAGGTACGGCAAAGGGTCTTTGTGCGCGCAGAGAGGAAGGGCGGCGGAGTGCCTGGCTGGCTTTCTCTGGCGGAAGGGGGAAGGGAGCCCCCGACCGCATTGAACCCCAGTTCTGACTGCACTGAACACCTATTCTGGGCGAGCCCCTGGGGACCCACGCTCTTGTGGGGGGAGTCTGGACTCTCGGGCGGAGACTCGGGAGCCGGGGAAGGCGGAAGACTGAAAGTCCGCTCGCGCCAGTGCGCACAAAGGCTGCGGAGGCTGCCACAGGCTTTCCCTAGCGGAAGGGAGTGAGAGGCTCCTGACGGCACCGAACACCAGTTCTGACTGAAGTGAGCCCCAGTTCTGACTGCAGTGAACCCCAGTTCCAGGCGAGCCCCCGGAGACCCACGCTCTTGTGGGGGGAGTCTGGACTCTCGGGTGGAGAATCGGGAGCCGGGAAGGCAGAGGACTGAAGGCACACACGTGCTAGCAAGGGCAAGGCTGATGGGAAGCCAAGACTGAGACTCCACCCCATCCAAGCTGAGCACAGAGGCTATTGCAATTTGGCAAGTCTAATCCTGTAAGGCTGTCTCCAGCACCGGACTTCTCCCAGCATAGACACAGCTGATCCTTACAGCCAACTGGCCTGGAGGTCAATTCTTCCCAGTGATACCAACAACAATAAAGACTTAATTACAACAAGGCTGTACACACAGTCCACAAAGGTGTGCACCAAGAGTGTCCACCTCAGGTTAACTGGGGAGGCAGACCCACTGGGCCAAATTGGAAACCTAGCACACAAATCTACCAACTCAGGGAAGCAGTGAAAATGCGGCGTCAAAGAATCAGATCACAAACGAAAGAAATGGAGGAAAACAAACGACTGGATATAGAATTCAAAACCACGGTTATAAGGCTTTTTAAGAATATCCTAGAAAAGGCCGATAAATATAATGAGACCCTCGAAGAGATGAAAAAGGACCAACTAGAAATTAAACATACACTGACTGAAATAAAAAATATTATACAGAGACCCAAAAACAGACAAGAGGAACACAAAAATCAAGTCAAAGAATTGAAATACAAAGAAGCAAAAAACACTCAACCGAAAAAGCAAAAAGCAAAAAAAAAAATCCAAAAAGTTGAAGATAATGTAAGAAGACTCTGGGACAACTTCAAGCGTACCAACATCAGAATTATGGGGGCGCCAGAAGAAGAGAGAGAGCAAAATACTGAAAACCTATTTGAAGAAATAATGACCGAAAACTTCCCCCACCTGGTGAAAGAAATAGACTTACAAGTCCAGGAAGCCCACAGAACCCCAAACAAAAGGAATCCAAAGAGGACTACACCAAGACACATCATAATTAAAATGCCAAGAGCAAAAGACAAAGAGAGAATATTAAAAGCAGCAAGAGAAAAACAGTTAGTTACCTACAAGGGAGCACCCATACGACTGTCAGCTGACTTTTCAACAGAAACTATGCAGGCCAGACGGGAGTGGCAAGAAATTTTCAATGTGATGAATAGCAAGAACCTACAACCAAGATTACTCTACCCAGCAAAGCTATCATTCAGAATTGAAGGGCAGATAAAGAGTTTCACAGATAAGAAAAAGCTAAAGGAGTTCATCACCACCAAACCAGTATTATATGAAATGCTGAAAGGTATTCTTAAAGAAGAGGAAGAAGAAAAAAGTAAAGATAAAAATTATGAACAACAAATACATATCTATCAACAAGTGAACCTAAAAATCAAGTGAATTAAAAACCTGAGGAACAGAATAATCTGGTGAATACAATAGAATCAGGGGCATAGAAAGGGAGTGGACTGATAATTCTCAGGGGGAAAGGGGTATGGGGGGGTTCATAAAGAGACTGGACAAAAATCATACACCTATGGATGAGGACAGTGGGGGGTAGGTAAGGGCAGAAGGTGGGGTGGGAAATGGCTGGAGGGGAACTATGGGGGAAAAAAGGAGAAATAATTGTAATAATCTGAATAAAGATTTATTTAAAAAAAATGGATAAAGGATTTAAACATAAGACGGGAAACCATAAAAATACTAGAGGAATCCACAGGCAGCAAAATCTCAGCCATGTGCCCAAGCAATTTCTTCACTGATAGTGCTCCTAGGGCAATGGAAACTAAAGAGAAAATAAACAAATGGGACTACATCAAAATAAAAAGCTTTTGCACAGCAAAAGAAACAATCAACAAAACAACAAAAAAGACCACTACATGGGAGAACATATTTGCCAATATTATCACTGATAAGGGTTTAATCTCCAACATTTACAGGGAACTCATACAACTCAACAAAAGGAAGATAAACAATCCAATCAAGAAATGGACAACAGACCTAAATAGAAATTTTTCAAAAGAAGATGGAAGGAAGGCCAAGAGACATATGAAAACATGCTCAAACTCACAAATTATCCGAGAGATGCAAATCAAAACGACAATGTGGTACCATCTCACACCTGTCAGAATGGCTATCATCAACAAATCAATAAATGACAAATGTTGGCGAGGATTCGGAGAAAAAGGAACCCTCATGCATTGCTGATGGGAATGCAGACTGGTGCAGTCACTGTGGAGAACAGTATGGAGGTTCCTCAAAAAACTAAAAATGGAACTCCCATTTGACCCAGTAATACCACTTCTAGGAATATATCCCAAGAAGCTAGAAACATCAATCAGAAAGGATATATGCACCCCTATGTTCATAGCAGCACAATTTATCATAGCTAAGATTTGGAAACAGCCTAAGTGCCCATCAGCAGATGAGTGGATTAAAAAACTGTCGTACATCTACACAATGGAATAGTACGCTGTGCTAAAAAAGAAGGAATTCCTACCATTTGCAATTACATGGATGGAACTGGAGAGCATTATGCTAAGTGCAATAAGCCAGGCAGAGAAAGATAAATATCACATGATTTCACTCATTTGTGGAATATAATGAACAACATAAACTGATGAACAAAAACAGTTCCAGAGACAGAGAAACATCAATCAGACCATCAAACCTCGGAGGGAAGGTAGGGAAGGGTGTGGGTAAAGGGGAGAGATCAACCAAAGGACTTGTATGCATGCATATGGGCCTAACCAATGGACACAGACAACAGGGGGTGAGGGCATGTGTTGGGGGGATGGTGAGGTAATGGGGGAAGAAGGACACATATGTAACACCTTAATCAATAAAGAAATTTAAAAAAAATAAAAAATAAAATTAGCTCAAAATTTAAAAAAAATAAGTACAAATTGGCAGTCACAGAATAATCATGGGGATGTAAAGTATAGTATAAAGAATATAGTGAATAATATTGTTTTAAGTGTGTATGGTGCCAGGTGGGTACTGGAAATAGCAGGGATAACACTTTGTAAAGTATATGAGTATCTAGCCACTATGTTATATACCTAAAACCAATACAAAATAATATTAAAATAAACTTTAATTGGAAAAACAAAAATCAGCCCAGCCGGTGTTGCTCAGTGGTTGAGCATTGACCTATGAATCAAGAGGTTTAATTCCTGATCAGGGCACATGCCTGGGTTGCAGGCTCAATCCCAGTAGGGGCATGCAAGAAGCAGCTGATCAATGATTCTCATCATTGATGTTTCTTTCTCCCTCTCTCTTCCTCTCTGAAATCAAGAAAAATAGATACATTTTTTAAATCAGGGTTTCTCAAATTCATATTTATTTTTTCAATGAAAGCCACACAAAAAATAGCATTATTGTCATGAGGGGGATGGAGCAGGGGAGGCCCAGTATTTTGGACATTAAAAGGATAGAAAAGGTTGGAAAAGTCCTCAAATTAGGCCCTTACACCCTGCTAAGCCTGGTCTGAAGGCAGGATGCCTATCCAGAGGACACAGCGAGTGCCTACTTGGCCCTAGGCCAGCACTACCAGGCATTCAATCCATGTGATCAAAGAGGGAACTCAGGTGAGAGAGAGACAACATATAGGAAAGGATAAAGTGGCCCAGATAGGATGGGCTGATGTATTTAGGGAAATCACAAGCTGGGCCCCTGCTGTGCCCACTGTATTTTTCCCCTGGCTGCACTTTCCTGGGCTATGGCATGTCTGTCCGGCAGCACTCCTCCAGCTTGCCCAGCCCCCTTCTCCCCGCCCCCCACCCCAACCTTCCCAATCAGGGCCAACCTCCCTCCAGTGCTCCTCCACACCTCTGGCAGAAGCAGTGCCATGATTGATGATGAAGCAGAAAGCTTGGCTAGGCCTGGCAGCCTGAGCCAGCTGGGCCTTCGTGGTCATAGGCAGGTCCTCTTTGCTGTCTCCTGCTCCAGGGAGACACCCACACTCTCCCCAGGGCTTCCCATGGACATCTGAGATACTAGAGCCTCCTGTGGGTCCTGCCAGCTCTTATCAAAGCCAGGTCCTGGCACAGCTCCACCCTCCCCAGCTGGGACCTGGGACCCAGGGAGCTCCTCTTCCAAACAAAAAAACACATCTTAGCAGCAGGCAACTGACAGTACAGACCCAGAGACCATGGAATAGACAACTGGGGTCAGGACCTGAGTGGACATCTGTTCTGGAAGGAATGTTGGCCACTGGGGCTCCTTTGCTTCCTGGGGACTTTCTTTGAATAGAATCATATCTTATGTGCTTTTTTTATGTGCCTCCTTTTACTTGGCAATGCATTTGTGAGATTCACCAGTGTTACATGTAGTTTTAAACTGCATTTTCACTAGTGTTTAGAATTCCATTCTATGGACATACTATAATTGATTTATTCATTTTGCTGCTGATAGGCACCTGGGCAGTTTCCCGTTCCAGAAGTGCTTCTATGAACATTCCAGTACCTGTCTTGTGGACACGGTATTCATTTCTATGGGTAAACACTTGGGATTGGAATTGCTGGGTCATAAGGTAGGCATATGTTCAGCTTTAGACGTTTAAAGGCTCTAAGGTGATTTTCAACCCTCACCCAGCATTATGAAACCACTGGATGAACCCTGCCTCACCCATCCTTTCTTTGTGCTTTCTGGTCTCCAGGGCCAATCCTCCTACCTGGGCTCTGGATCCAGGGCCCTGGAATTCCAGGAACATCCTTGGCAAGATAGGAATCACATTGTTAATGGAGATTTCCTTCATCTGTTAAGGTCACAGAGCCCATTTACTAAGTTGTGCCAAGAAAGTAAGAAGACCAGCAGCTTTCCCATGTGTCCAAGGCCAGCTCTGAGCCACACTGTGCCCTTCCTGAGGGGCCACAGTCCTGACACACAGCCCAGACTGCTGCCAAAGGGAAACTGGAATTCAGGGGATAGAGTCAGGCTGATCATCAGTACACTGAACCTTGAAGTTAAAGGTAATCTCCTTCTTTTGCAAAAATATAATCCTAATATTTCTTACACAGGAGCTGCACTTACACACTGGCACAGAAGCTGCACCTTGCTTTTTATTTTCTAAGCGGATATTCCGTATCTAGGACAACTGCTTTGCCCTTTCTGCTGACTAGAAAAGGGAGGAAATTTCACAATTGAATTCCATACTAAGTGGAAGGGGTGAGGATCAGGGAGTTTGGGGCTACATGCTCAGTCCCGATCCAGCTGTCCTACTCATTAACTCTGGCAAAAGACTCAGGGATGGGAGGTGCTCAGCATAGTCACAGACATACTTCTCAGGAGCTGGTCTGAGAATACCTGGGCCAGGAAGGTGCTTGGTTTCCCTTTACTACCTGTGGCACTTTGAAATGAGGGAGATGTGGAGTGCCAGAGGGCCTGCTTCCCAAGACATCATGTTGTACCGAAGGACCCGGGCCACAGCCGACAGAGCCACAGGTATGCTCCAGGCCCAAGCAAAGCCATCACAAGCTGACCAACAGCCTCTGTAGAGGAAAGAGATGAGTGGGCCCATCAGATTCCATTTCTAATGAGTCCTAACTGGGAAATATGAGATGTAGAGCTGTGAAGCCAGAAGCAGTGAACAGGTGTGCTGGAGCAGAATCTCTGGGTGCACCAGAGACTGGGTCTGGAGTGTGGGAAATGGGAGCAGAGAGGAGCAGGGGGCCATGGGCCAAGCCCCCAGGCTAGGGGCAGCAAAGACAGTCCACTCCCTGTGGTTGCCCATTGACCTTAAATTCTGCTTCCAGTGCCCTAGCACTTACAGCCAGACAAGAAAACCCCACACCTGGTTTGCCCAAAGATGACAAACCAAGGCACACATGTGATGTCTTTTAGGCAGGGTGGAGAATGGAGGCTCAGCTGGGTTCAATGACTTGCCCACACACAGTCATTGGCAGGTCCAGGACTCCATGGAGGTGTGTCTGACATCCAAGCTTGGGTCATACCATACCCCCCACAAGGCTTCAGGGCCAGAAAGGGGAGTGGACTCTCCCTGAATACTCAAACTAAGTCAAGGCCTCTGAGCCCAAGGAGCCCCTGGGAGAAGGGAGGAGACCAGATCTGGCTCATGATCTCCTCTCATCCTCATTCTGCTCTAGTTCTACAAGGGAAATGGCATCATCCCCATTATGCAAATGAGGAAACTGAGGCCTAGAGAGGTAAAGCATCTTGCTCCTGACTACATAACTAGAAAGTAATGGAGCTTAAATTCAAAATCCAGTCTGGCTGAAACTGTATACTCTTTCTAATGTGGCACAGAGCCAGGAGTACTCGAGTGCCCTGGAATTCTGCCCTCTCTTACAGTTTTCTCTGTCAGCAGAGCCAGGCCCAGCTCTCCCCAAAAGCCCCAGTAGAAGAGGATTGGGGGAGACAGAAGGAGGTCTCTTGGGCTGAGATGAATATGCAGGTACCCTCTGGGGAATGGGATTGCCTAAATCAGACCCCCTCTCCCAAGCTTTTATCTTCTTTACTCAAAGAGCCAAACAAACTGGGAGGGCTAGTTGCTCAGGAGCAGATGTGGGCTGGCCCAGCTCTCTGTGGGTGGCTGGATCCATCCAGAACAAGGACCCCTTTGAGCTCTGGTGCTAACAAGAACTCCTTCTACCTACAGGGATCTCAAAAATCCTAGGTTCTCCCATCCAGTGGAGCAGGCACGGCAAGAGCAAGGCTGGCCCCATCTCCCACTCGCGGCAGCCAAAACACTGCCCACTGCCCAGGGCTCCAAGTGGATCTTAGAGCTGCTCAGCCAAGCCCCTTCGCTGCTTGGCTGACTGGACCAGTCCTGGTTAAAGGGCCCTAATTCCCATTTCCCCTGCTTCCTCACCTTCCACCCAGGCCTGGCTCTCTCAGCACACCAAAAAAGGCCCAGTCCTCACGTAGACAGAATTCAGGAGCAAATGCTCTGGCTTAGGCTTCCTCTGCACTAGGGAAGTGTGCTAACGAGGTGCCCCTCCCAGCTCTGCCTGGGCCCTGCTTTGCTAACCTGATCCTGTCCAAGATGGAATCCCTCTCGTTCACATCCCCCAGTACCTCTCCTCCCTGAAGCCTGGCTGACCTGTATCTGAGGAAAAGCAGACTCTCCCTGCCAGCGTCTACACCCTGTACGCTCAGGTATCTTCCTTTGCTGCATTGCCTGTTTATGTGGCTGTCTCCCACTAGACTCTGTATTCATCTGTTGCCCCAGGGCCTCACACAGCTTCAAGCATACAGTAAGTGCTCAATAACGGTTCAATGAATAAACAAATGCCTCCTAATAAAAGGCTCCTCTGTGTTTGTTCAGCAGCAGTAGGGCTTTAGGACACAAACATAAGACCCGGAGTGAGAGCAACCCACTCAAGTTCGCTTCTGGCTTCCCCTGACCCTCTGGGTGGTCCCCAGTCACCTCCTTCTGAGTTTGCTCCTCCTTGACCTATAGATCTTCAGGGTTGCTATGAGGATCTGAGAAGTCATGGCCCAGTCCTAGGGAGGGGCCAGTTCTCACAGCCTTGCCCATTGAACCTCACTCCCCCTGCCAGGACCACTGAGAGCCTAGTTGGCCCAAGTACATCATGTCCTTTGAAGGGTGCCTAGAGGTGCAGCTCCCCAGGGGAAGCAGGGATGGAGGCACCACTAGGCTCTGAACTGCACCCACAAAGCTCCATACATGTCTTGCACAACTGAATCTTTCCCCTGGGACTATAGCAAGAGAGAGCGGCTGGGAACAGGGCCCTCTGTATATCTGGGCTGCACCCAGTGACTGCTTCCCACCCATCTTGAGCCCAGAGACACTCCCTCAGCTCAAGCCCAGCCATGGTCAGGATGCCACCCTCTCTCTCTTCTCCCTCCATCAGAGAGTTGAGGCCAACGATTGCTGACCCCTTCCTGGCCAGAGCTCAAAGGCCTACAGAGTGAAAACAGTTACCAGGGAGACATAGGATAAACAGCTGAAAGGCTGAAACCCAGGAACTTTGCTTCTGGGAATATCCAGGATTTCCTAGGAGGCCCAGGCCACACCATGGAGCAGGCAACTGGATCTGCAGAGAGAGACCTGCCTGTTCCTATAGCAGCTTCTGTTTGAGTTGGCACCCCTGGACCTGGTCACAGAGCCTTTTTCTTGGCAGGCCACTTGGGGCCTGGCTGTTTTCAGACAAGAAGCTGGTCATTAGGGTCTAAAAACAAACTTGCATTCATTAAGAAACAGAGCACGCCTGTACTCCAGTGGCCACCCTCTGTCTGGCCTGCTGGAAAGAGGGCCCGCAGACAGCCTCAGTCGCTCAGACACCCTCACTCCAGGCTGCCAGGTGGTGTGGCTACTCTTGGGACAAGTCAGCTCTGTCCATCCAGCGCGCTCTGTCCATCCAGCGCACTCCGCTCCAACCACCAAGTGACCTCAGAATCATTCTGACCTTGTGGACCCACTAGGCTCTTCTCAGTGATCAGGAAGATTGAAGGGGCCTCAGTGTCCTGAAGAGCCCGAGTGTGGAGGCAGGAAGACAGGGAGGCAGGCCTGGAAGTTACCTCACACTGCTGACAGGCCTTGGGGAAGCCACTCGCTCTTTCTGGGCCTCAGTTACTCCTCTGCAACAAGGCAAGAAACTCAGCCCAGGAGGGAAAGCAAATGCCTGAGGGAAACACAAAGCAGAGCCCAGCACTGTGTGGACTACAAATGGCCACTGGCCCTCCGTGGTCAGAAGAACCCCTTTCGCAGGAGTGGCTGGCAGAGCACAGTCCTCCAAGGGCTGCCAGCTTCTCCGCCTTCCTCCTATAAATACCAGCTGAAGGCCTGCTATTCTCTCAGCTCTGTGTAAGTGTTGTGTATGCTAAGAGGGGTAAGGCCAGCTACTATCCCCAAACGCCTGGTGGGAGAGGCAGACATGACTAATATTTACATAAATCAATACATAATTATAACTGTGAAATATGTTTTATAAAGGAAACGTGCAGTGTCCTAGGAGGACCTATATCAGGGAGTCCTACCTCAGCCATGCGGAGCTGGGAAGATGTCTCTGAAGAAGCAGCAGCATTTGCGCTGATAGTCAATGGGTGCTAATCAGGTGGGGTTGAAGGTGGTTGGAAGGAGTTGGAGAGGAGTCATTGTAGAGAGGTTATGAGGTTATGATGTGCAAAGGTCCTGTGGCCAGAGGTGTGTGGCATTTGAGCCTTTGTGTCTTGAAGTGAATAGTGAAGTGGTGAGCAATGAGTCTGGAGAGGTTGGCAGGGCTAAATCATGCAGGCCCTGTGGGCCCCAGTAAGGTTTTCATCATTCTCTTAAAAGCAATGGCAAACCAATGAAGGGATTTAAATAGGGAAATACACTGTCAACTTTGTATGTTATAGAGAGAGCTCTGATACATAGATTTGCTTCAAAGTAATCCAAAGGAGGCCGGGCAAGTGGAGTAGAGGATGAATATTGATGAAATAGAAACAACTTTACATTTGTGGTTATTGCACCTGGGTAATGGCTACATGGGCGTCCACCCTGTTACTGTCTCCTTTTTTGTTTGTTTGTTTAACTTTTTACATGGAGACAGATCAGTTAAGAGACTGTATTCCAGCAGAGAAATAATGTCTCAGACTTGGTGGCAGTGAAGATGGAGGGCCAGAGATGGATTCAAGATATATATTTCCAAATGGTGATCCCTGTTGGTGGCCTCTATCAAAGCACTCAAACCCAGTAAGGAACAGAGAGATGAAAGAGATAGATGGAGACCCTGGCAGAGAAACTTAGTTGGTGATCAATTAAATGTAGGGGGTAAAGGAAAAATATAAAATATGACTCTTAATTTCTGATTTAATTAAGTAGGATACTACTTTTGCTGAGACAAAACAGAGGAAAATGTATAAGAAAGTCTTTGAAGGAAAGAACCATGAGTTCAATCTTGAACATGTGTGAGAAACATTTAAGTGGAGATGTCGGTTATATATGGGTAAAACGCTCAGAAGAAAGGTTCAGCTGGAGGGAAAACTTTCTGAGTTATTGCCCCATGGTAGTACAGACTCTAGGAAGCTTCCCCAGGGAAAGTGGGTACATAAAGAAGAGATGCTATCAACAAGGGTGCCAAGACCAGCTCAGTGAGGGAAAGAATAGTATTTTCAAAAAATATGCTGGATCAGCCCTAGCCGGTTTGGCTCAGTGAATGGAGTGTCGGCCTGCAGCCTGAAGGGTCCCAGGTTCAATTCCCAGTGATCAGGGCACATGCCCAGGTTTCAGGCTCAATCCCTAGTAGGAGGCGTGCAGGAAGCAGCCAATCAATAGTTCTCTCTCATCATTGATGTTTCTGTCTCTCTCTTCCTCTTCCTTACTCTCTGAAATAAATAAAAATATATTTTTAAAAAATGTTAGAACAACTGGATATGCACAGGCAAAATAACCAAGTTGGACCCCTATCTCACACCATATACAGAAATTTTTTCTTAAAAAATATCAGAACTAAAACTATTAAACTCTTAGAAAAAAAAACATAGGTGTAAATCTTTGTGACCTTTGATTACACAATGGTCTCTTAAGATATGACACCAAAACCACAAGAAACAGAAGAAAAAATAAATAAATTAAATGTCATCAAAATTAGAAACTTTTGTGCTATTACCATCAAGTAAGTGAAAAGAAAACCCACAGATGGGAGGAAATAATTACAGATCATATATATCATAAGAAACTGGTATCCAGAACATACAAAGAACTCTTATAACCTTGAAGATATTATACTAAGTGAAATAAGCCAGTCACAAAAGGACAAACACTGAATGATACCACTTCTCTGAAGAAATCTAGAGTAGTCAAATTCATAGAAACAGAAAGTATAATGGAGAAGGGGAATACGTAAAGTTATTTAGAGGATATAGAGTTTCAGTTTTGCAAGATCAAATGTTCTGGAAATGGGTTGCACAACAATATGAATATACTTGCTACTACTGAACTGTACCAGTGAACTTAGAAATGGTTGCAATGGTAATTTTCATGTTATATGCTTTTCTTTTTTCGTTTTTCATCAATTTTATTTATTTATTTACTTACTTACTTACTTATATTGTTGATAGTATTACAGATGTCTCCCATTTCCCCCCTCCTCTCCCTATTTACTCCCCTTCTGTTCAGCCCCTACTCACCCCTGCAGGTCTTCACCACCCTGTGTCCATGGGCTATGCATATCTATACTAATAAAAGGGTAATATGCTAATTAGACCAGATCAACCGGCCATCTTCCAGACGTCCGACTTCCTTCCGGACAAAGCCATGGTGGTGGGGGCCAAGGCAGAGGCAGTTAGGGGCAATCAGGCCAGCAGGGGAGAGCAGTTAGGGGTGAGATCAGGCTGGCAGGGGGTTAGGGGTGAGATCAGGCTGGCAGGGATGGACAGTTGGGAGCAATCAGGCCAATAGGGGAGGGCTGTTAGGGGCGACCAGGGCATCAAGGGAGGGCCATTGGGGGCAACCAGGCCTGCAGGGGAGGGCTGTTGGGGGCAGGGGAGGGCCGTTGGGGGCATTAGGCAGGCAGGCAGGTGAGAGGTTAGGAGTCAGTGGTCCTGGATTGAGAGAGGGATGTCCCGGATTGGAGAGGGTGCAGGCTGGGCTGAGGGACACCCCCCTCCCTGCACAAATTTCATGCACCAGGCCTCTAATAAGTATATAAGTTCTTTGGTTTATCTCTCCTTGTCCCCCCATTCCCACATGGAGGTATGTCAGTCTGTTCCATGCCTTCATGCTTCAGGTTTTATTTTACAGGTCAATTCATTTTGTTCATTAGATTCCACAAATAAGTGAGATCATGTGATATTTGTCTTTCTCAGTTTGGCTTATTTCACTTAGCATAATAGTCTCCAGGTCCATCCATCCATCCATGCTGTCCCAAAGGGTAAGAAATCCCTCTCTTTTATAGCTGCACAGTATTTCATTATATAAATGTCCCACAGCTTTAAAATATATATTTTTTATATACTTGATTTCAGAGAGGGAGGGAGAAAGAGAAACATCAATGATAAGAGAGAATCATTGATCGGCTGCCTCCTGCACACTCTTCACCAGGGATCAAGCCCGCAACCCGAGCATATACCCTGGCCAGTAATCAAACGGTAACCTTTTGGTTCATAGGTTAATGCTTGACCACTGAGCCATGCTGGCTGGGGCCACATCTTTTTTATCCACTCATCTACTGATGAGCACTTGGGCTGTTTCCAAATAATAGCTATTGTAAATAACAATGCTATTTTCATAGGGGTGCATATATTCTTTCTCATTGGTGTTTTGGGGTTTTTAGGATATATTCCCAGAAATGGGATCGCTGGGTCAAATGTCAGTTCCATTTTTAATTTTTTGAGGAAACTCCATACTGTTTTCCATAATGGCTGCACAGGTTTGCATTCCCACCAGCAGTGAACTAGGGTTCCCTTTCTCCACATGCTCACCAGCACTAGTTACTATGCATTTTCTTAACCACAATTTAAAACTTTTTTAAAAGGGATTCTTAAAATTGAACAATAAAAAGACAAATAATCCAACTAAAATGGGCAAATACTTGAGTAAATGTTTTTCCAAAGAAGATATCAAAGACCAATAATGAAAAGATGCTCAACATCTCAAAATCACAATGAGATACTGCTTCACACCCACTAGGAGACTATGATCTGAGGTTATGCTGAGGGGACCTGAGGCTGCACCCCCACCCAGCGGGGCTTGACGGGGAACCTGAGGCTGAGCCCTCCCGCCTGGCACCGGACCAGGGGACCAGAGGCTGTGGCCCCTGCCTGGTGGGGCTTGACAAGGGTGGGGCTGGCCGGGTCTGGATCTCGCCCAATGGGGATGGGGCTGGCTGGGGATGGGTCTCACGTGATTTTGAGGCACTGTGGATGGACGGGGACTTGACTCTGGGTCCCGCGGCACGCCCCAGACTCTGACAGGAGGAAGATTTTCATATACATTTTACTAATTTCCTTTCATCTCTGACACTTTTATTATAGAGAAAGGGCAAATAGCAATATTAAAATATTTCCTCTAATTAATCCCCTTTTAATGTGCATGAATTTCGTGCACCAGGCCATTAGTAGTATTGTAATCATCATAATAGCCCCAAAATATAAACCCCAAACCCATCAACTGATGAATGGATAAACTGTGGTATATATACAGTGGAATATTATTCACCACAAAAAGATATGAAGTACTGATACATGCTACAACATGAATGAACCTTGAAAACATTATGCTAAGTAAAAGAAGCCAATCACAAAAGATTACATATTTTATGCTTCCATTACAGGAAATATCAAGAATTGACAATCACATAGAGACAGAAAGTAGATTAGTAGTTGCCAGAGGCTGAGGAGAGGGGAATATGGAAAGTGACTGATGGGCATAGGGTTGCTTTTGGGGTGATGAAACTGGTCAGGAATTAGTGATGATGGTGGCACAACTTTGTGAATATATTAAAAGCCAACGCATTGTACACTCTAAAAGGGTGAATTTTATGGTATGTAAATTATACAGTTGTCCTTTGGTATACACAAGGGGATTGGATCCAGTCCCATCTCCTTCCATGTCCCCGTATATACCAAAGTTCCAGGATGTTCAAATCCTTTAAATAAAAAGGTGTTGCCCTAACTGGTTTGGCTCAGTGGATAGAGCGTTGGCCTGTGGACTGAAGAATCCCAGGTTTGGTTCCAGTCAAGGACATGTACCTTGGTTGCAGGCACATCCCTAGTAGGGGGTGTGCAGGAGGCAGCTGATTGATGTTTCTCTCTCATCAGTGTTTCTAGCTATCTATCCCTCTCCCTTCCTCTCTGTAAAAACCAATAAAATATATTTAAATAAATAAATAAATAAAAAGGTGTAGTACTGTATGTCACCTATATAGGCTTCAGCAAGGTTTGCCTATATATCACTCGTTCACGGGGATTCATAGTGGAATTTTCTGTTATTCCCCGCCCCACCGCCACCCCTCCCAAGAATATTTTCGATCCCTGGTTGACTGAATAGAGGGATGTGAAGCCAGAGGATGTAGGGCCAACAGTATCTCCAGGAGTAGGGGTTGGGGAGAGAAGTCTGGGCTCTCAAGAACCACAACACAGACTGTGTGGCGGAGGTGGAGGAGTTCTGCAAGTAGCTTACTAGTAGGAAAGAGGGGCCCGAAATAGAAAGAGAGTCAGGTGTATAGGTTGTTATGAAAGCCCAAGGAGTGTTTCAAAAAGGAGGAATGGGGAGGCAGTGCAGTTTACTGAGAGGCAGGGAGAAGGCAGGCATAATCCAGACTCTGGTGCCAAAGGCCTGCCCCTCCTTCCCCCTTCCCCGCCTGCGACCGCAGCCCAGGGATGGACTGTGAGGACAGGCCTGTGGGCACAAGTAAGGATGCTGCTGAGCACAGCTGAAAACTCAGGTCACCACCGGCTCAGCACCACACCAGCCTTGGATTCTGCTTTCCTCCCAGGAAAGACCACAGAGATACTGGAGCCTGAGCAGGAGGAGGGATTGTCTGTTCCTCTCCTGACTCCTTGAGGGGTGTTTGGGATCAGGGAGGAAGAAGGTACTGTTTTTGCGCTCAGCCTCACAGCTTGGTCCACCGTCCCCAGCCATTCTCCCCTGACGCTAATCCACCCCAGCCTCTCTGCCAAGCCCTCAAACCACAAGCCCATTTTCTGCCCTGAGCGGGCAGCCACGCCCAGAATTCCAGCGCAGCAGTCAGCCCGCCCAGGCCCGGGCGCCAGAGACCTCGTCCGCCTGTCGATGGGGCTGGTGGGTCCCTAGGCATGGGAGTAAAAGCTGTGTGCAGCCTGGGGACCTGTGGAAGGTGCATCCACACGCCCGCACCTCTTGGCCTCCCTGCAAAGGAAGCCCCCACCCCACCATGGAACCCCTCTTGCGTGGGTGCCAAGCACCAAACCGACAAGGGGCCGGATTTGAGGCGCCAGAAGGAGGCCTGGCCAGCTCTGCCGCCTCAAGCTGTACTCCAGCTAAGGGTTCACATTCCTGAGCGATGACCTAGATTTAAGGAGCTTGCTGGGACCTTTTCCTCCAGGGAGAAGCCCTGATTGTCCAAATAATGGAAACTCCCTAGAAACGCCTGCTCTTGCCACCATTATTCAACATTGTCCTGAAGGTTCTAGACATCGCACAAAGGCAAGAAAAAGAAATATTAAAAAGACTCTTATTTATTTGAAAGATGGTAGGATTATTCAGAGGACATACTATAATCAATTGAAAAAAAACGTAAGAAACTGGACCAGATATTCTTATACTTAGGCACTGGGCTAGGCAGAGCTGTGATTGGAATAGAAACATAATGACCTCTTATGGAACTAATTATTATTTGGTTACAAGAATAGCATGAAAATCAGTAGTTTCACCCTGCCTGGTGTGGCTCATTTGCTAAAAGTGTGATCCTGTGCACCCGAAGGTGGCGGGTTGGATTCTTGGTCAGAGAACATACCCAGATTGTGGGCCCCGTTCCAGGTCCCAGGCAACCCATCAATGTCTCTCTCTCTCTCTCTCTCTCTCTCTCTCTCTCTCTCTCTCTCTCTCTCTCTCCCTCCCCTCTTCTGCTTCCTCTTTCTCTTAAAAAACAACAACAAAGTCCTAGCTGGTTTGGCTCAGTGGATAGAGCGTTGGCCTGCGGACTGAGGGGTCCCGGGTTCGATTCCGGTCAAGGACATGTACCTTGGTTGCGAGCACATCCCCAGTGGGGGGTGTGCAGGAGGCAGCTGATCGATGTTTCTCTCTCATCAATGTTTCTAACTCTCTCTCCCTCTCCCTTCCTCTCTGTAAAATATCAATAAAATATATTTTAAAAAAAACAACAACAACAGTAGTTTCTCTGTAGACCTGCAATAAACAGTTGTAAAATATATTTGGGATAATTATTCTTATATGTCAACAACACACATAAGATACCCAAGAATAAACATTTGAAATGTAAAGAAATATGAGAGGAAAATTGCAAACATTTTTTAAATGACATAAAAGGAGACTTGAATAAATGAAGAGATAAACTCTGTTCTTGAGTGGGAAGATTCAAAGTTTTAAAGAAGCAAATTTATCTCAAATTTAATTCAAGGACTTTGCCCTACCATATGTTAGAACAAATGACAAAGCCAAATCAATTAATGTAACACAGTATTTACTAGTTTAGTAAAGATTAATAGACCGATAGAACATAACTCCAGAACATGACCTATTAGTATATAATTAAGAACATATTTCAAATAAGAAAGAGAAGAATGGATTGTCCAATAAATGGTATTGGGACAATTGGCTACCAAACACCAGTCACAAAATAAATTCAAGGTAGATTAAAAATCCAAATATTTTCTAAATTAATAAAAAACTAAAATAAAATGGAGGAAATTATTAAAATATCAGGAAATGTTTAAGCAAAATATAAAACCCAGAACACATAAAAATATGAAACCCAGAATCACATAAAAATTAAAAACCTTTGTACATCAAATAATGAATTGGTACTTTTTATTTTTATTATTGATTTCAGAGAGGAAGGGAGAGGGAGAGAGAGATAGAAACATCAATGATGAGAGAGAATCATTGATTGGTTGCCTTCTGCACGCCCCCTACTGGGGATTGAGCTCACAACCTGGGCATATGCCCTTGACCAGAATTGAACCTGGGACCCTTCAGTCCACAGGCCAACACTCTATCCACTGAGGCAAACTGGCTAGGGCTGAATTGGTACTTTTTAATATTTAATGAGCTCATCCAAGGCAAAAGGAAAAGGTAAACTAATAGAAAAGTGATTAAGAATATGAACAGGCCAGTTACAAAAGAAATCTCTCTCTTACCTATCTTGTTCATAAACATTTAAAAATTATAGTGCTCAACATTACCAGGAATGTGGAAAATAAGCATTCTTTATACCTCACGATGAGAGTGAAAGCTAAGTTAACCTTTCTGACATATATCTATGACTTAAGAAATGCAAATCCTGCCCTAACCGGTTTGGCTCAGTGGATAGAGCGTTGGCCTGTGGACTCAAGGGTCCCAGGTTCTATTCCAGTCAAGGGCATGTACCTTGGTTGCGGGCACATCCCCAGTAGGGAGTGTGCAGGAGGCAGCTGATCGATGTTTCTAACTCTCTATCCCTCTCCCTTCCTCTCTGTAAAAAATCAATAAAATATATTTGAAAAAAAAAGAAAAGAAAAAAGAAATGCAAATCCTTTGACCCAACAACTCCATTTCACAGAACTTGGTATCTATAATCCTATCTAATAAAAGAGTAATATGCAAATTGCTGTCACTCCAACACACACAAGATGGCTGCCCCCATGTGGACACAAGATGGCCGCCACAAGATGGCCTGCAGGGGAGGGCAGTTGTGGGCAATCAGGCCTGCAGGGGAGGGCAGTTGGGGGGGGGTAACCAGGCTGGCAGGGGAGGGCAGTTAGGGGTGACCAGGCCAGCAGGCGAGGGCAGTTAGGGGCAATCGGGCTGTCAGGGGAGCAGTTAGGCATTGATCAGGTTGGCAGGGGAGTGGTTAGGGGGTGATGAGGCTGGCAGGCAGAAGCGGTTAGGGGCAATCAGGCAGCCAGGCAGGCGAGCGGTTGGGAGCCAGCAGTCCTGGATTGTGAGAAGGATGTCCCAGATTGGAGAGGGTGCAGGCTGGGCTGAGGGACACACACCCCCATGCATGAATTTCGTGCACCGGGCCTCTAGTAATCTATGTAAGAAAGAGCCAAGGTTGTAATGACTGTTACGACCGAAGGCTCGACCAGATCGGAAGTCAGTGCTGGGTTGCCGTGCCGGGTGGGAGTCAGTACCAGGTCCCGGCTGTGCCAGGTGGGAGCCAATCCCGGGCAGAAGTCAGTCCGGGTGGGAGTCAGTCCTGGTCCCCTCCTGCACCAGGCAGGAGTCAGTCTGGGCGGAAGTCAATCCTGGGTCATGTAGGTGTAAACAGTAAGAAATAAAAACAAGGCAGACCTAGTCCCTCCACATGGGGAGATATTGGCAGAAGAATAGCAGGGAGCCAGAACTCCCACCATCTCAAACAATAATGAATATCCATCCCCCTCCCCCAACACACACACTACAAACCTTGGGCCAAGTGGGGAATCTGGACTTCTGGTCTCTTCTTGAAAAGATGAAGAATACAGCATAACAGCTTATATAGCATCTCACCCTTCCCTTACCAGAGCAGTATCAAAGCAAAGCCAGGTAAAACAGGGTTGAAAAAGATCCAGAGTTTCATAATTCTCAAAATTTCTAGGTTTCAATTATCAAATTATTCATAGAAAGAAGCAGAAAGATATAAAACTGAATAAAAAAATAATAGATACTAACACTGAGAAAGTAGAGATGACAGAGTTATTTGAGAATAAGTTTAAAGCAGCCATCAAAACAATCTTTACATGAGTGATTTTGAACACTCTTAAATGGGAAAAAAAAGAAAGCTATGGTAAGTAAGTAGAAAGTCTCAGCAAAGAAAATGAAGCTATAAAGAAGAACCAAATGAAAATTATAGTTATAATAACTGAAATAAATAACTCAGTGAATAGGCTAAAAGCAGAATGGATGGAACAGAGGAAACACTCAGGGAACTAGAAATATAACAATAAAAATAACCAATGAGAATAAGGACAACATGGGCTTGAAAACAACAACAGAAAAAGATCAGAACCACAGGAACCGGTGGAGTCATAACAACAACAACAACAACAACAACAACAACAACAATAAATAAATCTGTAACATTTGGAGTCTAGGAAGAAATCAAAGGAGATAGATCTGAAAGAGTACTTGAAGAAATAATGGCTGAAAACTCTTCCAATTGGTCAAAAGACAAAAATCCTCAATTTTAAGAAGGTGAGCAAATACAAAATGAGATAAACCCAAAGATATAAACACCCACATCATAGTCAAACTTCTGAAAAATAAAAATAAAAACAAAGAAAAAAATCTTGAAAGTTCTGAATGACAAATAACACTTTATCTATAAGGAAAAAGTAATTCTCATGACAATAGGTTTTCCATTAGAAACCATAAAGTCTAAAAATAAAAGAAATGTCAACAGAGTCTTATTTCCATTGAAAATATCCTTCAGCAATATGGGGAAAATCAAGGCACCTCAGGAAAGAGAAAACACAAATGTAAACAAGAATTGATAAAGAATAATATCCAAATCTCAAAAAATATATGAAATATATTCAATATCATCTATCCAGGTAAACTCAAGTTTATTCCTCCATTACTTACTAACCAGGATAGCTAAAATTAAATGGGTTTATAATATTAATTATTGGCAAGTATCTGCAGGAACTGGAACTCTCATTCACTGCAGGTAGTTGTATAACTTGGATAAAAGGATGCAAAACTGTATCTACTAAAACTAAACATATGCCTACAGCATGAGTCATTAAATTTACTGCTTTTATATATCCAAAAGACATGAGCATATAGGTCCTCAGAATCTTATGTGAAAGGATGTTTAGCGTACCTTTATTCATAATATTTTAAAATTAGAAACAACTTACAAATCTGCCTACAGGAAAATGGAAGAATGGTAGTAAATTCAAATAATAGAATACTACACACCTACAAAAAAAAAGAATAAAATCCTGATATGAAGAATAATATGGGTTAATCATAGATATTATGTTGAGCAAAAGAAGTGAGACACAAATGAGAATGCATCATATAAATCCACTGATACAAATTTCATGAACTGATGGTACTATCAATGATTATAAAGGTCAGAAAATTAAGGAATTCTGAGTGTAGTAGTCAGAAAGGGGGATGAAGGAAACTTCTAAAGTCTTGAAAAAGATTCTATATCTTATATTGGGTGTTACATATGTAAACAAGTTTGATCTCTACATTTACGTTTCATGCACAGGTGGAGTTAAATATAAGTGTTTTCTAGAAAGCACTGAAAGTCACTTATTATTTGAGCTTGGGTTCCTCAACTTTCAGAGTCCATGCTAATCTCCATTATGTCATATTACCATCTGAAGATAAATAGTGACATCAAGATTTAATTCTACAGCTCAGTAACCCTGAAAAATGAAAGAGGATTTATCCTGATTAAGAACTCTGGCCCTGGCCGGTGTGGCTCAGTGGATAGAGTATTGGCCTACAGACTGAAGGGTCCCAGGTTCGATTCCTGGTCAGGGCACATGCCCAGGTTACAGGCTCCAACCACAGTAGGGGGTCTGCAGGAGGCAGCCGATCAATGATTCTCTCTCATCATTGATGTTCTCCCTTCCTCTCTGAAATCAATAAAAATAAAACTTTTTAAAAAAAATACAGCAGGCATCAACCACATGTGCCTTCTTAAAAAAAAAGAACTCTGAAGAAATCATATTAACAATTCAATATAATTCACCAAATATTCTGCATAAAATATCATCTCAAATGGAGTACCATTTATGATTCAATAATTGGGATTTAAGAGGAAGTAAAAGAGTAGGTCTTTTGTTATTCTCATAGTTTGTGGACTCAGTAGTAATACTGATAAACTATTGAAAAAGTAGGTGTTTATTTTTTCTACAAATATTTAAATTGTTTGGGTAATACCAAAAGCCTAAACATATTTTAACATATTTTTATTGTTAATTTTAGAGAGGAAGGGAGAGGGAGAGAAAGATAGAAACATCAATGATGAGAGAGAATCATTGATCGGCTTCCTCCTGCATCCCCCACACTGGTGATCTAGCCTACAACTTGGGCATGTGCCCTGACCAGGAATCGAACTGTGACTTCCTGGTTCATAGGTTGATGCTCAACCACTGAGAAACACCACCCAGGTAGCCTAAACATATTTTAAAAAGTGACTGTCATATATTGGGAAATGAGACATTAAAGTAATATGTAATCCTATATAATAAAAGGCTAATATGCAAATCGACCAAGTAGCAGAATGACCGGTTGCTATGTCATGCACTGACCACCAGGGGCAGACACTCAATGCAGGAGCTGCCCCTGGTGGTCAGTGCACTCCCACAGGGTGAATGCCGCTCAGCCAGAGGCCCTGAGCTGGGCTCACTGCTGGCAAGTGCAGAGGTGGTGGCAGGAGCCTCTCCCGTGGGGACTGGGCCTAAGCCATCAGTTGGACATCCACCGAGGGCTCCTGGACTGCGAGAGGGCACAGGCCAGGCTGAGGACCCGCCCCCCCCCCGAATGCACAAATTTCGTGCACCAGGCCTCTAGTCTATAGTGATAAAAGCATAATATGCTAATTAGACCAGATGACCTTCCAGATCCCAGGTGCCATAGGGAAGCCAGTGCCGGCAGCCTGGGGAAGGAAGGCCTACTCTTTTTTTTCTTTATTGATTAAGGTATTACATGTGTGTCCTTATCCCCCCATGTCCCCCCACCCCCCACTCATGCCCTAACCCCCCTGTTGTCTGTGTCCATTGGTTAGGCTTATATGCATGCATACAAGTCCTTTGGTTGATCTCTTCCCCTTACCCCCACCCTTCCCTACCTTCCCTCTGAGGTTTGATGGTCTGATCGATGCTTCTCTGTCTCTGGATCTGTTTTTGTTCATCAGTTATGTTGTTCATTATATTCCATAAATGAGTGAGATCATGTGATATTTATCTTTCTCTGACTGGCTTATTTCACTTAGCATAATGCTCTCCAGTTCCATCCATGTTATTGCAAATGGTAAGAATTCCTTCTTTTTTACCTCAGCATAGTATTCCATTGTATCGATGTACCACAGTACATCGATGGGCATTTAGGCTGTTTCCAAATCTTAGCTATGGTGAATTGTGCCTCTATGAACATAGGGGTGCATATATCCTTTCTGATTGGTGTTTCTAGTTTCTTGGGATATATTCCTAGAAGTGCGATCACTGGGTCAAATGGGAGTTCCATTTTTAGTTTTTTGAGGAAACTCCATACTGTTCTCCACAGTGGCTGCACCAGTCTGCATTCCCACCAGCAGTGCACGAGGGTTCCTTTTTCTCCGCATCCTCGCCAGCACTTGTCATTTGTTGATTTGTTGATGATAGCTATTCTGACACGTGTGAGATGGTACCACATTGTCGTTTTGATTTGCATCCCTTGGATAATTAGTGACTTTGAGCATGCCCCACACTGGGGATCAATCCTGCAATCTGGGCATATGCCCTGACCGGGAATCAAACTGTAACCTCTGGTTCATAGGTTGATACTCAACCACTGAGCCATGATGGCCAGGCACCAATTTAATTCTTTATACCTATGTTTCTCTCTATATATATTTCTTTTTTTTGTAGCAGTCCCTTTAGTGGTGATAAACTCCTTTAGCCTCTTTTTTTTTGGGGGGGGGGTCTGGGTCTTTATTTCACTATCTATTTTGAATGATAACATTGCTGGATATAGTGATCTTGGTCTCAGATCCTTGCTTTTCATTACCTTGAATACTTCACGCCATTCCCTTCTGACCTGTAGAGTTTCTGATGAGAAATCAGCTAACAGCAGTATGGGAGCTCCTTTGTAGGTAGCACATTGCTTTTCTATTTCTGCCTTTAAGATTTTCTCTTTGTCTTTAATTTTTGGCATTTTAATTATGATGTGTCTGGGTGTGGGCCTGTTTTGGTATTTCTTGCTCGGGACTCTCTGTGCCTCCTTCACCAGGTTAAGGAAGTTTTCTGCCATTATTTCTTTAAACATGTTCTCTATCTCCTGCTCACTGTCTTCCCCTTCTGGCACACCTATGTTTCATGAGGACAGCTCCCTTAAGCTGTCCTCCTTTTTTTTTATTATTTGTTTTTTTTTCTTTTTGGTTCTCTGATTGATTTTTTTTTCTACCCTGCCTTCTAATTCACTGATCCAATCCTTGGATTTTCCTAATCTGCTATGTATTCCTTCCACTGTGTTCTTTATTAGTGCCATGTCATTCTTTATGGTTACTATATCTTTTTTCATGCTGTTAAGCATCTTTACCATCATTATTCTGAACTCTATGTCTGATAAATTTCTTACCTTTATTTTATCTAGTTCTTCTTCTGGAGAATTCTCTTGTTCTTTCATTTCGGGCTTGTTTTTGTTTGTTTGTCTCCTTATTTTGGCTGCCTTTTTGGGTTTATGTCTGTAGGTAGATCTGCCATGACTTCCAATCTGTAGTGCCAGAAAATGTCAGACCCTGTTTGCGACTGGTCCTGAGTACTCTGTTTGGAGCTATCAGCAACACACAGCTTGTGGCTCCCTCTGCTGGGACTGGGTGCCTTTGGAAAGCACTAATATGTGCACCAGGGTCTGCTTTTCCTAGCCCCAGGCCCAGAAAGAGATCAGGCAAAAACTAAGAGCCTCCAGAGATCCTCCTCTGCCTGCAGTCTGATTGTTATCAGCCTTGATTATCCTCAGGCTATCAACCACAGGGTAGGCTGATGGGTTTTCCAACGGGGTGGGACAACTGCCTTCCCCCCAGGCAAAAACTACCTGGATTAGAAAGGTCTGTGGGAGAAAGATGTTCTCCACAACATGAGGGAATAACTCAGCACAGGAAACCGGGGTGGCTGCCCTCTGAGCTCCAACCCAGATCCCCCAACCCTGAACTCTCCTCACATAGCTCCAGTCCACTCTGCCCTCCCTCTGTTGGCCCCCAAGGTGAGTGGCTGCACATGAAATTTTGTACATTGGCCCTTTAAGAGGGTTCCTGCATTTCCAGCCATCTCTTGCTGGCTGACAGCAACCCTGCTGCTTTTCACAGCCAGATGTTCTGTGGGCACCTTTCTCAGTTCTGGTTCTCTGGGCTGGGGAGCCCAGTTTGTGGTTTAAACCGGAGTTCTCAGTGGGAACCCATCACCACTGAGCTATCCTGTCAGGACTACAGATGATTTCTTTGGGAGCCCCGTCAGCCCTTTCATACTTCTGCACTTCCTACCAGTTTCTGTGTAGTCTCTACTTTCCATCCTTGGTTATCAGGGTTCTGCCTAGCTAGTTCTCTGTTGATTTTTCAGGATGGTTCTTCTGTAATTTAGTTTTATTTCCAGTTTGGTGCTGGGAGAGTGTCAATGTAGCTTCCATTTACCCCACAGCCATTTTGGAATCCCTGACACTACTACTTTTTACCATGACCTTAGGTAAGCTCCTCCTGTCCTCTGTGCCTTAACGGCCTCACGAGTTGATTGACATTAAATGCTTACGTGCATGGCTCACAGGAAGTGGTTGGAAATGGCAGCTGTTTGTTATGATCTAGCTACTGTTGCCAGTCTGCGCACCAACTCCAATAATACCTACAGTTGATCAGCATGTTGGTGAATGGACAGTCTCACATTCTGTTGTGTTTAGGGCAGTATGAGAAGGGTAGATACATTTTATATGTAGATAACTTCAGATCATAAATTCCATTTCTAACAATTTATTCTTAGAAAATAATTGGACACATTTAAATGCACAAGAATGTTCACTGAAGTGTAGTTAGAAGAGAAAAAAATAAGGTATAAAAATTATGGTTTATTCATAGAATAGATGGCTATGTAACTATTAAAATAATATGTATTGCCCTAACTGGTTTGGCTCAGTGAATAGAGCATCGGCCTGTGACTGAAGGGTCCCAGGTTTGATTCTGGTCAAGGGCATGTACCTTGGTTGTGGGCATATTCCCAGTAAGGGGTGTGCAGGAGGAAGCTGATCGATGTTTCTCTCTCATCGGTGTTTCTAACTCTCTATCCCTTTCCCTTCCTCTCTGTAAAAAATCAATAAAATATATTTTTAAAAATAATATGTATCAAGTTATTTATTAAAATTTATTAAAAACAGGTCTGAGAAATCAAGATGGCGGCATAGGTAAACACCTAAACTGCTGCCTCACACAACAATTTCAAAACTACAACTAAAAGACAAAATGGACATCATCCAGAACCACAGGAAGGCTGGCTGAGTGGAAAGTCTACAACTAGAAGGAAAGAGAAAAGCACACTGAGACTCACAGGAACTGCAGAAGGCAGAGGTACAGAGGTGCATGCGCGGAGAGGGCTGGAAACTGAGTATGTGGCTGGGTTTCTCAATCAGGAGGGAGACAAAAGCTCCCGACTTCTCTGAACTCCAGTTCTGGGTGAGACTCTGGGGACCCAGACTCATTCGGGGAGAAACTGGACTGTCTGGCAATGGGCGAAACTCGAGGGCGGCTTTCTCTCAGAGGTGCTTGCAGCAATTACCGTGGGACACTGAGACACAGGGGCCTATTAGGGCAGGGCTGATGGGAAGCCATTGCTGTCTGCTCCACCCTGAGACTCTTCCCCATCCAAGCTGAGCACAGAGGCTTTTGCAAGTCTTGTCTCATAAGGAGGTCTCCAGCACAGAAGTTCTCCCAGTGTAGACACAGCTGATCCTCACAGCCAATTGGCCTGGAAGTCAATTCCTCCCAGTGATACCAACAACAATCAAGGCTTAACTACAACAAGACTGTGCACACAGCCCACAAAGGGGTGCACCAAGAGTGTCCACCTCAGGTAACTGGGGAGGCTGAGCCACTGGGCCCTATAGGACACCTAGCACACAAAGCCACTCTATCAACTCAGGGAAGCAGCAAAAATGCAGAGACAAAGAAACAGATCACAAACGAAAGAAATGGAGGAAAGCAAATGACTGGATATAGAGTTCAAAACCACGGTTATAAGGTTTTTCAAGAATTTCCTAGAAAAGGCCAATAAATTTAGCGAGACCCTCAAGGATATGAAAAAGGACCAACTAGAAGTTACGCATACACAGACTGACTGAAATAAAAAATAATATACAGAGATCCAACAGCAGACTAGAGGATTGCAAGAATCAAGTCAAAGAATTGAAATACAAAGAAGCAAAAAACACTCAACCAGGAAAGCAAAAAGAAAAAAGAATCCAAAAATATGAAGATTGTGTAAGGAGCCTCTGGGACAACTTCAAGCGTACCAACATCTGAATTATGGGGGTGCCAGAAGAAGACAGAGAGCAAGATACTGAAAACCTATTTAAAGAAATAATGACCGAAAACTTCCCCCACCTGGTGAAAGAAATAGACTTACAAGTCCAGGAAGCACAGAGAACCTAAACAAAAGGAATCCAAGAGGACCACACCAAGACACATCATAATTAAAATGCCAAGAGCAAAAGACAAAGAGAGAACATTAAAAGCAGCAAGAGAAAAACAGTTAGTTACCTACAAGGGAGCTCCCATACGATTGTCAGCTGATTTCTCAACTGAAACTATGCAGGCCAGATGGGAGTGGCAAGAAATATTCAAAGTGATGAATAGCAAGAACCTACAACCAAGATTACTCTACCCAGCAAAGCTATCATTCAGAATTGAAGGTTAGATAAAGAGCTTCACAGATAAGAAAAAGCTAAAGGAGTTCATCACTGCCAAACCAGTATTATGTGAAATGCTGAAAGGTATTCTTTAAGAAGAGGAAGAAGAAGAAAAAGGTAAAGATAAAAATTATGAACAACAAATACATATCTATCAACAAGTGAATATAAAAATCAAGTGAATAAAAAATCTGATGAACAGAATAAACTGGTGAATATAATAGAATCAGGGGCATAGAAGGGGAGTGAACTGACAATTCTTGGAGGGAAAGGGGTGTGGGGTGTGTGGGAAGAGACTGGACAAAAATCGTACACCTAGGGATGAGGACTTGGAGGGGAGGGTAAGGGCAGAGGGTGGGGTGGGAACCGGGTGGAGGGGAGCTATGGGGGAAAAAAGAGAAACAACTGTAATAATCTGAACAATAAAAATTTATTTAAAAAAAAAAAACAGGTCTATTAACATGGACAGATAGCATTATATAACATTGAAAAAAGCATTATATAGAACAGCATCTATACTAATAAAAGCCTAGGTGGCGTTTCACTCTTGCATCATCACAAGATGGCCACCCCATGTTGTCACAAGATGGCTGCCCCATGTCATTACAAGATGGCCACCACAAGATGGCCACCACAAGATGGCCTGCAGGGGAGGACAGTTGGGGGCAACCAGGCTGGCAGGGGAGGGCAGTTGGGGGTGATCGGGCCACCAGGGGAGCAGTTAGGCATCAATCAGGCCAGCAGGGGAGCAGTTAGGGGGCAATCAGGCTGACAGGCAGAAGCAGTTAGGGGCAACAGGCAGGTGAGCAGTTGGGAGCCAGCAGTCCTGGATTGTGAGAGGGATCCCAGATTGGAGAGGGTATAGGCTGGGCTGAGAGACACCCCTCCAGTGCACTAATTTAGTGCACCAGGCCTCTAGTGTATAATAAAATAGATGTAGGAAGGATGCTCACAAAATTCTAACAATATATTTCTTCATGAATTGGGATTTAGGTGTTTTTTTATTTTCTTCTTTAGACTTTTCCGTATACTAGTACTTGCTTGATTTTTCTTATCACAACAAACAATTTCATTTGGAACTAAGAATTCAAAGGAAGAAGGAGGATATAGCAAAACAAACAAACAACAACACAAAAACTTATTCCTAGGGCACAGCAATATTAACTAATAGATACCTCTATAATTCCAAATTCCTAAAACCTCATTCTTCCTACATGGAAACCCTCAGAATCCAACAGAAAAATGACATTGATTTTAAAAATAAACTTTGAGCCTGCCTGGCATAGCTCAGTGGTTGAGTTATGAACCAGGAAATCATGGTTCAATTCCCCGTCAGGGCACATGCCTGTGTTGCAGGCTCAAGGCAGACAATCAATGGTTCTTTCTCATCATTGATGTTTCTCTCTCTCTCTCTCCCTCTACCTTTCTCTCTGAAATCAATAAAAATTGATTAAAAAACAAATAAATAAACTTTGCCAAATCTTCACATATAATTAAACTGTATAACACACACACACACACACACACCAGAGAACCAGTGCATGGAAAACTGGTGTAATCTGAACAAGGTTGATGGGTTATATCAATGTTAATTTTTCTGGTTGTTATTGTGCTACTGCCATGCAGTTACCATTTGGAGAAATTGAGTGAAAGATACATGAGATCTCTGTATTATTTTATACAATTTTATATAAATCTACAATTACCTCAAAAATAAAAAGTGTATTAAAATGAACTTTGCACATTGAAATGGTAAAATGTTAAGTTTTTCTTAGAGCTGGAGCTAAATTATCAGAGTCTAGGTCTCAGATTCTCAAAGCTGGAGGCACTGAAGGGAAACTAACTTTTGGTGACCAGGCTATTACACAACCTGAGAACCTTTAAGTGAACCAGATGTGATGGTATAGATGAAGAAAGAGAGGCTCAGATCCAGTAGTAGCTCAGCATTAATTATTTATTTATTTTTTTTAAATATATTTTATTGATATTTCACAGAGAGGAAGGGAGAGGGACAGAGAGTTAGAAACATCGATGAGAGAGAAACATCGATCAGCTGCCTCCTGCACACCTCCCACTGGGGATGTGCCCGCAACCAAGGTACATGCCCTTGACCGGAATCGAACCCGGGACCCTCCAGTCCGCAGGCCGACGCTCTATCCACAGAGCCAAACCAGTTTTGGCTCAGCATTAATTATTGGAGCAAGGATTTGTGTCCAGCTCTTTCTGAAAGCGCATGTTTTTCCTATTGTTATGTCACAGTGACTACATCTGCGAATGACTTAAAGGAAAAGAAAAAAAGTTGTTCACTGTTATCCATATAAAGGAACTAAATAAATATTCAAGTGGATGAAAAAATGGTGGAGTTCTAATTGGGCACAAGGAGTTTCAAAGTATGTGCCTACATGTGAATATCACCCATCACGTATATCACTGTAGCCCTGATTACTAAAAAGTTCTTTCCAACACCCAAATAAGCCTAACTCAAGGAACAAACCTATGTCATCATGTTCCTTTCATTGTTGGTGTGACCACTGCAGAGTCTGGGCTATAACCACATAACCTCTCTTCTCCTGAGTGCTATTGAAAGACCCCATAGCTTTCCTACTGCTGCTTTTACATGGAGCCAACTGGTTATTGCCAGCAGTCCTCCAAAGCCCTCCATCTTTATGGACCACAGTTGACAGTCTAAGAGACTCCAGAGTCCAAGCAAGAGTTTCAGGGTGGGCCTGGGAACTCCAGAAATTTTGGGCAAAATTGTTATATCTGAACAAAGAGGTATGTATCTGGAAAGAGAGCATTCCACTTTTATTAGATTTTTAATGTAACCTAAGACTACCAAAATTATAGGAAATAAAACTCTAATTTGATCAGCAACAAAAAGGATTTAAAATATAAATTCCAAAACTGATTATTTAAAAAAATTACTCAGCTAGCAATAAATACCATTGGTGCTTCGATTGTGGTCTCTAAATACCATTTCCCACTAAAAGGAACCTACACTCCTTGGAGAAATGGCTGATTCCATATTTGGGGCAGGAAATGCACAAATGAGCATAAAATACCTAATCATACCAGAAAGCAAGGAAGCCATCAAAGACTTAGGTTATGGCACAAAGATTCAGGAGCCTTTGAAAACGGGACAAAGAGTATCAATAAGAACGGTGTCTACAATGAATTGAAATGCATCAAATGTGTTTAAACAAAAATGACACATTGGTCACCTTTGGTGGATATTAGGGACCCATTTTATTATTTTGAAAAATTGTAAATAAAAAGAAAAAGTTACATTTTTAATTCTGCCTTTCTAGTACTAGCTATACCTCAGGGTAAACAAATAGTTGAAAGAGGAAATATTTCTTTTTATGGAAAGATTCAAGCCAATTAATGATGAAAGAGTGATAGAATTAGAGCAATACCATTTTACAATCCCTAATGAAATAACGGATTTAAATAAGATAATCATCAATGGCTGCTGACATCCTCTAAAGAGAAATAACCAGATGTGCTTCCTAATGTTCTTCCTCAAGTGCTCAGTACCTCTTGAATTTGAGCAACATCTAGACCAACTATTTAAAGGTAATACAAGAGTCAGAGGAATATTTAAACAACACCAGCAAACTGGGAAATGGTACAGGACAAATAATCCTATTTCAACAAATAAATTGCAAAAAAAAAGAAAGAAATGGAAGGTTTATATTGTGGAAAACAACCCCTTCCTTCTGGCATCTGTGCTGTAGCAGGCAGGTCCTCCTTGGGGACTCAATTCCTTCTGAATTACACAGGAAGTTCCATGCCAGGGACTTCTTCTCTCCCCCATCCCCCTTTCTTTCCTACATTAGTAAACAAGTAGGGAATTCATCAAAGCTTCAAAGGTTGGTGATAGAGAACAGGTGGTGACAAATTGATGCCCTGCAGCCCAAGTGAATTGCAGCCAGGGTGAATAGCAGCATAGTGGCCAAGATTGACTTCATGCCAAAGAATGATTTTCACTTCTCAGAAAGGAAAAACAAATGATTTCCTGGTGTCTGGACTCAGACACTGGGCACCAAAGTGGAATGCTGTACTGTTCTCAAATTCATGGGCTTTCCCTAAGTAGTTACAGTAAAGAAGAAATCCTATCTAATAAAGAGGGAATATGCTAATTGACCATCATGTCCTCACAAAGATGGTGGCACCCACAGCCAATAAGGAGGGAATATGCTAATTGACTGCCAGGTCCTCAAAGATGGTGGCGCCCAGTCCTCTCAGCCCCGCCAGGGCAGCAGTCACATGTCTGCCTCCAGAGTCCCCCAGTCCCCTCAGCCTCCCAGCCACCCAGGGCCAGTCTGAGATGCAGGCAAGCCTCGATGGTGGCTGCCCAGCCAACACTGAGGCTTGCCTGTGACTTGGATGGCGGCTGTCCAGCCGCCCAGGGCCGCCCGAGGCTCAGGTAACCAGGGCTGGCCAAGGCTTCAGCTGCTGGCAGTGGCAACAGCAGAGGTGTGATGGGGGCGTCGTGTTCCCCTGATCGCTGGGTTGCCTCCTGCCCCTGAGGGCTCCCGGACTATAAGAGGGGGCAGGCCGAGCTGAGGGACCCCCCCTCCAGTGCATGAATTTTCACGCACCGGGCCTCTAGTTGTAAATAAAAAGAAATGAAATGCCTTCAGAAATAAAGAAAAACATGCTGATTGACTGGATGGAGAAGGGCTTTAGGGGGTCTACAGTCCAATTGCCTTACCTAGAGGGTAGAGGTGACACCCTCTACTCACCTCTCTCTCTCCCTACAACTCTGGAAGTCTTTGCTCTGAAAGGAGCTAGACTTCAGAGCCATCTGGAGGTGTAAATGGGCAAAGCAGGCCCAGAAAGAAAAACCTGACTTGTTTTCAAGTCACAGCAAAATAGGAACAGTAATAGGCTGAGAACTCACTTCTGATTCCCTGAATGAGGCTCTTCATGTTGGTCTGGTCTGATAAATATGGTATGTGGCATTCAAGGGCCAAAGCCACGGCTCAACCAGGTTAAGGCCTGGGTGGAGTCACCCAAGCAGGTAAGTGGAAGAGCTTCAGGAAGGCTGGCTGGCATAAAGCCACCTTGAGTACTGGCAACCTCAACCTCGGGGGCATCCTAGATGGATGAATTGGCACAAAGGTCTTTCTGGTCTGCACAAAGGCTTTGAGGACTTGCCTGAGCTAAAATTTTTTTTTTTAATTTGAAAGCAACCAGTAACATCAAGACATAGGGCCTGGCTGTCCCCTCGAGGCTATTCAGAACATTCTCCCAAAGGCAAATCAGGAAGGAGAATTTTGATTTGCTCCCAGCAGAAACTCCTGGAAGCTCAGTGCCAGCCTCTTTCGGGTTCACCCTCTAGACTGCCTATTTGCTCTAGAGCTGCTCACTGCTTTACTGGTCCTGTCAAACTGCAGCCTCACATCTGAGTGTGCCTGCCAACATGGACGGGACTGGACTCCAGCCAATGTGATCAGAGGACTGTGGAGGGGGCATGCCAATTGCCCCAGTGCTAGCTGACTAGGGGTGCCAGGCTGCCCTCCAGAGCTCAGACTGTGGCACCTGGGAACTTACAGCAAGGGCAGGATTTTACAGCCTCACCCACTGGTTCTGTCTTCACCAAATATTCCCCTCTTCCCCCACCCCCGCCCCCCCCAAAAGTCCCATGACCTCAGGGGCAGAGGCCACAATTCTTGATGTCACATGAAACACCACCTTCCACCTGCCCTGCCTCCCTGCCCCTTCCCCAGGTGCAAGAATTTCCTTCCTTCCAGGGCGACTTTGGATCAAATCTTGAGGCTGAGACTGGCCCCAGCCCGCCCCACAAGGACGGGCCTGATGCACGGGTGTGGCCCACTCGTGCCAGGACAGCTCCACGCTGTCTCCTGGGCAGCCGTGGGCCTGATACAATTGCGGCCAGATTGCAGACCCAACTGGGAGGGCAGAAAAGCTGACACCCCCACCCCGGATCAGTAGGGAAACATCAGCCTTTGGGTGGGGAACAGTCAGGGCTGGAGAATGAACGAAGGAACGAACGAACAGGAATGCTGGCAGAGGGTGGTGGTGGTGGACTACGGAGATATCCCAAGGAGGGTGCCCTCTGCTGCCGGGATGTCCCTCATCCCCATGCGTGGAGCACAATAGCCGGGACAATGTGCCTAGCTTTGAACACCCCGAAACCTGAGAAGCGCAGCTCTTGAGCTGAGCCTGCATTTTGGCAGGCGGGAAGTGCCTACCATCGGGGCAGAAGGCACCCAGGCGCATCGGGCCCCACCCCGCCCCTCGCCTGAACCAGGCAGGCGGGTTGCAGTCCCTTACCTGCCAGCCGCCCCTTGTCTCGCCCCTGCTCAGAGCAGTCATAGATGCGCCTCAGCCAGGAGACCCAGTGGCCCGACTAACACAGGCCGTCCTCGCCCTAGCAGCCGGGAGGGCCTACTTCCTCCTGCCCATTGGCTGCCCTCACCGGACGGGCCCTGCCCATTGGCCAGTCCTTCTCCCTCTCCAGACTCAAGGTGGGGCACAGATCTCCACACCCCTTCCAGGGTCTGAACCTCCATCCGTGCACAGCAAGGGCCTTGTGTCCCCTCCAGGTTCTTCTTCAGCCTTGAGTCTCTTCTCGGAGCTCTGCAGCAACCAATTCCAGCCCTCCTCTAAATAAACCCTCCCAACACAGAACTCCAGGGTAGCTTTCCATTTCTCTCCACACCAGATTATTGAGGGTCTGAGTAGGGAATACTAGAGGCAATGGTGAAAATAAGTCAAACCAGGAGCTAAATGCTGCCATGCTCTTTGCCCAGAGTTGGAAACTTCACTGTGGCCCAGGCAAAAAACTTTTGGAGAAGTCTGGGAAGGACTGAAGATGGCCAGGAAATCAAGAGTGGGGAAGCACAAGCAGAAGAGCTGAGATTGGTGGTGTTAATGGGATGATGACAAGGAACTGGGCCTTGAGAATGGGATCAAACCCAGGCCCCTTCCCTCCTATCTCCAGGTAGAGCTTAGTCCTTGGGAGTCGTCAGGAGACGGGGAAAGGTGCAAGTGGATTTGATCCCATTCCCAAACCTCTCCCACCTCCTTTACCCAGCTGTGTATCATGAAGGGAGGGCATAGGAAGACGGAAGGGGCACTAACAGAGCCCAGGTTTGAAACTGTTCTGGGAACTCTGGAGCAGAAGCTGTCTCAGGAGCCAGGTCTCATCCTACAGCTCCCATCAGGGGCCTCTACTGCATGAAGGCCTAAGGGGAGGGCAGGGCAAGGACCACTCCAGTTTACCCACCAGAACAGGAGGAAGGGGCCCTGGTCACTGCCTTCTCATCTGATTCAAACTAGCCATTATAAGTTCCCCAGCAGCAGCCCGGGCCGTGGCTCAGTTGACTGGAGCACTGTCCCTTGCTTGCACCAAAGGGTCACAGGTTTGATTCGTCAGGGAACATAACCAGGTTGTAGGGGAGGCAACTGATCAATGTTTCGCTTTCTCGCTCTAAAAATCAATAAAGACATATCCTTGGGTGAGGATTTTTAAAAATATTTCCCCAGCTGCAGTTTTGGGTATTGATTTTAGAGAGAAACATTACTTGCTTCCCAATCGGGATGGATACCAAAACCTGGGTATGGGCCCGGATTAGAATCAAGCCCATGACACCAGTGAACAGGACAAAAATTTCAACCAACTGAACCACACCAGCCAGGGCTTCAGGAGCTTTTACACAGCCGCCTAAAGGGGGTAACCTATGCAAGTCAGCTACTAATGGTTCACCTTCTAATCCAATTCACTATGCAACTCTGCACTGTGGAGATGGACTGGATGACAGGTGGCCTGAGCTGTTCGGAAGTCCCCACCAGGAGAACGAGGCTCATGCTCTTTTGCCCTACTCAGCGGGCAGGGATCACCACCACCCCTTTCAGAAAAAAGAGGCACCAGGTGCTTCAGCTGCTGTTTATTGACATACAGGTAGGCTGTACAGCAACAGGCCTAGAGGCATCTGCAGTAGTGGGGATAATGAAGGTGGAGGATGGAGCTTGTCTGCAGTGACAGCTGAGTGGAGTGTAGGAACAGAGGTGCACAGTGCACAAGATGCGAGGGGGGAAGGCTGAGGGGATTGAAGAAGCAAGTGAAGGCCAGGGCCAGACAGAGTGCTGAAACTGGAACCACTGCCCTCTCTAGCCAGCTATCTTCTGACCCAGGCCAGGCTTGGGAGTTCTCTGAGTGTCCATTTCTACAGGAACTGAATGGAGTGCACAGAGGAGAAGCAGGAGCTATTGCCCTCTATGTTCGGCTTCGGAGCCTCCAGTCCTGCACCCGTCTGTCTTTCTTGGGTAGGACTGTAAGATGGGCAGCCTGGCTCTGGACTATACCTCACCTGAGCAGGGCCTTAAAAATAGCCACGCTTTACAAAGGCCTTAATCTTCTTCCCTGGAGCCCCAGTTCATGGGTGCCACACTACAGCCCCAAGTGAGCACTGCAAGCATCGCTGGCCTAAGGGATGGGTTGGGGGAGGGGATGGGACAGGGGCTGGAGGAGGGGTTCTGGGGCCCATCATGGCACAGGCACTACACGCATGGTGTTGGTGAAGCCAGAGCCAGGACGCCACCCGGTCAGCACAATGACCACATCTCCCTTCTTGAAGAAGCCTCGGGCTTTGCCTAAAGGAAGAGATGTGGGTGATTAAATGTCAAGTCAGGCAGGTATGAACTTGGGACATTTCCCCACTCCCAGAGATAGCAAGCAGGGCTGGCTGACTATTACTTCTTTATACCACAAGGTGGCCCCAGATTCAAAACCAGGTAAAGGGGATGAGGGCAGTCCTGAGATTTCCCTATCATTCAGATGGCAGACTTGGCAGGGACCTTGGACATCACTCATTTTATACACTGGAGGATGGAGACCCAAGGTTAGAGCTAGCTGCTTCCTCTCATTCAATGGCACCCTACACTTACACTGGGACAAAGGCCACATCAGTACATAATCTGTGTGTGTGCCACCCCACAGTGCAGGAGCTCTGGCCAATTTTATTAAACACATACACACACACAGAAAACCCAATAACGAGCAGATGCCAAAGAATGGACAATCCTGCTTATCTAGGTCCTTTGGCTTTGGGCCCTAGATTGGAAGAGTGAGGAGACAAACTAGACTGTTCAGCCCCACAACTCAAAGGCCTTCTTCCTTCCTGGGCTCAGCCCAACACTTCAAGGATGGGGATGGAGGAATCAGAGTGGTCTCTTGCACCCTAAGGTCTGCATGTTCCCTTTCCATAGCATCCCAGAGAGCTCAGTGTGCAAGCACCTCCACCACAGGCTCTAGCCCTTGCTCCCAGTTACGCACCAACATTCATGGCCAAGGTCACCCGGAGGTCCACATCCTCAGCCCAGGCCTCCTGCACTGGGTCCTTACACACCACAGGGAAGATGCCTCGGTATAGGTGGGCCTGGCGAGCTGTCTGGTGATTACGAGTCACAGCAATGATGGGAGCACGGGGGCGGTATCTGGCCACCTGGTGAGCAGACCTGAGAGGGGATGAAGGACAGGAAGAAGATACTATTAAATAATGTTCCAGAAACCTCCCAGGAAGCCCCTCAGAGGCTTCAACAGTTCATCTTCTAATCCAACTCACTATGCCAGCCTGAGGCTTTGGCCACTTAAATATCTACCCCCTGGGTCCCTGTGGGAATTCCCATGGCTGGGGCAGCCCCTCTTCCTGTATCTTCCACAGCATGTAACTCCTCTTCATAGTTGTGAGACCCATTTGCCCTCCACCCCTCCTCATAGGCCCAGAAATTCTCCTGACCCAGAATGATCAGTTTCACCCGCTTTCCTCACGTGGCCCATAGTTGGCTGAATGCCCCCTCCGAACTTTTCCATTCTGGCACAGGGAGGCAGCCCTCACCCAAGCTCACCAGCACCCATTTCTCTAGATGCCAGTAACTCCTACAAGCCAAGCAGCAGGTGAACAGCACCTAACTCTTGACATCTGCAAAGAACAGGAACAGAGCCTACCAACCCCCTGGGAATCTACAACACAAGCTGCCTTCCATACTGCTAGGCCCTCTGAGACCCCATGTGGCCCCCAGGTCTCCAGGTCCTGAAACAGTTCCAGCAACTGAGCTCTAAAGATTGAGTCAAACCTGAGTATCTAAGTGAGGGCAAGACCAGGACTGGAAGTGCTGGTGTGGGAGGCTCTGCTTGGGCAGGTTCCTCTGGAAGGTAGGGGCCCCTCTGAAGCCCCAGTGTTGGGTACTTCCTGTATACTTGCAGTTGCAGATGTGTCTCAGGAGTTGGAGAAGAGTGTGCAGGAGTGACTGGGCCCCAGAAGGCAAGCTATGAGGACACTCAACAGGTGTCAAGGAAACTTACACCATATTACAGCAGAGAATGCCCAGCTTAAGGCCTGCCTGGCCTCTACAAGACTTTCAAAGGGAAGCAGTTGCTGAAATCAGGACAGGCTGAGAGTGAAATCCAAGAAGACAGGAGCTAAAAATAGCCAGATAGCAAAGGTTGGACCTTTTCATAAATGTCAACCCCAGCGGTTGGGGCTGATTACCCGGAACTCTCTGCTGAAGGAACCTGCATAGATCTAGTGTCTGGGTAGCCCCTCCTGCTGCTTCTCAGTGCACGGGGACTGCCTGTCTGCTCCTCTTCCAGGAAACCCAAGCTGTCCTGTGGGCAGGGACGAGGAGCATACCCCAAGACTGTCCCAGGGATCCTAAGTCCATGGCCAAACAGGCCCCAGCTTGGCTGCATGACAACATGGTGACCTTCCCTGGGCCAGAAATCACTTGTTTTCGGAGTTCAAAGACAGAGAGGGGCTCATGCACCAACCAAAGGGCACGTCAGTGAACAGCACTAATTTTCCAAACCGAGCTTTTAAAGAGTATACAATAACTGAAAGAAGCAAAGCTGGAGGTCTACTACTATTTTAGAAGACCAGCCTTTAAATACCAAGTAATTAATTGTTGTCAGTCTATCTGTAGTTAAGCAGTGAAGTCTTGATGGTGTAAACTTGCTTTGAAGCCAAATGGTCCCCCATGCCTTTTGAGTGCTACCTAGAGTCCTCTGAGCCCAGGGGGGCTCTGCTCGTTCCTGGATCTTGGCCTGGGGGCTGAGGGAGCTCCTTCCCTGCAGGGTCCAGGTGGCAGGCAGCAGGGTCTTACCTTGGCTCAGTGTCATCTGAGCATTGTTCAACGCACTGCTCCCAGGACCCCCAAGGAAAGGTGCCACTGAGCAGGGCATTCCCAGGGAGCTGCTGCCACCTCCTACCTGCCAGACTTGGTGAGGACGATTATGGCCCCACTGCAGCACTTGAAGGAGGCCTCCACGGCGCCCACGGCGGTGGCTTCTGTGGGGTCGCTGGTAATGGGCGCCAGGCGGCGGAGTTCCTCAAATAATTGCAAGTGGTAGATGGCGGCCTCTGCCTCACGGGCAATCTAAGGGAGCAACATCCGTCCAGAGGAACGAGAGGGGGACAGAGCTTTGTCAGAGCTGTGTCACAATGGGAGAGGGAAGGGAAGAGTTGCACAGACAGCTGGTGAGGGACACATCCCTGGGTACAAAGGCCAAGAGGAACCCAATCACTGCAGGTTCTGAGCTGACCAAGAACAAGACTCGCAGGAACCAGTCCTTCACCAGGTGCCTGTGACACCACCTGTGCCTACCGAGCTACAGGCCCTTTGGTTCTGCCCTGCTCTGAGCTCCCTTGACTAGCTTCCTGCAGATGAAAAAAAGAGGCTCTGAGCCCAGGCCCTAGGTGCAGGGCTGGGCCCTGGCTGTTTTCTAGAGCAGCTAGATCAAGAGGCTGATTATCCTAAAGAGTTACCTGCCTTTAGGGCCCTACCTGCCAGACTCCGTCAGAACTATCAAAGCTGCTGCTAAACACTTATAAGAAGCCTCCACGCTGCCCATGGCCATGGCTTCCATAAGATCAGTGGAGTGACTTGAGGCTCGCACAAGTTCTTCAAACAGCTGGCGGTGGAACATGGCTGCCTCAGCCTCACGAGCTATCTGTAAGGTTTAGGGGAGAAGGGAGGCGAGGAAAAGGAAGGAGGAGGGAAAAAATATGAGAGACAACAACATGGAAAGACAGAATGGGGAATTAATCAGAAGAGAAGGTAACCTTAGGTTAATTGGCTAAATCTGTCCTTCAGGCAGATGCAACGAGGCAGGGTGATACAAGTCAGTTCAGGGATATGTGAAGAATTTCCAGCCTCAACTGCTGCTGCTTTCCCTCCATCAAAGGGGAAACTGGTCCTTCCATTCTGGAAGGAATTTTGATTGGGGATGGGGGTGAAGGGAGACAATATGGTGGCAGGCTCCAGTACCTTAGCATGGAAACATGTCCAGACCGAGCCCAGGCCACTCCCTGGCAGGACTTGATCACACTGCCTCATGACACAGCTTACACGAAGAAAACAGGCCCTCCCTCCTCACATGGCTGTCTAGTTCTCCAGGGCTTCCTGCCCAGTTTCCATGCACACATGGAGTGCTTGGTGTGGCATGGGGCACAGGGGTGTTCCAATGGCCTCCCATGGAAACACATGAGTGAAAGCCATGAGGCTTAACTGCGTTCTAAGCAGGAGGGGAGAAAACGCAAATTTGTCAGGATGACCGAACAGCCATGTGGAGACAGATGCCTGTGGGGGAAAGTTGAACAAGACATCTGATTAAAATCTAATTGAAAGTCATGAGAATGCCACTGAGTTATTTACAGACCACCTGTTCAGATAACACTAAAAATTAGAAAATTTAAGCTTTAGAGGATTATAATGCAATAGCCAACAGCTTAGAGAATAATGGGTGAGGGAAGAATCAGTAATATCATCTCATTAATTTGACAGATAAGTGGCAGGATTCACTAGTTTTCTCTCTTCAAGAATGGAATGCATGCAGCCCAAAGGACAGGGGAGAAGAACAGAAACAGGAACTGAACCATACCCGGTACTGCCTGGCCCTTAGTTACAGGCCATTTACTGCATCAGTTAAGACACAGGAGAAAGCAGTTAACAGTTAAGAGAAGCTGTCAGCCAGTGTTAACTAGGGACATGGAAAGGACAGGCCAGCACCACCTGGCCTGGACCCCATAACTTATCTTTTGAGCAGGGCCATGCAATCCGAGCCCTGCAGTTTTCTCTAAGGTGTCCATATGTTATAGGAAAGATTGGGGTCTGGAAAAAATGAACATGAAGTGAGAGCCCAGAGCCTGATTCTTAGTCTCTGACCCCAGTCAAGCCCATGTGGAGACCTGGCCTTACCTCCTGTGAGATTACAGTGTTATGGTGCAGGACAGAACACTGGCTTTGAAGTCAGATATTGGTTCAAACTCAGGCTTTATATTACCATGTAATCCTCATCTATAAATTGGGTGACTTCTATATCTCACAGAGGCTATGAAGATTACATCAGTCTACACAGGGACTTACCAAACATTTAATAATTACAGTGAATATTTAATGCTAAGTCTATAATTAAACATATCCCATCTGGTTCATTTTACAGATAAGGCCTTGAGACACATTAAAGTCCCTACATGTTTCATGGTTCAGTAAATCAGGTCACTCTTGTACCTGAGGCCATACATTTAAGCAAGGAAATCAGAGACTGGTAATGTGTGGAGAGGTCCATAAATACACCAGCAGCCACTCCAGAGGTCACTGGTTCAAGGCCCACTGTCTCCTGGGAGAGAGAATGGCTCAGGGTACCCGAGGATCAGAACAGCAAGCTTGTCTCACAAACGGGGTGCATACTCGCCAGGGCCAAGGTACACAGACATGCCAGGGACAGGATTTCCTCATGGGGAAATCCATGAAGGAAGCTGAAGACAGCCCAAAGGACAACTTTTGTTAAGACGTTTCAGTTCACCACTGAAAAGGTATGAAATTATAAATGACATCTTCTCTGGAAGCTAGTTAAACCTAATAATTGGACACAGAGAATGGAGGAAAGGAAGATACCTAGTCCAGAGGTTCTTTTTGGGGAATGCAGGAGAGGAGGTGTTGCACAAAGGGCATGGGGTCCTTTGTTGATTGA
Source organism: Plecotus auritus (assembly GCF_963455305.1). Classification (NCBI taxonomy): domain Eukaryota; kingdom Metazoa; phylum Chordata; class Mammalia; order Chiroptera; family Vespertilionidae; genus Plecotus; species Plecotus auritus. The sequence goes on along the minus strand of NC_137770.1, from coordinate 122,006,256 downwards.
AAGGAAGTAGGAAGTTAAAGAAAACACATTTCAGGATAAGATACAAATTCACTGAGCTACACATTATAAACACTGACCTAAGACTATTGTGGGCAAGTTAATTTGTAGCATTCATTTTCTCAGGCATTGTAACCCTGATAGCTGGTTCCTACGTTAACGCTTCAGTAAGTTCTAGAGCAGGAGCAGACAAGCCGTGACACACAACCAAGCAGTGGGACATGCAGAGCAGAAAAGCCTTGAAAAGCTAGTTATCTCCCTGGACAGGGGGCGGGGGGCGGAAAGAAGAGGGGGAAGAGTCACCTCCAAGACTCTACCAGATGCTCTCACTCAGGACCAGGCAGGATCAGCCATCCTTCCACCAGTCTCTATTTGGGAACCTGTCGCCTGTCACTTAACCTCACTTTTTAGTCTGAGGTGAGTGCAACCGCTCAGCACAGCAGGTCCAGCTGCAGGCACCATGCAAGGCCAGCTCACAGTCAACTCAGTGTGGACAACAGTCTCCAGTATAGGCCCCTGTGGAGGAGGCCCCTGTCTGTGGGACAGGTAGGGAATCAAATGGATGCCAAACAAAGAGGATGGCTAGGAGCAGGAGGCCTTGGCCTTTTCCAGAGTAGGGCAGAGGTACTAGGTCCTCTGGGCTGTCCAGAGGAAGAGGTACAAGTATCTCGATACTTGAGCCAAGGGAAGAAGCCAGAGTGATTGTGCTATGTCTGATGAAGGAGAAAACTCCAAAACAGAGGGAAATAGGAGGGGGGCTGTGGGAGGGAAGGCAGAACAGAAAAAAACAAGACACACACACCCCCTCACTCATGTTGCGATTTGAAGGATAATAAAAAACGTGGTGCAGAAGCCTAAATAAAAGGCATGGCTCTGTATAAGAGCTGCCTCCATCCCAGCCCGAGCCTGAGCTTGGGAGAGAGGCAGGCCCCAAGAACTCACCAGGTGCTGCATGCGCACAGCCTCCAGGGGGTAGTCCCCTTTGGCCGTCTCTCCAGACAGCATGATGCAGTCAGCTCCATCCAGGACTGCATTGGCCACATCACTGCCCTCAGCCCGTGTGGGACGGGGCTTCTTGATCATGCTTTCCAGCATCTGGGAGGAGACAGAGCATTAGTGAGACATGGCCTGGGCTGTCTTCAGAGATGAATGACTGCAAGCTGACTCCCTGGAGAGTGTGTATGTACACAGAGTATGGCTTTGTGTAGGTGCACAGGGGGAAAGGAATGTATGTGTGTATGTGTTTGTGACGTGGGGAAGGGTCTGTGGAAGAAACAGTGAAAGTATCTGTAGTGAGAAGAGGCACATGCCTGCGTGGCACAGATGACAGGCTTCCCAGCTCGGTTGCACCGCCCGATCATCATCTTTTGAGCAAGGAAGACCTTCTCTGTAGGGATCTCAATGCCTAGATCACCACGAGCCACCATGATCCCATCACTGGCTTCCAGGATCTCATCAAACCTGATGGAAAGGTGGAAAGAGAGAGGTTATGTGGAACAGGGGTCACCGGTATGGTAATGCAAAGGAACTTTTCCTGGGATCCTCTGCCTTAGCTGTCCTTGCAGAACCGCCACCCATAATGTCATCATTGATGCATGGAGGTGGGAGTTCCAGCTACCTCATTCCCTAGAGTGGCCCAACAGTTTAGCCTGCTGGGTTTCTTCAGTACTAGTATGGCTACTTCATTAGGGACAGGGGAGGGGGTGAGGTTTCCTCTCAAGTCCCACGGGCTCATTTCTTTTCCATCTGCATCTTATGTAGCCCCTCCTGAGGTCTCTCTGCTATCTACACTCCCAAGGCAGAAAGGAAACCTAAGGCCTGCGAAAAGCTCCAAACACAAAGGTCCATGGCCTCTTCCAGCCAAGGAGCCCGAGGGCTGCTCCTTGAGGCTGCCCCCACTCCAACTTGCTGAAGGGTAAGAGGACATATGGCTCTGCCTGGCCTGGGTCCAAGGTCAGCTGGCTTATCCGGATGGCAGAGGGAGGACCCCAAACTGCCTAATACAAAGGACATCTACACAAAGTCAAGGACCACAAGGTCACAGCAGTGGGTAGGGCTGCTCCTTCCATCCTCCACAAGCACATGCCTAATCCACGAGTAGGTCTAGGGTTTTAGCTGCATTGAGTTGTTTTTAGTATGAAACGAAGAAAAGATGTTACCACGCTGGCCACAATCATTTGGCTCTAGTTGGTGGGCACTGGGGAGGTTGTGAGCTGAGCTGGGACAATCTAGGCCTAGAGGAGAACCACATGCCCCACTCCAGGAAGCTGATATCATGCCAGAGCTAGCCCGGTCACCGAGCCAGCTGCTTTCTAAGTGAAGACTAGGAAGCTATAATCTTCAGTATCAGCTCCAGGCCCTGAGCTTCCTTCCACATGGCCCTTTCTTAAGAGCCTGCTGCCTTTCCTCCGGGTGGCCCCCACATTCCAGCAAACACAGGTAGTACTCCTGGTTAGGCATATAGCACGATGGCTCCTGATCCCGTGAGCAGTGACCCTGTCCTCTCCAAGGCTGATCCCTCGGTCTCTGGAACAATAACATGATGCTGGCATTCCAATCACCAGGAAAGCTTTTATAAAATATTGTATCAACATCTTCCACTTCTCCCCTGCAGGTATTCTGGTTCGGTGGGTCTGGAACAAGCTAAGTCTGCGTTCTGATGCACAGGCAGCCAGGTACTCAGAGGATACACCTGTTTCCTCAGAGAGCTGAGCTGGGGCAGAAGAAGCTGGGGACAGATGGTGGGACTTACCTCCGAACTCCTTCATGATTTTCGATTTTGCTGATTATCTTGATATTCTTTCCTTTTTCTCCCAGGACCTTCCTGACCTCATGGACATCAGATGCCTTGCGAATGAAAGATGCGAACACCATATCTACATTCTGCTCCACCCCAAACCTCAGATCCTGGATGTCCTTTTCTGACACGGCAGGCAGGTCCACTGCAGCCCCAGGGAGGTTCACACCCTTCTTGCTGCCCAAAGCGCCACCGTTCTCCACTTCTGTTATCAGGAAGTCAGCACCTGTGTAAAATGGAGTAGGTGGGGAGGCAGGGCAACGAGGGCACGTGTCCTCAACAGGAAGGGGAGAAACGAAAAGCCGCTGCCTCTGTCCCCAGTACAATGAACTGGGAAGCAACACATCATGGGCAGCTGGAGTCATACTGCCAGAGTTCAAATCCCAATTCCACTGACTGTGTAACCTTGGGCAAGTCAATTAACCTCTCTGTGCCTCAGTTTCCTCACATGTTAAATAGGAATAATACCTCCTCAAAAGGTTGTCTTAAAGTTTAAACATATTATCATGTAAAATGCTTAGAATAGTGCCTGGCACTTAAATGAGCTATCATTCCCAGAAACACTGGAGTCCTGTAAATATCACATTGATGGATGGAGGAAAGAAGCAGGAAGCTCAAAGCAGTGAGGATGCATAAAAAGAAATCTTATATACTCCCCAAGAGCATGATTAAGCAGGACTCAAGTCTTCTTTTGAAGATAAGAAGATATTATAAAGGGAATTCCAGGGAATACAGACTCAATCTTGCTGTCAGCCAAATAAGCTACCTCTCTTCTGTTATCAGGAAGTCAGCACCTATGTGAAATGGAGTAGGTGGGGAGGCAAAGCAACGAAATTTAGAGATGGAAGCCGGTTTTAAACATACCTTTCTCCTTCACCTGCAGAGAAATAAGTCCATCATCCACATAGATCTTGCTGCCCACTTCCACCACCTTGCAAATATTCTTATAGTCCAGCCACAGGGTGTTTTCGTCACACTTTTCCATGTAGGCATTATCCAGAGTGATCTTGAGAGTGGCCCCTTTCTTCAGCTCCACCTCCGCGGTGCCGCTCTGCAGACAAGAGAGTAAGCTCCAAGTCTAAACTTCAGAGGCCACGCAGGCCCTTTTGGCAGGGAAAGAAATGCTTTCCTCCAGGGAACAATGCTCAAATCTTGTGTAGAAGTAACAGTAAAGATTTTTCCTTGAGGACTAATCATATTGCCTAACTTAGTATATTTCAAAGAAATAACCCCAGCAATGCCTACAATGTTCTAGTTATGCTATTTAATGACAGGGGAAAAGAGACAAATTGCTCCCCAAAGGTAGAGATTTGAAAGTAATTTTTTTAGAGTAAAAAGGGTTCCTTTTTTAGTATCGTTTCTTAGCCAAGTAGATTAAATCAACATCGTTACAGCGATGAATACAACCTTCATTTATACTCCTAAACTCTGAGGAATGTGGCTTCCAGGACAGCAGAGACAGCTGAGGACATCTCTGGGCACCGACTCCTGCACCTTCCCTCTCACCTCTCCCCAAGATACTCACGCCCTTGATGAGCCCAGTTCGGATCTCAGGTCCTTTAGTGTCCAGGGCCACAGCAACTGGCCGGTAAAGAATGGGATCAGAAGCAAAGCTTTCAGTGGCTGTGCGCACATTCTTGATGGTCTCTGCATGGTACTGGGAGAAAGGAGGGGAAATGATAAGCGTCCTCCCACATGCTAGGTCAGGATCTAGCACTGGAGCTGATGCTGATCACTCAAGAAAGACCTGTGGATGTTCTAGGCCTCCTCCACCATTGTCTAGTCCAGCGGTCGCCAACCTTTCAGACCTCACGGACCACCAGTGTTCCAAGGACTACCGGTTGGCGACTGCTGGTCTGGTCTCAGTGCCATCCGTGCACTGAGTACCCACCCTGCTTATTTCAAGCTCCTTGGCTTCCACCACTTCTACCACAGCACTCATTCACTTGAAGGGTAAATCTTAGAAACTTTTCAGAGTATTGCCACAAAAAACCATCAAAGGCATGGGTGTAAACATGTCTCAACATAAAGAAGCCTGTGTCCCACCGAAACCGGTTTGGCTCAGTGGATAGAGTGTCAGCCTGCGGACTGAAGGGTCCCGGGTTCGATTCCGGTCAAGGGCATGTACCTTGGTTGCGGGCACATCCCCAGTGGGAGGTGTGCAGGAGGCAGCTGATCAATGTTTCTAGCTCTCTATCCCTCTCCCTTCCTCTCTGTAAAATATCAATAAAATATATTAAAAAAAAAAAAAAAGAAGCCTGTGTCCCTAATTTATAATAGCTAAGATCTGGAAATAGCCCAAGTGCCCATCAGCAGATGAGTGGATAAAATAGCTGTGGTACATTTATACCATGGAATACTATGCAGGAGTAACAAAGAAGAATCTCTTACCCTTTGAGACAGCATGGAGGGACCTGGAGAGTATTATGCTAAGTGAAATAAGTCAGTTGGAGAAAGACAAGTATCACATGATCTCACTCATATGTGTAATCTAAGTAACAAAATAAACTGATGAAGGGAGTGGATCCAGCATGGAACAGAATTCGGAATCTCAGAGGGAAGGCGGGGGAAGGGGCAGGGTGGGGGTGGGGGAGGTAATCAACCAAAGAACTTGTATGCATATATGCATAACTCATGGACACAGACAATAGGGTGCTTAAGGCCGGGGGTTGGGGGGGGGTGCTGGATGGGATCAATGGGGATAAAAGGGGACATATGTTAATACTTTCAACAATAAAGAATTATTAAAAAAAGAAAAAAAAAGAGTACTTCCTCTTATACCTCTAGTTCTACTCCTCAGAAGCATTTGCAACACTTTTTCCATTTCTTATATTTGGTATTTTCTGTTGTATTTCAAAAACAAAGAGGAACTTTGCAACTATTATTGGCATCATGTATCTTTGGCCTGGTTGATTGTAAGGTTTATGTACTAAAATGTCTTTCCTTCTTCCCAATAATTTGGGGGCGGCGGGGGGGTGGGGGAGAGAAAGCCTGTGTCCCCTCAATGGTTCTCTCTGTCTCAGAACTCATCAAATAAAGCAGAAAATAGGAGTAAAAGGTCCAGGCTTGTTTGGATAATACTGGTCTGTCAATCAGATGCTGAGTAGATTTGGTAATTCTGAGCTTTTCCTCTATTGATTCCAGCTACAATTCAAACCTAAAGTTATTTACTTAAGTAACAGTGGCCCAAGCTAAATAAAAGGCGGCCTATTCCTAAGGTCATGCAGGCCTATTTTCACAATTACTTTCTAGAGAATGAAGTGGAATAGGGAAAGATGGAAATATGCTTTTCTCTGAACTAAATGCCCTTTGCAATTTTCATTTCTCCCTTGCAACAATCCTGACTTCAATCTTCTTCCTTCCTCCCTTCCTCCCTTCCTCCCTTCCTTCCTTCCTTCCTTCCTTCCTTCCTTCCTTCCTTCCTTCCTTCCTTCCTTCCTTATTGATATCAGAGAAAGGGAGAGGGAAAAGGAGATAGAAACATCAATGATGAGAAAGAATCGTTGGTCAGTTGCCTCCTGCACATCCCACACTGGGGATTGAGCCCACAACCCAGGCACATGCCCTGACCAGGAATCGAACTGTGACCTCCTGGTTCATAGGTTGACACTCAACCACTGAGCCACTCCGGCTGGGCCAATCTTCTTTCTTAAGCCCTTTTTCTTTCCATTTGCTATTACCATTTGACTCAAAGCTAAGATGTCAAAAGTTCTTAAAAAGTGTAATCAATATGACATTGCTGATAATAGAAGCACCCCACTGAGCACTGTGTGGGCCTTGTCCTTTAACCACCACTGCCCAGGAGAGCAGCTCCTGCAAGTAGGAGGCCAGAGAGAAGAGCTAAACCAGAGCTTAATCTCCAAGCATGGTGTTGCCTAAAGCTTGTGTCTGAAAATCCTCAGCTTCTAATTCAGGCGTACTTTATAATGAGGACCATTGGCTTTTTTGAGGTAGAGGTCCTTATTGTAAGTTATGAAAATTTCTATTGCTGACTTGCAATAAAATAGTACAGAATAGAATACAGAAATAATTTAAAGAAATGGGTGTTGAATACTGTCAAATACATTTTCTTCAGAATTGATGTAAGAGAATACATGAAGTACTTATAACAGAAATGAGCACAGTAATTATTTAATGAATGTTACATATTATCATCTTCTACTCACTGATCACACTTTAATCACAATGTGAACTGTGTGTCTAGAATAAAATTTACTTGGTCAGGGTCATGATTTTAATATACTACTGGATTTAGACTGTTAAATTTTATTTATGTTTTCTGCATCTTTCTAAGTGAGACTGGTCTAGTGTACTAACCTTTAGTACTAACCTGTCTGGTTTTGCTATTGTCCTTGTCTCATTTTAGCATCAGGGTTTTAAAGAACATGTTGGCAATATTTCTACACTTATCTATGCACTGGAACAGAATAACAAAGGATTTAACTCTTCCTGATGGAGAGATACAATTCAACCATCAAAATCATTTGGGCCTGGTGTTCTGAGCAGAGGGAAATCTTACAATCATTTTTTCATTTTCTGAAGGCTGCTAGTCTGTTAATATTTTCTACTTCTTGGGAAATACTCAATTTCATTTCAATAGGAAACAGTTCCTTTTCTATGTATCCTCAATCTTGACCAGGCTTTCCAGTTTTTGCTTTACTGGTTTTCACTTTTTCTTTTTTTGCCCCAAAGAATCAGCTCGTGGCTCAATTTGTCAAATTTATTTTCTACTTCATTAAACTATACTTTTAAGTCAATTCCTTTCTTTCAGCCTTTTAAAGTTATTTTAGGTTTTCCCCCTAGTATTTTGTATTAAATAAGTATTTATTTCACTTACTTTCAGACTCTTGCTTTCTGACAGTGGATTTAAGTTTACAAGTTTTCTGATTACTATATTAGACTTTATTCTCAATTTCCATAAAAAGATAAGCCAGAGAATGTGGTTTATATAATTTCTACTTTATGAAACTTTAGTTTTTTTTGGTGGCCTAATATATTTTTTAATTATTAGCATATTTCTTTTGTTTTGAAAAAATATTTTTACTGATTCAGAGGAAGGGAGAGGGAGAGATAGAAACATTTAATGATGAGAGGGCATCATCAATCAGCTGCCTCCTGATTGCCCCCCACACTGGGGATTCAGTCCGCAACCTGGGCATGTGCCCTGAGCAGGAATCGAACCACAACCTCCTGGTTTATAGGTCGACATTCAACAACAGAGCCATGCCAGCCCACATCAGTGTTTTTAAATAAACATGCATTTATGTCTTGTAGACAAAATCATATACACATACCAATTAGATAATCAGGTATTATATTACCAAATCCACTAAGTTGGTCATTTTTTGGTAGGCGTACTGAAGTCTTACACTGTGGCTGTGGCTTTGTTGGATGTTACGAATTGGTAAAGAATTGCGTCACTCAATGCTGCCCTTGTGGAAAAGTCTAAATTTAGGTTGGTCAAGTCAGTATTTCTGGCCAAAATGGCATTATGGGACCACATGTTCAGTAACAACACATCTTGCCCATGTGAAGTGATAAAAGTGGGGGCTAGAAATACTGTGGTAAAGCTGTGAAGAAATGAAATGCAGACAGTGGATATTCCTCTGTCAGAGTGAGGGAGAAAAAGCAATTTCAATGTTCTGCTTAGAAGAGTACTTAAAATGTTAAGAGCCCCAGTTGCTAGTCAAGAGCCATGATGTACAGTAAAAGTATAACTTGTTTACATTACATCCTATATAATAAAAGCCTAATATGCAAATTGACCAAACGGCCAGCTGGCAGGGGGGCAGGGCCAGCAAGCAGGTGGCACCAGGCCAGCCAAGGCAGATGCCAGTGGGCAGAGGAAGAGGATGGTAATCGGGGAGCGGGGGCATGACCAGCAGCAGTGGTGTGATGGGGGGGCGGGGCCAGTTGCTTGCTGGCAGGCACCGTCGCCCTAGCCTCCTGCAGAGGCAGGCCACCAGTGGCAGTGGCAGGGCAGCGATGGGGGCAGGGCCAGCCCACCAGTCACCTTTGGTCACTTCCTGCAGAGAAAGGCAACCGGTGGTGGTGGTGGTGGTGGTGGTGGTGGTGGTGGTGGTGGTGGTGGTGGTGGTGGCGGCGGCAGGGCAGCGATGGGGTGCAGGGTGGCAATGGGAGGCAGGGCCGGCCGCAGAGGGAGGCCAGATTACAGCTTAGGGCTCCCTGCCATCAGTTCGACATCCCCCGAGGGCTCCTGGACTTTGAAAGGGTGCAGCCTGGGCTGAGGCCCCTCCCCCCTGACCCCTAGTGTACAAATGTTCATGCACTGGGTCTCTAGTTATATAATACTAGTAACCCTGAGCACGAATTCGTGCGCGAGTATCTTGCTGCTGCTTGCCTCAGCTGGCCTGCCGACCCACCGCTGCTCATAGCTCTCCACTGCAGGTAGCTCGCTGCCCTGCCCTCCTGTAGCTCTCCCCAGCTCATAGCTCGCTGCTAGAAGCTTGCTGCCCTGCCCTCCTGGTGATCGGTCATTATGCCTCACGGTATAATGACCATTAGCATATTTGCTCTTTATTATATAGGATTAGAACAATTTCAGATCAGTTTCCAAAGTCCAGATCCCAGGGACAACCTCATCCTGGCCAAAAACCGAAAATAAACCTGCATGAGGGACTTGGTGTTTTTTTTTTTTAATTTCAATTCTAATCTGTGAATAAGAGTTAAAGCACAGATTACCTCCAAATGTCTCTTTAAGTTAAATCCTAGAGCCAGCCCCCATCCAGCAGGTGCAACAGACAGCACTTGCCCTGGCCATTTCAGGGCTGTGTGGTTTTATTTTACTGGATGGAAGAGGCCACAAAGCTCAGTTAAAGGTCAACATCTTAAACTCTATTTCTGCTCCCTCCCCTGCACACAGGAGACCCTGAATCCCTGATCCAGCAGCAGGGATCAATAGTGAACCCATTTTCACTAATGTCTTTAGCTCTCTTTTTGGGCTAAATAATTCCTGGTGACTCCTGTGGAGGACCCCAACCTTTGAAAAATTAGGGAATGTCATGGTGTGTTTTAACTGCCAGAGGTGCCTGCTGAGCAGTTCTGAACTTGGTCAGGTCCCCATGACATTTGGAGGCCGGCTACCTGCCAGGCCATAGGCTGTTTATGGAAAATGGGTTGGGAACCTATGATGAAGTCTCATGTTTCCAGAGAGGAGGAATTCACCTCTTGGATTGCTCTTCCTGAGAGTTTAATTTTAGTCTAAACTTAACACCAACTTCCAAATACCAGAGGGCAGCCCCTCACCCCCTGACCATATAGGGTAGCATTCTCTTTATTCTGAATAGGAAGTACAGAAGTCAAGAGTGGGGAAAGTTTGGCCCTAGTCGGTTTGGCTCAGTGGGTAGAGTGTCAGCCTGTGGACCAAAGTCCATCAGGTCAAGGGCATGTACCTTGGTTGCAGGCTCCTCCCCGGCCCAGACCCTGGTCGGGGCTCATGCAGGAGGCAACCAGTCGATGTTTCTCTCTGTCTTTCCCTCTCTCTTCTACTCTCCCAAAAATCAATGGAAAAATATCCTCAGGTGAGGATTAACAACAACAACAACAACAACAACAACAAAAGACCAGGGAAAGTTTGCCTCATCCATTACTCTTCTATCAATGCCAGTGTGAAATCCCAGGACCTATGGTTGAGCCTGGAGGCTTTAAAAAGGCATTCTGACCTTGGGAGTAGAAGCAGGAATGGAGGAGTTCCCAATAGCTGCCACCTGGTCCCTGGTAAGGCCAGTGTCCACAGGTCAAGTCAGCTTATAAACAACCCCAGCACTAATACAATCCAACCAGCTTCCTGGGAAAGTGTTAGGACTTGAACCCTTGGGAAGGGAGAGATTGGGAACACAATGCTGATGAAGTGGGGAATTAAATGCCAGACAGTGTTAGTGCTTTGTGAGACGGATGCACTACCTACTGTGCTAACGGGGCACCTGCTACTGCTTTAAACTCAGTCCTTAACTTGCCATAGTGGAAACCCTTCTCCTGGACCTGCCCAATTATCTTGGTCTAAAATAGGCCAGAATCAACATGCAGGGTGACCTTCTGCATTATGAGCTAGTACAGAAACCCTGTGTGGGAGTGTCAAGCCCTGTGGCCAGGACACTTAATGGCTCAGGGAGGGTTCCAATAGAATCCTTCCACTTTCCTTTGTGAGGACTAATGGTAGCCCAGGTATGTGGGAGAACCATGGCCATTGACAAAAGTCTTTGTTTAAGGCGACATGGCCAGTTGAGATGGCAGGAGAGGGGAAAAGGAGAGAAGGAATAGGCTAGTGAAGGCCATTTTCCCACTGGCTGTAAACCCCAGCCTCGTTCTTGCCTGGTCCACTGGTGCCAGATAAACACTGCATCTTACAAGCCATCTCAGTGGCCAAACTGCCCAGCCAAGGCTCACCTCGTGAGTTCCATGAGAAAAGTTCATGCGAGCCACATTCATTCCAGACTTAATCATCTCCTTCAACATCTCCACCGATCGGGAAGCAGGGCCTAGTAAACAAAGTTTTAAAGACTTAAGTCTTAATTATTCAAAGGATTAATACTTGAAACTTGCTTAGGATTAAAGAACTCTTAATGTGTTGCTCTCCCTGAAGCTAGATGTCCAACCACAGAATCTTGGTTGCACAGAGAATGACAAGAAGATCTATCCTTGGTCTTGGAGATGATCCTACAGAGATACTAGAAGGGAGATACCTTCTTAATTTTACTGTTAGCAGAAACAAAGCATACTAATTCTTTATTGCAGCTTCCTATGATCTGAGTTCCCACAAGAATCTGTGTAGAATCTCACTCACCACCCAGGTTTGCTACATTTATTCTTTTTAGGAGAAAAGATCATTTCACATGAAGCCTTGTTTTAGAGGAGGGATACACCCACTCACCGATGGTACAAATGATGCCAGTGTTCCGGGCTGTGATGGGCGGCGAATCAATGTCCAGGCGGCACATGTGCTCCAGAAACGTGTCAGCCATGGCTGCATGCAGCTGCTGCGTCTGAATGAAGGCAGTCCCGACATCACTATGGGGCTTCGACATGGCTTCTGAGGTCCTGGGTCCAGGGGAATTGAAGAGCGTGATGAGTTTGAGAAGCCTGGGATGTTCTACACTGCTTGGCACAGGAGGCCGTTTCCTGCTTACACATTAACTCAATATGCACGTTTTGTGCACAAGCCACAGGGAGCCCTGCATACTCTGACCATGCAGGTATTCCTCAAGTCAGGCAAAGGGCTCACGGAACCATGAGCAAGTTAAAACCTCAGACCCAATGCATGTAATTCCCAGACATCCAGTCTAAGCAGACCTCCCTCACACTGGCCTAGTTTCTACCTGGACAGCTTTCCTGATAATCCTATAAATATTATCATTTTACATGCCCAGAAGGAGCTTACTCAAAAGAAAATTGTAACCACCTTCCAGTGATATAAACAACTGACTCCTAGTTTAGAGCCTCAGTAAATCAGATCTTTGTATGAAAAGTTGTCTCAAAGCTACAAATATCTGCGATGGGTGGGGCATTCACATTGCCTCTTAACAATCCCCACCCAAACCCCAAGTGATGTTCCTAGTTCTAAAGACAACCACCACTCAGGCAGTCCTCCTAGCACCGGAGTCCTAGATTTTCACTCACCCAAAGCACCATATAAATTCATTCGACTCGCCTGAGTAGGACCCAGCCCACTGATGGGCAATAAAAACCAATCCCCGGACACGAAGCAAAGTCCCACCGGAATTCTGAATGCAAAATCTTTTGTCCCAGGAGTATGTACCTAAAAACCACATCTACTTTTGCTCAGGACTTTAGGATATGCAAAGCAATTTGCATAAAACCAAGGATAACCACAATGGCTCTAGTCTAGTTCTAAAATGAGCTATATTTGCAACAAGAGGAGATTAAAGTTGCTTGTCAAATCTTTTTCCCAGCTGAAACCGGTTTGGCTCAGTGGATAGAGCGTCGGCCTGCGGACTGAAGGGTCCCAGGTTCGATTCCGGTCAAGGGCATGTACCTTGGTTGCGGGCACATCCCCAGTGGGAGGTGTGCAGGAGGCAGCTGATCGATGTTTCTCTCTCATCGATGTTTCTAGCTCTCTATCCCTCTCCCTTCCTCTCTGTAAAATATCAATAAAATATATTTAAAAAAAAAATCTTTTTCCCAACTGATTTTCTGATGCACCATCCTGATTCCCCTTTGAAGTCTGACAAGCACACCACTCCCAGTAACAAAGACCATCTGTTCCAGGTAATTAACCAGCCAACGTTACAATCCTGACAACTGTCCTGACCTTTGCTTTTCTGCATTACTAACTTTTAACTAAACTCACTCAGCCAGTTAGCTGATTTGAGACAAAGAAGTGAGAAGCTTGTGGCCAGTGCTCTGAAGAATTGTTAGGCAAGGATGCAGCAGAAGCTTGACACTCCTCATCAGTAGGCTGTCCCTTTCCTCCAGTTCTCAGACCAAGGGCCATTCCTTCTAAAGCCCTCAAGCTTAAATGCTTCAGTCCAGGCTCAGGAACAAATCCCTTTTTAGCCCTGTCCCACCTCCTCAGTCTCAGGGCTTCAAATACCCCCACACACTCCCAATACATATAACCTTACTACTTCTCTTCCTCCATCCCTGACTTTGTGGCCTCTCTGGGTGGATCCAGAGAGCATGCAACTAAACTCATCTTTGCCATCTTCAAGAAATCCGGTAAAAGCCCCAAAAGCTTTGTAACCAGTTGTGAGCAAATCTTTTGTCAGCTGTTAAAAACTGATGGCTATAAGTCTTCAAATATAGAATCTAAAACTTTTAAAATAAAAAACAAGATAGCGGCTAACTATTCCACATAGCAAACTCACTGTTCCTTTTCAATGTGCATTTCCTAATAACTCCCTAATACTTACCAGGTCCCCAAAAATCAATGTCAACCCTCTCCTCCATGACCTATTTGGTTCTGTACCTTTAAGCACTTGGACATATCCCAGTGTCTGTTGAATACCTTTTCGTGTGTCTTAATGCCTCTCTGTCAAAATCAAAGTTGTACCTCTACTCTCCCATGCCAAATCTGAGGAACTTCTGATTTATGGACAGCCAAGGTCCCTGTACTTGCAATCACAGTTGAAGCAGGGCTTGCATGCCTTCAGAACACCCAGCCAGGCTTAAATAAGTATGGCTGTTAAGGGAACATGACTGAGGAGATGTATGCTGCAGGTGGCATACGGAGCCAACTGGGACACAAAGGTCTCGTTGGGGCCTCCAAGTAGAGAGAGCCATCCAACCCAAAGACTGTGTCATGAACAAAATAAGGTCTGAATGACTGGGTTGGAGTAACTAACCCCACTCTTCTTTAAAAGCATCAGCAGGCTCTTCACTAGACCTGAGACATTAGGGTCTCCTTGCAAAGATCTGGCTGGGGCCACTGATTATTGGTCATACCTCATGTTTTCTTGGCTTGGGCTTCCGGTGACATAATGCTCTTTTTTTGGCCCAGGGTAGCTCCTTGGCCCCACTTGCAAAGACTGCTCAGAGCTGAGTAAGGTTTTCCCTGTGGAGCTGTACAAGGATTAAGGTGAAAGCTGAGTATAACTAAAGCTCTTTGGGGTTATGGAAAAATTACTTTAATAACCAGGTATCCTGGTGGTACCTGCTCCTAGAGATTCAGCTATGTTACAAAGAAAACACAAGCTTCCCAAGAAAATGTCAAGAAACCAATAACAGAAAATTCACAGGTTAAAGTTCTTACTGGCCCCTCTATAATGCTTTATCCCCTACCCTAACACAAGATGTCTGGCAGGGGAGGGGAGTTGGGGGCGATTTCTTTCCTGGTAAAATCTTTTACTACTATACAAAAACCTGATTCCTCTTCCCTCTTTTCAGGTGGAATGGACACTAAATTAAACATACATAAAAGGACTAGAAGGATAGCTACTCAAATATTAACAGTATGTTGTCAGGGTGATAGGAGTACAGCAAAATTTTTCTTGTCTTTACTAATGAATTTACTAATATGAAAAACTTTTACAATAAGAAAAATTTATAAATATATCTCTTCTAAAAACAATGTATTTACAAGCATCCTGGTAAAAGTGTTGAAATTAAAAACAAATATGATGCCCTGGCTGGTTTGGCTCAGTGGATAGAGCATCAGCCTGGGGACTGAAGGGTCCCAGGTTCGATTCCAGTCAAGGGCACATGCCTGGATTGCAGGCTTGATCCCCAGTAAGGGCCATGCAGGAGGCAGTCGATTAATGATTCTCTCCTATCACTCATATTTCTCTCTCTCCCTCTCCCTCTCTGAAATCAACACACACACACACACACACACACACACACACACACACACACACACGTACTAGAGGCCCAGTGCATGAAGTTCGTGCGGGGGAGGGGGGGTTGTCCCTCAGCCCAGCCTGCACCTTCTTCAATCTGGGATCCCTCTTACAATCCGGGACTGCTGGCTCCCAACCACTCGCCTGCCTGCCTGCCTGCTTGATTGCCCCAACTGCTTCTGCCTGCCAGTCTGATCACCCCCTAACCACTCCCCTGCCGGCCCGATCGCCCCCAACTGCCCTCCCCTGCCAGCCTGGTCCCCCTGACCTGCCCTCCCCCTGCTGGCCATCTTGTGACCACATGGGGACAGCCATCTTGTGCAATGGCATATGGTTAATTTGCATATTACCTCTTTATTATATAGGATATATATACACACACACTAGAGGCCCAGTGCATGAAATTCGTGCATGGGGGGGGGGGCGTGTCCCTCAGCCCAGCCTGCACCCTCTCCAATCTGGGAACCCTCGGACATCCCTCTCACAATCTGGGACTGCTGGCTCCCAACCGCTCGCCTGCCTGCCTGCTTGATTGTCCCTAACTGCTTCTGCCTGCCAGCCTGATCACCCCCTAACCACTCCCCTGCCAGCCCAATCGCCCACAACTGCCCTCCCCTACCGACCATCTTGTGACCACATGGGGGCGGCCATCTTGTGTGAGGGTGTGATGGTCATTTTGCATATTACCTCTTTATTATATAGGATATAACAAAAACAAAACACAAATATGAATCTCCCAGTTCTATTAAGCAATTGCTGTTTTATACACTTCAGGAATACTCTGTTTAAGTGTGGCAGGTAAGATAACGCATCTTAGGCCCTAGGTCACAATTGGACAGTTTCACTGGCTTAACAAGGTCAACCCCGCCCCGCCAGCGTGGCTCAGGGGTTGAGCATTGACCTATGAACCAGGAGGTCATGGTTCGATTCCCTGTCAGGGCACATACCGGATTGCAGGTCCGATCCCCAGGAGGGGACATGCAGGAGGCAACTGATCAATGATTCTCTCTCATCATTGATGTTTCTATCTCTCCCTTCCTCTCTGAAATCAATAAAAACATATTAAAAAAAAAAGTCAACCTGATGCATTCAGAACCTCAAAGCAAATAAAATAAAAATATTAATAATATAGTTCATAGAAAAATTCAATGCCAAAAACTGTTAGTTATGTGACCAAATCCAGAAAACTTCTTTTCCTGTTTAGTCTGTCCTCAGGCTTCATAGCAAAATCTTTGTTACAATGGTGTTCTGGTACAGAAGACCTGCCTCCAGGACCAGGAAATGCTATTAGCAGATACAATTATATGGGGCTCAAACACTAACCCTATTTCACCATCTCAAATTAAATCAAGGTTTACAAGTTCTGATCTTATGTTCACCCAGTTATATTTGTTCACAAAAATAACTAAAAAAACTTATTTGGTATTTGAGTGGCAATACATACCAGCAATAAAAAAAAAACCTTGCTTGTCAGCAAGTCAGTACAGACTCCTACAAGATCTCAGCATGTCCTTAAAGGCTTCTACCAAACCAGAGACCTCATGTCTTATCCCTGGCTCACCAACTAACCAGTCTCTCCTGTCTCCAAGGACCTCCAGGAACCTCTTCTCCAGAGCACAAGCTGCCAATCCCACCAACCACCTAGAATTCTGCCTAAAACACTTTCTGGAAAGCCATAGCCCTGGTTTCTCAGGGCCTGCCTCTGGGAAGAGCTCCCCTCCTCATGCTGGCCGCCTGGACAGTGCCTGCCAGGACATGCCGCCCAGCCCTGTCAGGCTGACTCACTACTGCATCCTCCTCCTTGGGAGGCACAGACATGCAGAGCCAACCTCCTGGCAGCAGTGGAAGCCTGGTGTATCCACTGATGGTGGCAAACGCCGTGCCCAGGTACAGGAGCTTTATTCTTGAGCCTGAGCCCCTGTAGCAGGATCTTCCGCAGAGCCATTTCTCTTGTGTTGGAAACAAGGCACCATCAGAGGCCTCAGGACAGGCTGACAGGAAAGAGCAGGCAATCAGCTCAGCTCCAGGTGCTCCTATTTCCACCTTTCCTTTCTTATCAAGTGGCTCCTGACTCTCTAAAGCTATAGTATCATTTGTTCCACTCTTCAGAAACCAGCAGGGAGTTGGGGGATTCATAAAAAAAAACCCAACATGCTACTTCTTAGAGCCTATACTGTTGGCAAGCTGTTTTGGGAAAGATTCACACTTCACTCCACCAATTCTATGGCTCACAAAGGCCCAGATCATTCTGCCCTAGTAAACAGCCTGGCCTATGAACTTATACGTGCATATGCCAATTTTTAACCAGCCAGGAATTTCTGCATCAATTTTGCTTTAATGCCAATCTCACCACACAGACTAACCCAATAATGATGACGCCTGATGCCTACAACTGTCTTCCTCACTCTCACATCAATTTCCCACTTGGGCCTCCAAGTCTCTAAGCCAGCATGAAGGCCTTTCAATTCCCAAATTTTCAGAAGATCAGCATTCATTGCAAAGTTTACATCACAATATCCTGGACAAGGCTTCAGGCCAGCCTGCTCCCTAGCTCTCTCCCCAGATGATGGAGCAGAGAACTATAACTCCCAAGGATGGCCCTCATCTGACTATGGCAGCAAGAAGATCCAAATGGGTGCTGGGCCAGCCACAGAACCTAGAGTCTGGAGTGAATGGGCATGCATCCTGATGTACAGTTAGAGTAACGACAGTGTATTTGCATATAGAGTGGATTATGGAGGGTAAGCAATTTGTAACTAAGAGATGTGAAACAGAAGTCTGTGCTACCCTCAGCAGGCCCATAACAGAAAGCAGTCTAGTTTACCTGGTTACACAAAATGAACCCACCTGTGGGTTCAAGTAAAATTCCCTTGCTTTTATTTATTCAGGGCTAGAACAAAGTGACTTAAACCTTATAAGCAGGAGCCTAAGGTCATTTTTCAAACTAGAGTGTGGAATAGGACACAAAAGGGCCCAACCCCAAATGGAACAGTCAACTCCAGGGCAGGAAGTCCTAAGTCAGGGAAACCTCCATGTCCGCAGATGCCAAGGATTTCTTGGTTTGACTGCACATGCTCAGAGCAGAGAACTTGTTTCCGCCCAAAGGAGGAAGTTTGAGTGAAGCTTTGCTGTGCTGTGTTACGGTGCTTCCTACTAGGCTTAAGGTAATGAGCAGTGCTTCCAGGCATGGGATTCATATTTTGGTTTAGGCTCTTCCAAGTCAGGTACAACCAGGCTGGGTGGTGGCTGCAGCATTTAGAGGAGGAGCCGACCTGCATCATAACTGGAGGGAGAAAAAGGAGGGCAGTGCCAGCTGGCCAAGAGCACTGACCTAGTTAGTATGACTGGTCTTCCTACAATGACCTTAGTAGGTTTACTTCTTTTTTGTTTTGAACTAAAGAAATATTAACATCTGTATATCTGCCACCCAGAACTGACCATTAACATTTAGCCAAATTTCTTTTTAGAATTTAAAAAAACAATTACAATTTTATAGTTTATTCTTCTCCATCCCCAGGTCCCTTCAGCTCTTCCACACCCCATCAAAAACATTGACACCAACCAATATCACACATTTTTTATCCTTCTAGTTCATTTAAGTGTGTCCATAGCTATACCGAGCCCTGTAATATTGTTCTCTAAAATGCCCTAAATAGTATACTGTACAAATATCATCACACTTGCTCTTTCATTCAGGACATTTAACATCTATCCAGTTAATATATAGATCTAATAAATTCATGTGAACTACTACACCTGCCCACTGCACAGCTAGATGCTTTATTTATATATTCCCTTACTGGTTGGCCATTTCCCCCCACCCCCATTATGCCAATTTTCCCCAGCTTTCAATACTGTAACTTTCCTGGTATATGTTTCATTGTGCAGGTGTGAGCTTCTAAATACCTAGAAATAAAATTCCTGGGCCACAGGGTATGCTTATTTTCTACTTTACTAAATATTGCTGAATTGCTCTCCAAAGTGGTTATAACCATTTACAATAACCAGTATGTCAGCTCTTGCCTTACCACCCCTTCGCCAACATTTGATACCACCTGATGGGTAACTTTTGTTAGTCTGCTCTCTAAAATAATAAAAGAGGGATATTAGATATCAAGTCTTTACCTCCCTACATTTTACCTAGATCAAAACTCCAGAGCTTCTCCAAAATGTGCACCATTTTGTCTCATACCAAACTGACTCAGCTGACTCATACCTGAGACAGGAGAGACACCCGTAGTCTTAAAGTGAAAGAAATATTATTTCTCTGTAGGTTAATTAAAGATGTTTAGAAGGGATGGGGCTTCTTTCAGAAAAATTTTTGGACTGTATCAGCTAACCTGTCTCATACTCAGAAATGCTATGACCAGCAACCTCACTGCCCTATCACAGTGGGGTCCTGGCATCTCCCCACCACAGCCCCTGCCTGACTTCCAAATACAGCTTTCTGACATCAGGAAAGAGGCTTAGAGCGCCAGAGCTTTGCCTGTGGTGAGAAGTGGGGGAGGTTAGTCTCAGAGGCCACCAGAGGTACTGCAGTCTCGCTCTCCTACGTGCAGACTGGCACAAACCTCTGCAGGGGTGGAGCAGCACTGCTCAGTGGCCCAGCCCAGGCTGCACTGTACCACCAACCACCCACTTTGGCTCACCTTTCCCCAAAAAGCTTCTTTGACAAAGTTCCGAAGAAGCAGACTATTCATTTATTTAGTCTAAGGTTGCCTCTCGGAGAATGTATAGTGGCATTAAGAATGGTCTTCATTTAGCTCTATCCCAATCTGTACCAGAATGTGATGCTTAAAGTGATGACTCAAGGTACTATAAGACCTTTTACCAAATAAATCACTTATACATCTCACAAGATTGTAAGAAAACTCTGCTCACATTCTTGTGGTGTGCCAGTCAATTGGATTTCAATGTGGATCCTCAAAATGATTCAGAAATAACAATAGTATCAAATGAGTCACTTTCCCCACCTTGATCTCAGCCTTAGCTCTGGGTCAGAATAACACCTCTTGGCATGTCTTCATAAAAGCTGAAGCAAAATAGATTAAAACTTATGTAGTATGAGGGTTTTTTTTTAAAATATATTTTTATTGATTTCAGAGAGGAAGAGGTAGACAGAAACATCAATGATGAGAGAGAATCATTGATCGGCTGCCTCCTGCATGCCCCCTACTGGGGATTGAGCCTGCAACCCAGCATGTGCCCTTGGCTGGAATCGAACCTGGGACCCTTCAGTCCTCAGGCCTACGCTCTATCCACTGAGCCAAACCAGCTAGGGCTAGTATGAGTTTTTAATGCAAGAGTGGCATTTTTTCTACCTTCCAACTCACAACCATTTCCTCATTTCTTCCATTGCCTCAACATTAAGAAATAAACAGTTTTAAAAAATGAAATGGTTTTTCCTACGACTCCACATCCATGTCCCAACATTCAAGGCACAGAAATAACTCCCATAACGTGCTAGCTGTTTGGAGTCACAGCTACCCAATTTGCCAAATCACTGAGGGTACATTTCTTAAAGACCCACTAATGCTCTTGGTTAAACTGTAAATTCAACACTAAATTTACTTCTAATGCAGTGATTAAAATGAGAGCGGCTGTAATAGACAGGAAGAGACTAAGGTCCTTATCTTCTGGCTCAAATCCAGTTAACTCAGAAATGAGTTCAAGGACATTCTTCCACGTCTTATTCATGTCTACTACAACCCTTATCTCATGAGGTTGCCACACCCACCACAGAAGGCTCTGGAATGCAGATGCACAAACTGGGTATAGGTGTCTACTGCACTGCACTTCTGCTCTTAGAACAGTACTGAGCCTGGGGACCTGGACCAACCATTTTTCACTTAGCTGAGATATTTTTAACTAGGAAATGCATGTTTCATTATTTGACTCACTGAAAGGGGAGAGGGGACTTTTTAAACCTGCAAAGATCACAATATAGTTTTCCACTCACCCAACGAAGAGAATTCTCTCAAAAGCAGTTAAATTGAAAGGTTGAGTCATCTTCCCGGAAGAGCCTCCCCGCCCCACCCCCAAAGATGCTGTTAACATACCAGACCTTCTGAACAGCCCCACTGTATTCCCAGCAGCATCCTTGAATAACCAGAGGTCAAATTATTTGCTAACAATGCTACAGAGTGGGAGTCCTGACCTAGGCCCTCCTATTACACTAGGGAGTGGCCACACCTCCAGTACAGCCAGGAGGGGGCTACTGCCATCCTAATTTCACACTTACTAGCTGGCTGGGCAATTCCTAGAATCTAGGCAGATGGGAGTAGACGGTAAAGATTTCAGTCTTGGGGTTGCAAATTTGTTTATTATAGCCAAACATTAAAGACTGAAATCCCCCACCCCCTTGCCTTTTTGTCTAGAGGTCCTTATTCTCAGGAGACCAAAAAACAAGTTGCAAATGGAGAGTTTCAAAGTAACGCCGTTAGTTACTTTGTAAACACTGTACCAGGATCCCTGAGGAGATATCTGGCATTTAGAGACTCCCAAGGATAACTATGAACTGTGTATGGGGATGGCATAAAGATGAGCCTTCATGCCCAATTATGTATTAATTTGTTCAGTGACTAAAAAGTATACATTTGGAGGCATTTCTTTTTGAGATCTCATCATAGATTAGACACTGCACTGACTGTTCAACGTGATGTGTGTGTGTCTAAAAACCAGTCTTTCCAACAATCAGGAGAAAAATGTTACTCCAGGTTTCCACAGGGAAAAACTGAGCTCCTGAGGCCGAATTCCTTTCATTATTTTTATCAGTATGTTAATGAGTCAAACCTACTCTTAAAAGCCTGCTGACAACTTCCCAATGCCTCTATCCATCAGGCTCTCTGGTACTAGAGAGGACTAATATCCTGTTTTGAAGACATGCATAAGAAGCCAAGGGTACCTTTCCATGACCTTGCCTTTAAATAACCTTCAGACCATAAGGTGCTTTCCTACTTATTCAAACTCAGTGTGATGCCACCTTGTGAGGCCTCCTGGCACCCGCCACCCCTTTCCCCAAGCAGGAAAGGCGTACCTTCCTCACCACACTAACCAGTGATAACTTCTCTAGTAAGATTCTGAACACTGGCCCTAGCCTGTTTGGCTCAGTAGATAGAGCGTAGGCCTGCGGACTGAACGGTCCCAGGTTCGATTCTGGTCAAGGTCATGTACCTTGGTTGCGGGCACATCCCCAGTGGAAGGTGTGCAGGAGGCAGCTGATAGATGTTTCTAACTCTCTCCCTTCCTCTGTAAAAAAATCAATATAATATGTATTTTTTTAAAAAGATTGTGAACACTGTGGTCTATGACCGATCTAGTCATCCCTTTCCCCCAAACAACTCCTATCACACACAGTTTTTATTGAGTGAACGCGGTCCGTGGTGCCAAGCCCACACCTACTCTATCCCACCCAGCGTTACACAATCGGGGAGCATCTGTTAAGCAACGGGAAGCAAAGGCGTGGCCTCCGCGCCGCCTGCGCGGCAGAATGAGCTGCAGGTGAGGCTTGGCGGTAACCCGAGTCGGGCCGCTGAGCGGGTCCCAGACGCCGGCCGCTACGTGCAGCCTCACCGCGGCGGGATCGAGCTCCGCGACGCTCTCGCGGGCGTTCGCAGCGCCGCGGCCACCCCCATCGAATCTGGGGCGTCCCAGGAGCATCCACCCTTTATTCTCCTGAGGCGGGGAAGGTCACAGGTTACATAACCCGGGCCACCGCTGCATCCCGGCCGCACCCGGGCCAAACCTGCCCATCGCAGAACCTGCACTTCAGGCGGTGACCGGGCCATGCGCCCGGGGCTCCAGGAGAGCCCGAGACGGATGCGTGATGGAGAAGGGACTGGACAGAGATGGGGGCGGGGAGTAGACGGACGTGACCAGAACGGAGTGGGAGGGGCGAGGACCGCGCGGCACGCAGAACAGAGATGCGGAGGAGCAGACGTAACCGGAATGGAGGGGAGGGGCGAGAAGCGGAGCATGAATGGGGTAGGGGTGGGTATGCAGAGGGCACAAGGACCTGAGTGGGGAAGAACGGGGGGATGGGAGCTAGAGGACCTTCATGGAGAGGTTACAAGGAAAGCATCAGAATGAAGGGGTAACGGGCAGGTTGAAGATGAGGAGGCGAAAGGAATCGTATTAAGGGGAAAGGGGAGGAGGCGAGCAAGGGAGCGGGAGGGGGAGAGGAAGAGGGGAGCAGATTAGGAGGGAAAGTGGGTAGGCGAAGATGGGGCCAGAATTAGAGTAGGGATTGAGGCAGGAAAGGGGCTGGCTGACCCATCTGACTTTGGAAGAAACGGGAGCTGGTGGCTTTGCTTTGAAGAACAGGCCCTGGGTGCGAGCAGCTTCTCCACGCCCCCAACCCAACCAGGTCCAAGATGCCCAGGATCCAACGCCGCCGTAGAATGGGTGCCAGGAATCCGCACTAGCCGGGCCGACGGGGTCCAGGTGGGCACGCATGGCGCAACCTCTGCTCCCGCTCACCTCTAGCGTGGTCCGGCTGGAGCTACTGCTGGGACGTTCGGAGGCTCCGGAGGCGTCACTGCTCTGCGGACTCTACTGTCTCCACCTCAAGGTTATCCCGACAGTAGGGCCGCCGCAATCCTTCCGCCGCCCCGCCCCCGACCCAATCCTGGCTTCCCGCTTGCCCGGCCCGCCCTTCTACGTGCTCACAGGGAGCAGTCACTTCAGAAGGAAGTGCCGCAAGGCCGGAACGGGGCTGCAGGTTGCCCTTTAGGGGAGGACTATATTCTGTGGCGGAAGGACACCCTACATTGACTCACGGTGACGCTCGGTGGAGGCCAATGAGGAAGCGAAGAGGCGGCAGGATCCGCCCTCGGAGCCCCGCAGACCTCCCCCCCCCACCCCCAGTCCCTCGGGCGCCTGGCCACCTGTTGCCGCCCATTAACGCGTTAGAGGAGGGCTCCTCCCCTGACCTCGGTCCAGGCCACCCTGATGCCCTGGCCTATTGGGGCGGTACCCAGATTTAGGGGTCCCCCGGCAGCATTCCCTCAGCGCCGCCCCACCCCTCCGGATGCCCACCCTAATGCACACCTCGGGGACTGAGCTGAAGAGGAGGTTAGGGAGCCTGAGATGGGATCAGAAGGTGGGGAGAGTTGGAGATCCGTGGCTGGTTGGAGGTTGGGCCCTCCTTTGGGGCGCTCGGACTCGGGAGTGGGGGTAGGGAGAACTGGGGAGGGTGCAATGTACTTGGAGCGCGAGCGCAAGGCCCTTCTGTTCTTAGGGTTAGGAAGGACAAATTGGGGCCATGTGAATACTTTAGTAGGGCTGAAATCCCTGAGAGTAGAAATCCTATAGAAGGTATTAATATTAGTGCAGAACTGACCATCAGGAAATACTAAGTCAGAATATGAAAGTCAATGATCTTTGCTGGAGTCAGCACTTCTGTTTTCAATATTTATATCAATATTGTTTTTTACATTTTCTCCAAGGCATTTTCCAGTTTCTCAGTAATTAGCTACCAACCAGTGATAATAGAAGTTGTATCAGTGAAACAAATGTAAACCCTTGCCTTTATTCAGCGAAGTTTTGAGAGCAGATACAATGTTGCTTCATTAAAAATCGTTTAAAAGACTCTTCTTTTAGGTTCTTTGCTTTTCCTGGAAAATTAAGACCAATGGGTGTGACCTGCTCAGGCAGACACTGCCTGCAGCTGAATCACAGGCCTTCATTCTGCTTTCCGTTAACTCAGATAAGCTGGAAGGAAAAAGTGAACCCAAAAGTAAATTTCTGTTTGGGATAAAATCTTTTAATTTCTTCTGTGAGCATATTTGGGTCCTTTAGTTGAAGACAGGAAGTAAATGCTTGTTTATTGAAGTGGTGAGAGCACATGAAGTTGTTGAAAAGGCCATGCCCTACCAGGAGAATCATATTCTTCCCTATTCAGAGAAAGAGGAATGGCATAAATGGCCCTCTTTGGCTCCTTAGATAAGTACAGTGGTGGACAGCACTGGAGATATGGGGGATAGTGATCTGGTCAATGTTGTACTATGTTGCATTTTGAAGTTCTAAGTCTAGATATACAGTGGGACCTTGGTTCTTGAATATAATTCGTTCTGGAAGGCTGTTCAAGAAGTGATGTGTTCGAAAACCAAATCATTTTTTCCCATCAGAAATAATGCAACTTGAATTAACCCTTTCCAGACCCACAAATGATTCCCTGTTTTTAACCTTTCTTATATAGTGTTTAATCTATAAATAAACACTTCTTTTCTTAAATTTATCAAACCTCCCCCTACTAGCTTTAAATGAAGTTCTTTCAGCACATGTTCCAGGGGTGTCTTTCAGCATGCAGCATCTTTGTTTGCTCGTATATCACTGCCTTTGAAATGCTGTCAGTCTGCTTTTGGATAAAAATGTTTTTCTAGCACTGGCTGGTTTGGCTCAGTGGATAGAGCGTTGGACTGGGGACTGAAGGGTCCGAGGTTCAGTTCCTGGTTTGGGGCTCCATCCCCAGTTGGGGACGTGCAGGAGGCAGCCAATCAATGTTTCTCATCATTGATTTTTCTATCTCTCTCTCCCTCTCCCTTCCTCTCTGAAATCAACAAAAATAATTTTAAAAAGTGTTTTTCCAAATCTATAACAGTTTTTCTACGTCTTCAATTGCATATGGTCATTGTTTCTTTCACACCCTTAGCAACATTAGCACTCTTGATGGCCTCCTTATGTTTTAAAATTGTGCTAGCAACAAAATTTCTCCAGCAACAAAAGCATTCTCTCCTTTGTCCAGACAGATGCTGTCTTGCTGAGGTATCAGCAAGAAAAGGTTGTCAGGTCAAAAACCAAAACAGAAGTTTGGTTCAACAACCGAGACATTTTTGCTGTGAACAACTTGGTTGAGATTAAAGATGTTCAAGAACCGAAGTTTGACTGTATTTCCAAGATTGAAATACACATTTATTAAACTAGAGAGTTGGTTGCAAACTATTTTTTTTAAACTTTTTTTTTTTCTAAATATATTTTATTGATATTTTACAGAGAGGAAGGAAGAGGGATAGAGAGCTAGAAACATCGATCAGCCGCCTCCTGCACACCTCCCACTGGGGATGTGCCTGCAACTAATGTACATGCCCTTGACCGGAATCGAACCCGGGACCCCTCAGTCCGCAGGCCGACGCTCTATCCACTGAGACAAACCGGTTTTGGCAGGTTGCAAACTATTGGTTATAGATGTTGATCATCCATCAGTTATAAAAATGCTGTCCATGACTCTGGCAGAGATAAATCCAGAATATCCTTGCTCACATTAGATGCATAGAGAAAAATTTGTCACATTGAGTTTAAGTTGATCGTCATTTTGCTGAAAAGCAGCATAGTATAGAAGCTTGTGTTTCGTCGTCATATCTTAGTTTCAATTTCATTCACTAGCCCTATGACTATATCCTGGAATTTAATGTGTAAGAGTCCAGTTCCTTAAAAGTAAACTGAGCCCTGACCTGTTTGGCTCAGTGGATGGAGCATCGGCCTGCGGACTGAAGGGTCCCGGGTTCGATTCCGGTCAGGGGCATGTGTTTTGGATGCAGGCACATCCCCGGTAAGGGGTGTGCGGGAGGCGGCTGATTGATGTTTCTCTCTCATTGATGTTTTTTTTTTTTTTTTTTCTCATTGATGTTTTTGACTCTCTGTCCCTCTCCCTTCCTCTCTGTAAAAAATCAATAAAATAGCCGAAACCGGTTTGGCTCAGTGGATATAGCGTTGGCCTGCGGACTGAAGGGTCCCGGGTTCGATTCCGGTTGGGGGCACATACCTTGGTTGTGGGCACATCCCCAGTGGGAGGTGTGCAAGAGGCAGCTGATCGATGTTTCTCTCTCATCGATGTTTCTAACTCTCTATCCCTCTCTCTTCCTCTCTGTAAAAAATTCAATAAACTATAAAAAAAAAATAAATAAAAAAAAAATAAAAAATCAATAAAATATATTTTTTAAAAAAAGTAAACTGAACAATGGACAGGCAGTAGGGGGGTGAGGACATGTGCTGGGGGTTGGGAGCGGCCGGGGAGAGGTCAATGGGGGAAAAAGGAGATTCCTGTAATATTTTAAACCAGCGGTCATCAACCTTTCGGACCTCACGAACCACCAGTGGTCGGCGGACCAGCAGTTGGCAACTGCTACTTTAAACAATAAAGAATTTAAATTAAAAAAAGAAAAGAAAATTTTTTTAAAAAGTAAACTGAAGACAATTCCTGCTTCATAGGATGGGGTTTGATCAGATAATGTCAGCACAAGGCATCCTCTTTCTTTGGGAATTGACTTGTTCGGGAGGGTTGTTCTTTGACTGGTGCCAGGACATCTTTCTGAATCCAAATAACTCAGTGTGCTTTTCTATTGGCCATCCTCCTGAATCTTCTATCAACCCAGCAACAAGTAATCCCAGGATTACAGGAAACTGGAAAGCTGAGGAAAGACAGACTCTCCTGGAGGCCAGGCCCCTCTCCCTAGAGCCAGTCCTTCCACTGTGCTCCTTGATCTAGCAGGATGGGAGGGGTAGCCACTAGATTCACTGGCCTGGGTTGTAAATGAGATATAGATTGCTGTTGCCTGTTTGGGTTCTGGGCCACAGAACCACATAATCTGGAGTTTAATATATATTTTATTGATTTTTTACAGAGAGGAAGGGAGAGAGATAGAGAGTTAGAAACATCGACAAGAGAGAAACATGGATCAGCTGCCTCCTGCACACTCCCCACTGGGGATGTGCCCGCAACCAAGGTACATGCCCTTGACCGGAATCGAACCTGGGACCCTTGAGTCCGCAGGCCGACGCTCTATCCACTGAGCCAAACCGGTTAGGGCATAATCTGGAGTTTAATGGTTTAAGTCTCAAAGGCCATTTGGAGTTCCTGGTGGGGTAGGTGTGTCAGCAAACGATACTAGATCCAATCTTGGAGCCCAAAGATGAGCTTTGGCCCTAGTTACAGGCTTTACCATTATGTGATCTGTTGGCCTCTACCCGAAACAGCAATATTATTTCTCTCTCAGTACAATACAGATTTCCAGAGCAGCCTATAGGCCCTGAATGTCAGGTTTAAAGCAGAAGTGTTTTAACTTTGGATTTTATGTGCCCTTTCCAGAGCCAGACCAAGTAGACATTTACATTTATTCTATGTCTTCCTTCAGACTCCCAAGATCTCTTCAGGCCCACCAGGGTAGCACAAAATCTTAATTCCAGAGTTCCCTCCAGAAAATCCTAGATGGAAGAGAAAGTTGGCCTTTTGGAGTTAAGGATAAAGAGAGAACAGGTTGTCTGTGAAAGAGAAGGTTTCATGGAGGAAGAGATGGAGGGTTAGTCAGGACAGAAATGGGTATACGAAGGCCATTCCAGGGGAAAGAAACAGTAAAGAACGTTTTCTGAATGCAATCATATATCTGGTACCCCCTTGAAGAAATGCCCCATCAGCACTTAGAAGCAAGAGGGAAGAAGCAGAAATACTGCTTCAGCCAACATGACCCTGTCAGCTGAAGTAACCACCAGCAATCTTTTTTCTGGTCCAGGACTGCTAGGGCTCATAGGACAAGCCTCCTTAGGGCAGGTTAACCTGTCCACCAAACCACTCCCTTGGAGGCCCTTTTCCCTACAAGTGTAGCCAGAACTCAGGCTCCCTAAGATGCAAATATAAGCAGATCCCATCTCCCAAAAGTAATCAAGATTTGGAGGACCGACCAAGAAAGGCATCAGTGAACAATGGATCAAATGCCCCCTTCCCCAGGAAGTTCTGTTGCAAATCAACCAAAGTCTGCCTTTTCCTTGGCACCTTGCTTCTGTTAGGGGCAAAGATAGAATACTGGGGACTAGCTATGGTTATGGGAAATATTAATCATGCTCCCTTAACCATGATTGCCTTGTGTTGGTTAAAGAAGGGACATTCTGACCTGGCTGGGAGTTATATGCCCCTAGGACCTGGGAATCAACCTTGGAACCATTCTCATTCAGGAACTGCCTATTATCATGGAAAGATTAACAACCTTGTTGCCCAACCAATGGAGTCCCACCCCAGCCTCCTACTTCCCCATGCCTGTACTCCCTACTTCCCCATATAATCTTTGTCCTACCCTATATAAGCAGCTGGCTTATGGGGGGCTGCAGAGCAGATTTTTGTGGATGACCTGCTGCTCTCCCACACTGCCGGCAGTATTGTAATAAACACTCATACATGATTCAACCCTGTCTCTGCTTAATTGGCTCAAGTAGTAACAGGCAGCACAGACCCACTGATTGTCCAGTTACACTTCCAGTCTCCACCTCCCTACTCACTGGCTACCAGCTAACCTGACCCACTTAGCCCAAAAATGACAGCTAGGATTAAGGAGACTTTGGTCCCTCTACTAGATAAAATAATTTTGGTAGACAAGCTTTAATTTAGGGTGGTATATTTGGCCTCATTGCAGGGGGTCCTGAAATATATATGAAAAGTCCTATACTCCAGAGAGAATGATGCCCTTTCAAATGAATTAAGCCCGGCCGGGATTGCTCAGTGGTTGAGCGTCAACCTATAAACCAGGAGGTCACGGTTCGATCCCTAGTCTGGGAACATGCCCAGATTGTGGGCTCGATCCCCAGTGTGGGGTGTGTGCAGAGGCAGCCCATCGATGATTCTCTCTCATCATTGATGTTTCTATTTCTCTCTCCTCCCTTCCTCTCTGAAACCAATAAAAATATATTATAAACAACAAAAACATAATGAATTAAGCCTACTTTATTCCCACCCTTTTTGGGAAGAGGGCTCTGGGAGAATTCTGTGACCATGAATTCCTTCCCATCACTCCTAAATTGGGGCCAGAGCTGAGACATTTTCCTAACCTCCAGCTCAGAATTCATCCTGTGAGAGCTGGTAAGTAACCCAGTTATGACTCAGCACCAGACTCTTCCCTTCCTCTCCCCACAGGCTAGAATGAAAGGCAGAATCAAGCAGGAGGCTCCTCCCCTGTGGATGGCTACATCCTCACCACAAACTGAGTCATGGCCAAACCCTACACGGATGGAAAATCATCATGAGAGGGAAAGAGAAAGTTAAGCTCCTAGGGTTTTTGAGTTCTCAGTCCAGTAATCACAACCATCTACTCTCCACCTGGAATTGATTGAGGAAAATAGTTCTTTTCCTGGCCCTGGGCCCTATCCCTAACGAAGCATATCCAGGTCTCATGAAGTAGGGCTGCTTGAACCCAGGACTATATGAAAGGTAGGAGGCCACTGTCAACCTCTCTGTGCAGTATTAGTAATAGCCTTGGCCTTTGTGAAGGACAATGTCTTGCTCAAACCTGGGTTTCACACCCCCCTCCTCCAAGGTAGCCAGGTGTGGGTGGGGGAAGGGGCAATATTCCCCGAACTCCTCCTCCAGGCTGTGGGAGGATTCCACTCTAGAAACTCATGGCCACATTTAGCAAGTTCCCCTGCAATAAAGGCATTCTTGTTATAGGGTTTTAATCAGATTTATTTTATACCATACAGGTTTTAAATTTTTTTTAGCTATGATTATGTATGGCTTTCAAACACTAAAATGGGATACAGTAAGTCTTCACTTAATGTTATCAGTAGCTTTCTGTGACTTTAAGGTCTAGCATGCAAGTAGACCAATTTTATCACAGGCTAATTGTTGTAAAAAAAACAGTTAAGTTCCTATGGTATCTCATCAACATCATAAAGACATGTTATTTGAGGACTTGCTGTACTTAATTTCATTATAATTTTTTGGCCAAAAAAAAAAAAAGGATCATCATGCACATTTTAAAAAAGCCAGACACCCATGAGACTAGCTTAGGTATTTGCATTTCTCAGGTAACATACCCTATCTGTTCATTACTTCTCATTTCATCATTTACTAGTGCTTGCTCTGTCAAGAAAAATAAGAAATGCTTATAGCCCAGCCAGTGTGGCTCAGTAGTTGAGCATCAAACTATGAACCAGGAGGTCACAGTTCAATTCTGGTCAGGGCACATGCCAGAGGTTTCGGGCTCGATCCCCAGTAGGGGGTGTGTGGGAGGCAGCCAATTGATTATTTTCTCTCGTCAATGTTTTTTCTCTCTTTCTCTCTCCCTCTTATTTCCTCTTTGAAATCAATAAAAAATATTTTTTTCAAAAAGAAATGCTTGAAAATAGAGCAAAAAATGTTGTTATGCCATTTGAGTAGACAAGCACCTAGGTGCAGTTGCTGGAATACCAGTGGGAGCAGTTTGAGAACCTCAGGGAGTGTAAAAGAATGGTTAACAGCTTAGATTCTGGAGTTGGGCAGATCTGATTAAAGACCCTGCATTGCCACTAACTAGCTATGAGAATTAGACACATTAAGATCTCTAGAGAAAACCTCTCTTCCACCTTTTGTTGTCAGGATTAAATGAAAACATTTGTAAAATTTGAAAGGCTATCTAGTATAAAACCAGAACAGCAGTTTTGGAGTCAGGTTGCTTGTCCGTCAATAGCTGTGCAACATGGGCAAATCACTATCTTCTGTGCCTCTATTTTCTCATCTACAAAATGGGGATAATGGCACCTACTTTATAGGCTTCTTGAGAGAATTATATTAGTCAATACATGTAAAGAGCTTATAATGCCAAGCACATAGTAAGTAAGCCAGTGTTAGCAAATTATTAAAGTGTTTAGGATAACGCCTAGCACCTACCTAGTAAAAACTAAGATGTTAGCTGTCTCTGATACTGTACGGATAAGCTGCAAGGGTCATCCCAGGAGGCAGGAATGTTAATTAGGGTGGGCTCCCTGATGGGGTCATTTACTTAGTGAAGACAGTTTCTGCTAGACCTGAAACCAGAAAGGGGAGAGAGCCTTAGAAGACTTGTAGAGTCAGAATATAGTAGTCTTGATCAAGAACGGGTCAAGAAATAGTTCCTGGGGGGAGAAGGAGGTTTGGACCTTAAGAATGGTACTTCCAAGTGAAGGCAAGTCAGGAACTACAAAGCAGGTAAGGAACCCAGGCAAAGAAGGGTATCTCCAAAGTAGGGTGAAGGTAATGAAAGAAAATAGCTGATCTAGCACTGGATTTGTAAATCAAGAAGCTATAACAACAACAACCACAAAAGCCTATACAGGTAGACCTCATTTTAAAAAATTATTAATTGAATTTATTGGGAGGCAGACCTAGTTTTATTGCACTTCACAGATGTTACCTTTTTATTACAAATTGAAGGCAATATCCTCCATCAGCAAAAAGATTATGCCTTGCTTTATTGCAACAGCTGCTTTGCTGCAATGGCCTGGAATCAAACCCACAGTACCTCCAAGGTATGCTTGTACTTGAAAATGCTTGTTTAAATGCTACTTAAAAAAAAATTTTTCTGTGCTTATATTCCTGTTTTTCTTCATTAATATTTCAAACTATTTATCAATGTCCAACCTGTCTCTTACAACTAAGTGTTGTAGGTACATGGAGCACAAAGGCTAGTAGAGGTTATCAGTGGGAATTTCAACAGGGAGATGGATTTCACTGAAAAATTAGATCTAGAAACAGCAGTTTTCCCTCACCTTGCTGGCTGGCCTTGGATAATCTGAATTTTATTTCATTATGGGAGGTTGCATTTCCTTAGGATCTTTTTATAGATTTCAAGTTAGAGACAAACCCAACTGCCGGCTCTCCCCTACTTCCCTATCCCAAAGAAGTACCTGGGAGGAGGAAGACAATAAGGCCCCAGCCTGAGATACAAACCAAGGGAAAATGGATAGGTTTTGTGCAGAAAGCAGAGGTCCTAATGTGACCTAATTTCCAGAGGAAGGAAATCTGAGCTGCTTTGGCCTTAATGGTCCTTTTAAAACGTGAGGAACAGTTGATCAGTGTTATTGTATTCTATTATCTGTCTTAGTTTGTGTAATCTGCATAACTGTTCATTTCCCTTCTTTATCTAATTGATTAAAATGTTGACAGATCTGTAGTACTCTACACTAGATGAACTCAGCTTTGACTCCACCTAATTTAAATAATCCCAACCCTCATGATATTCCACTCTTCCCGCCCCCTCCCCCCCAACCCTTGGGGGCTTGGGGCTGGTGCTGGGCCAAGGCCAGTCAGACCACAGTGATCATATCCAGTCCACAGCACCTTCCATTTTATTGTTTTATTTACAAACAGGGTGAAATCAACTGGGAATATCAGGGATAGGGGGTCAGTCTGGGCCATCCAAATGTGGAGTGGTTCCTAGGTCAATCTCCACTATGAAGGCCGCCTCTTCTGTCCTTTTCCTGCCCCCTGGTTCCTCAGGGCAGCCTCACTAGCTGCTCCTGAGCCCTTTAATAAGGGCAGATGGATCCTGGGGGAACAGGGGTGGTACGAGGGCTGGGCCCCCTCAGTTTGTATAAACCTGAGTTCCGATCACACGCATGATTTCCTTCTGTATCTTGGGGTCCTGAGTATTAATGTTGGCATCGCCCACCTGACCATCCTCATATCTGCCAAAGAAAGGGCAAGTGTGAGCATAAGAGAGAGAACAATACTAGAAATAATGTCAACCAGGGGAACTGTATTTGGAGGTGGACCATCCTATAAATAAAAACACTTTCTTGGTTCTCCTTAGGGTGGAAGAGATTCAACTTACCTGGTTTCCTCTAAACAGACCCAGATATATAGGCATCCCCAACCTCCAAGGGGAAAGTCCCAGTGCCAGCTGCACTCAGGTAACCAGGGGCAAGTCTAAGATAACAGTAGTCACACGACAGCACACCCCCACCCTCTCTCCTCAGAGTAATCCCCAAGGTACCCTCCTAGACTTACACAAAGAAGAACCGTGTGCAGACATGGTCAGACACAGGGCACACCCAGATGTTCCCATGCTTCTGGAGGTCTTTAGATGTAATGACTGAGAAGAGGGGGTCAGAAGTTATATATATATAATGCTTAGGTCAGAGTCCAGGCAGGGAAGGGAAGACATGATGCTTCAACATCACCCTTGGCTCGATCATGCACCATTAGTTGCACCAAAAAGAAAGGTTGGGCCCAGCAGTGTGACTCAGTGGTTGAGCGTTGATCTATGAACCAGGAGGTCATGATTCGATTCCCAGACAGGGCACATGCCCAAGTTGTGGCCTCAATCCCCAGTGTGGGACATGCAGGAGGCAGCCAATCAATGATTCTCTCTCATCATTTATGTTTCTATCTCTCTCCCTCTCCCTTCCTCTCTGAAATCAATAAAAATATAAAGTGTATATATACTAGGTTGGGGACCTAGAAAAACAGGGACTGGTTGAGCTACTTACCTTCACAAAGTGCTATACAGTTTAGATTCCGACTCTGCAGGAACCTTGACTGAATGGATCGGGTCTGGAAGAGAAAGAGAGCAGGGCCAGGTGGACTGTTATAGAGGCTGGTTTGCTGATGATGGGTGGGATCAGGGATATCCTGGGCTTCCAGCCACCCTCCCCCCGCAAAAAAAACAACAACAACCAGTCTGGATGAGTCCACAGCTTCCATCTTTACAATAACATGTCACTGCATTTTTTCATAAACTCAGTCTCTGTTTTCATAGTTATGACTAAAGCCACTTATGACTGGAAGCATGTTCATCTTAGAATGTACCTGATTCCTTCAAATGATCTTCAAACTACCCACCACCCCCACCATTGTTTTCCCATCCATCTCTGTAACTGAAACTTATCCCAGGAGAAGTGTACTGACTCACTGGAACAGGGCCAAGTATTAATACCTGGGGGATAGTATTCATCCTGTTATATCTCTGGACCAGCTCATCCTTGGAGGGCATCCTGTGCTGTCCTTTTCCCATTCCTGTCATAGAACAACAAAACCAGTTAATTCACCCATTCCTTAATCAAACATTTACTCAAGTGCCTACTGTCAGGCACTGAGCTAGACACTTGGAAATACAGCAGTGAATAAAACAAACAAGACATCTTTCCTCACAAAATTTAGTCTGGTCGAGAGTACTGCAAAGAACAGGTAATTACAAAACAATATGCCAAGTGTTGTGATGGGGACAATAGAGAGCACTGTGTAAGTCAGAGGCAGAGAAGGAACCTCGCCTAGAGGTCTGAAGAAGGCTTCCTGGTGATAGCTAGGGTGAGAACTCTAGGATGAGGAATTTATATGAAGAGGGGGCAATGTTCTGGGCAGAGGTAATAGGATATAGAAGGTTTGGAGTGAAAAAATCAGTATGCCTTAGTTTGTACAGAGTATAGTCAATGGCAGAGGAATGGCAAGAGATGATGTCTAAGAGGTGAGCTAGGATCAGTTCAAGCAGGCCTTGTAGCCATGTTAAGGCAACTAGAGTTCATCCTGAGAACATCAGGGAATCACTGAAGGGTTCTATGATAGGGGAGTAACACATGAAATGAGATGAATGAGGTCCCCAAGACAGTGGTGACATCAGCACTTCAGATCAAATGTCAGGCTGAGTGAAATGTGTAGAGAGGAAGCAAGCAGAGCAAGTCAGATCTGTTCTAATCTCAAAGTTAGATAAAACACTGTGACCAGAGTCTTTCAAGAGAAAAGGGAGAAAGCATAGCAGTTAAGGAATAACTGATTTTCCAGATAATCACAATGGCAAACAACTTGAAGAATCATGCTTCCTTCAGAAAGTCCCCACACTTTAGGAAGTGGTGCCAATTCCCTCGTTTCCACCCTATCTAAATCCATAAATCTTTCACCATCCTTACCTACCAATGAATAATCCTATTTATAACCATTTATGGACTCATTTTGGATTTTTCTTAGATACAAAACAGTGCTTGTGTGCTCCTGCTCCCAACTCTTCTTGCCTGTGATTAGGACTTCAATCTCTATGCTCAGCTTTAACACAAGGCAGCCTTATCACAGACTCTCGTGTGTGTGTGTGTGTGTGTGTGTGTGTGTGTGTGTGTGTGTGTATGAGACTGAGAGGAAGATAGAGAATTATGCTATCATTACAGGCCGTAAGCAGAGCCCTTATCAACCATTCCCTTATCAAACATTCCACCCTGGAACTTTCTATTATTACTAACTCCACTCTGCTTCAATTTTTGGTCTTGTGATAGCCATGGTGCTGCTGTGGGAATGATAACCACTGGACAACATTCTTTACTGATCAGGCTGTAAATTCATCACGCACTCACACTAAAGTCCTATGATAGAATTGTGGCCCGAATATTCAATTCAGGGCCAGGAGAGCTTCAAGACTTTAATGGCTAATTTCTTCCTCTTACAGACACTCACTACGCATTTCCACCTTCTCCATTAGCCTGAACTAGGTTTAGCTCTGCATCTAAACATGACTTCTTAGCCTGGGTATTTCAGTGCAAGATTCTGAGTGTAATTCTTATTTAGGTTATACCCCAGAGCAGTGGTCGGCAAACCGAGGCTCACGAGCCACATGCGGCTCTTTGGCCCCATGAGTGTGGCTCTTCCACAAAATACCACGTGCAGGCGCGCATGTACAGTGCGATTGAAACTTCGTGGCCCATGTGCAGAAGTCGGTTTTTGGCTCTCAAAAGAAATTTCAATTGTTGTACTGTTGATATTTGGCTCTGTTGACTAATGAGTTTGCCGACCACTGCCCCAGAGGATAGAAAAGAACAATTTGATTTCTATGGCTGTTCTTAGAGATGGTCCTTATAATGTAAATCCTGTCCCATCCCAATCCTGTTGCACACTGTCCTGTCCATACTGCCCCAGTGATCTTCAGTCAGTTTCCCAAGACCAGACCTTAAGAACATGATGGCTAGAATAATCCCTGTATGTTCTATGTCTGGCGTATATACTTATTCCAAGTCTCTAAACAGGACTAAATAGATGGAGTTTACTATGTCCTTTCTCACTGGTCCTCATTTTAATGTGCATATTCTGGCCAAGTCATTGAAGGCTCTGCTAGTCAAAGCGATGCTCACTATACTGCTCCCAGAAGGCACCCAATGCTGCTGGCTAAGGATCCTACCCTAAGAACAAAGAAAAGCAGAGCAAAATAGGGTGGAAGGAAACATGCAATAAGATAAAGTTGATCAAATTCTAGAGTTAACTACATTAAGTTGGACACTTGCATACATTCCACCCACTGTTATATAGGCTCAAATATCTATGGGGCCCTCATGGAGTCAGTCATTCAAGCAAAGCCTACCCTGTCAGTCTAATATAATGGTTAGAACACTGTCCCAAAAGTTAGGAGATCTGGATTCCTGTCTTAGCTCTGCTACTCAGCTGTATGACTGCAAAGTCACTTAATATCTCCGAGTTTCAGCATTCTTATCTAAATAATAATAGAGATTGGACAAGATGACCTACAACTCTAATACTAAAATCCTATGGTATTTTGTATATATAGTCAATTGACCTTTTTGAGAAGGATGGTATCATATGATGTTTTTAAGTAATCAGTAAAGTGATGAGAAAGAGAAGAAGTCGGTAAAGACCTGGCTCCATCTGAAAACTAATGGCATTCAGGTACTTAGTGGTAAGCAGAGGCCAGCAACAGAGGGAGAGAATAGGGAGAAAATAGATAGGAAGAAAGAATCTTGTGGGCACTGAGAACCAGGAGAATTTCACTATTTGGAAAATAATAAGAGCTTAATTAGAGGCAAGCTCAGGCTGTGATAAAGATAAAAATTGAGGAACCTAGACAAATAAGCCAAAAAGAATACCCCAACCCCACCCTACTTTAGACACCAGGCACACAGAATGAGATCCATGTACGCATTTAACAAATACTTATTGGGAACTTACCCTGTGCGGATTAATCCTAATATTTGGTTCATGACACACTGTTACATATTTAACTAGAGGTCCGGGGGAGGAAGGGGTCCCTCAGCCCGGCCCGCACCCTCTCGCAGTCTGGGATCCCTTGGGATATGTCCGCCTGCCAGGGAGCAGCCTGAGCCGTCAGTCGGACATCCCCCGAGGGGTCCTTAGCACTGCTGCAGAGGCAGGAGAGGCTCCCGCCACTGCCGCTGTGCTCGCCAGCCATGAGCCCAGCTTCTGGCTGAGTGACGCTCCCCCTGTGGGAGCACACTGACCACCAGAAGGCAGCTTCTGCATTGAGCATCTGCCCCCTGGTGATCAGTGTGTGTCATAGCGGCCAGTTGTTCCACCATTCGATCGATTTGCATATTAACCTTTTGTTATATAGGATAGGACAATGAATATCTTCAGATCCAACCTAAGAACTAAATCTAACAACTAAAACATTACCAATGACTTACATCTATGTGCTGCTATCCTAACCCAACTACCTGCATCCCCTTTGGGAGGTAACCACCATCCTGAAATTTCTTTAGTTTTATCACACACAGAAACATACACGCACATGCCTAATGTTTAATTTTATTTGCTTTTGAACATAAAAAAAAGGTAGCATAGTCTTTTGGGCTTGCCTTTTTCCCCCTCAACTTATTACTAAGATCTTTCCATGATGTTGAATGCCACTGTTCATTCATTCTCATTGCTGAAGAGTCAATCATGAGTATGTATTAAAATGCATGCATTCTCCTAATTTGGGTTATTTCCAAGATTTGCTGTTGCAAACAGTATTGCTTTGAACATTTTTGTACACATCTTTGGATGCACATACACAGGAATGAAAATGCTGGGTCAATGGGATAAAATTTCTCAGCTTTAAATTATCACCAAATTTAACAACTAAGGGTCATACTAATTTTTTTTTTTAATATATTTTATTGATATTTCACAGAGAAGAAGGGACAGGGATAGAGAGCTAGAAACATCGATGAGAGAGAAACATCGATCAGCTGCCTCCTGCACACCTCCCACTGGGGATGTGCCCGCAACCAAGGTACATGCCCTTGACCGGAATCAAACCCGGGACCTTTCAGTCCGCAGGCCGACGCTCTATCCACTGAGCCAAACCGGTTTCGGCTGGGGTCATACTAATTTATATCCCCACTAGAAGCCCAGTGCATGACAGTCATGCACTGGGGAGGGGGTCCCCCTCAGCCTGACCTACACCCTTTTGCAGTCCGGGAGCCCTTGGGGGATGTCCGACTAATGACTTAGGCCTGGTCCCCGCGAGGAGCCTTAGCTGGAGCCTAAGCAGCAGTTGGATATCCTTAGTGCTGCTGGAGGCAGGCCGCTGTGTTCACCAGCCACCAGCACAGCTTGTGGCTGAGCAGCACTCTCCCTGTGGGAGCACACTGACCACCAGGGGGCAGCTCCTGCGTGGAGCGTCTGCCCCCTGGTGTTCCGTGCGTGTCATAGCGACCTGTCCTTCCACTGTTTGGTCATTTGCATATTACCCTTTTATTATATAGGATAAGCAATAAAAGAAATCGTGATGACCAATAACTCTGGTACAATCAGAGGTATTATCAGATTTCTTAATTTTTGCTAATCCATTTGGGTGTTAAAATGGTAAGTCATTTGGTCTTGATTTTACTTAATAGTGGCTGAGCAGCTTTTCACATTTTTTTGTCATTTCTTCAGTGACATACCTGTTCATGTCATCTGCTTATTTTTTAAATCATTTTCATTTTCAATTACAGTTGACATACACCTTTACTTTCAGGTGTACACCCCAGTGACCAGACATTACATAACTTAACTAGTAATCACCCCAATAAATCCTAAACCCATCCAGCACCACACCTAGTTATTAGAATATTACTGACTATACTAGAGGCCCAGTGCACGAAAATTCATGCACTGGGGTGGGGGGTGACCCTCAGCCCAGCCTGCCCCCTCACAGTCCGGGAGCCCTCAGGGGATGTCCTACTGATGGCTTAGGCCCGCTCCCCATGCTGGCCTCCCTCTGCGGGAGGCGACTAGACCAATCAGGGGAAGGTGCCACCCCCACCACCCCACTGCTGCTGCCACTCCTGGCCGTCGTGGCTGCCGGTCCTCCTCGGCCCTAGTAGCTGCTGTGGCTTTGTCCATAAGGATGTCCAGTTTATCTGGTCTAATTAGCATGTTACCCTTTTATTAGTATAGACTAGAGGCCTGGTTCACAAAATTCACGCACGGGGGTGGGGGTGGGGTGGTGTCTCTCAGCCCAGCCTGTACCCTCTCCAATCTGGGACCCCTCAAAGGATGTCTGACTGCCCGTTTAGGCCCAATCCTACCAGGATTGGGCCTAAACGGGCAGTCGGACATCCATCTCACAATCCAGGACTGCTGGCTCCCAACTGCTTGCCTGCCTGCCTTCCTGATTGCCCATAACCGCTTCTGCCTGCCATCCTGATCACCCCCTAACCACTCCCCTGCCAGCCTGATTGATGCCTAACTGCTCCCCTGCCAGCCTGATTGCCCCTAACTGCCCTTCCCTGCAGGTCTGGTCGCCCCCAACTGCCCTCCCCTGCAGGCCTGGTCACCCCTAACTGCCCTCCCCTGCAGGCTTGATCGCCCCCAACTGCCCTCCCTTGCAAGCCTGGTCCCCCCCTCTGCTGTCCTGATCCCTCCCAACTGCCCTCCCCTGCTGGCCATCTTGTGTTGGAGTGATGGTCAATTTCCATATTACTCTTTTATTAGATAGGATTCCCTATGCTGTACTTTACATCCCCATGACTATTCTGTAACAACAGATTTGTACTTCTTAATCACTTCACCTTTTTTGCCATTCTCACAAACCCTCCTCCCATCTGGCAACTAACAAAAAATTATCTGTATCTATGAGGCTGTTCTATTGCTTGTTCATTTTATTTGTAGTTTCAATTGTTGATATGTATTTATCACCATTTTATTGTTCATATTTTTATCTTTTTTTCTTCTTAAAGAAGACCCTTTAACATTTCATGTAAGACTGGTTTGGTGGTGATGAACTCCTTTAGTTTTTCTTGGCTGGTAGCTCTTTATATGTCCATCAATTCTAAATGACAGCTTTACAGGATAGAGTAATGTTGGTTGTAGGTCCTTGCTTTTCATCACTTTGAATATTTCTTGCCACTCCTTTCTGGCCTGCAAAGTTTCTTTTTAAAAAACGTTTTCTTTTAAAAAATGTATCTTTATTGATTTGAGAGAGGGAGAGGTAAAGAGAGAAACCAATGAAAGAAACATCAATTGGCTTCCTCCTGCATGCACCCTACTGGGGATTGAGCCTGCAATCCGGGCATGTGTTCTGACCAGGAATTGAACCATGACTTCCTGGTTCATAGGTCAATGCTCAACCACTAAGCCATGCCGGCTGGGTTGCAAAGTTTCTTTTGAAAAACCAGCTGACAGTCAGTCTTATGGGAGCTCTCCTGTAGGTAACTGCTTTTCTCTTACTGCTCTTAAGATTGTCTTTAACCTTTTGCATTTTAATTATAGCGTGTCTTGCTGTGGATATCTTTGGGTTCATTTTGTTTGGAACTCTGCAATCCCTGGACTTCATGTCTGTTTCCTTCACCAATTTTTTTTAAAAAATATATTTTATTGATTTTTTACAGAGAGGAAGGGAGAGAGATAGTTAGAAACATCGATGAGAGAGAAACATCGATCAGCTGCCCCCTGCACACCTCCCACTGGAGATGTGCCCGCAACCAAGGTACATGCCCTTGACCGGAATAGAACCTGGGACCCTTCAGTCTGCAGGCTGACGCTCTATCCACTGAGCCAAACCGGTTAGGGCTCCTTCACCAATATAAGTTTTCTGTAATTATTTTTTCAAATTTCTTGCTTTCTCTTCTCCTTCCAGCACCCCCATGATGCAAACGTTGGTATGCTTGAAGTTGTCCCAGAGACTCCTTACACTACCCTCATTTTGGGGGGGGGGGTTCTTTTTTCTTGTTCTGATTTTTTTTTCTTGCTTCCTTATATTCCAAGTCGATGATTTGATTTTTTTTTCAAATTTTTATTAAGGTATTATATGTGTACATATCTTACCATTGCCCCCCACCCCCACCCCACTCCCATACATGCCCTCACCCCCCAATGTTTTGCATCCGTTGGTTACTCTTATATGCATGCATACAAGTCCTTCAGTTGATCTCTTATTTCCCCCACCTCTCCCTAACCTTACCACTGTAATTTGACAGTCTGTTTGATGCTTTACTGCCTCTGTAACTATCTTTTTGTTCATCAGTTTATAATGTTTTTCATTATCCCCAAATGAGTGGGATCATGTGGTATTTTTCTTTCATTGACTGGCTTATTTCACTTAGCATAATGTTCTCTAATTCCATCCAAGTGCCTACAAATGGTAGTAATTCCTTCTTTTTTACGGCAGCATAGTATTCCATTGTGTAGATGTACCATAGTTTTCTGATCCAGTCATCTGCTGATGGGCACCTAGGCTGTTTCCAAATCTTAGCTATTGTAAATTGTGCTGCTATGAACATAGGGGTGCATATATCCTTTCTGATTGGTGTTTCTGGTTTCTTAGGATATATTCCTAGGAGTGGGATTACTGGGTCAAATGGGAGTTCCATTTTCAGTTTTTTGAGGAAACTCCATACTGTTCTCCACAGTGGCTGCACCAGTCTGCATTCCCACCAGCAGTGCACGAGGGTTCCTTTTTCTCCGCATCCTCGCCAACACTTGTCGTTTGTTGATTTGTTGATGATAGCCATTCTGACAGGTGTGAGATGGTATCGCATTGTTTTGATTTGCATCTCTCGGATAATTAGTGACTTTGAGCATGTTTTCATGTGTCTCTTGGCCTTCCTTCTGTCTTCTTTCGAAAAGATTCTATTTAGGTCCGTTGCCCATTTTTTTATTGGATCCTTTATCTTCCTTTTATTAAGTTGTATAAGCTGCCTGTAGATGTTGGAAATTAAACCTTTATCAGTGATACCATTTGCAAATATGTTCTCCCATACAGTGGGGTTTCTTGTTGTTTTGTTGATGGTTTCTTTTGCTGTGCAAAAGCTTTTTATTTTGATGTAGTCCCATTTGTTTATTTTCTGTTTGGCTTCCATTGCCCTAGGGGCAGTATCACTGAAAAAGTTCTTTTGGCATATGTCTGAGATTTTGCTGCCTGTGGATTCCTCTAGTATTTTTATGGTTTCCCGTCTTATATTTAAGTCCTGTACCCACTTTGAGTTTATTTTTGTGTATGGTGTAAGTTGGTGATCTACTTTCATTTTTTTGCATGTATCTGTCCAATTTTCCCAACACCATTTATTAAAGAGACTGTCTTGACTCCATTGTATGCTCATGCCTCCTTTGTCAAATATTAAATGCGCATATTGGTTTGGGTCGATATCTGTATTCTCTATTCTGTTCCATTGATCTATATGTCTGTTCTTGTGCCAGTACCAGGCTGTTTTGAGGACAGTGGCTTTGTAATACAGCTTGAAATCTGGTATTGAGATCCCTCCTACTTTATTCTTCTTTCTCAGGATTGCTGTGGCTATTCGGGGTCTGTTTTTATTCCAGATGAATTTTTGGAGAGTTCTTTCTAGGTCTGTGAAATACGCCGTTGGTATTTTAATGGGGAGTGCATTGAATCTATAGATTGCTTTGGGTAGTATGGACATTTTAATGATGTTGATTCTACCAATCCATGAACATGGTATGTTCTTCCATCTGTTTACATCTTCCTCTATCTCTTTTTCAGTGTCCTGTAGTTTTCCACATATAGGTCTTTTACCTCCTTGGTTAGGTTTATTCCTAAGTATCTTAATTTTTTTGGTGCGATGGAAAATGGGATTGCTTTTTTAGTCTCTCTTTCTGTAAGTTCATTGTTGGTGTATAGAAATGCCATAGATTTCTTGGTGTTAATTTTGTATCCTGCTACATTGCCGAATTCATTTATTAAGTCGGTTAGTTTTTTGATGGAGTCTTTCGGGTTTTTTATGTACAATATCATGTCATCTGCAAATAAGGACAGCTTTACTTCTTCTTTTCCAATTTGGATGCCTTTTATTTCTTCTTCTTGTCTAATTGCAATGGCTAATACTTCCAGTACTATGTCAAACAGGAGTGGTGAGAGTGGGCATCCCTGTCTTGTTCCTGTTCTTAGGGGAAATGGTTTTAGTTTTTGCCCATTGAGTATGATGTTAGCTGTGGGTTTATCATATATAGCTTTTATTATGTTGAGGTATGATCCTTCTATTCCCACCTTGTTGAGAGTTTTTATCAAGAAAGGGTGTTGGATTTTGTCAAATGCTTTTTCTGCATCAATTGATATGACTATGTGATTTTTATCTCTCAATTTGTTTATGTGATGTATCACATTTATTGATTTGCGGATATTGAACCATCCTTGCATTCCTGGGATAAACCCTACTTGGTCATGGTGTATGATCTTTCTGATGTACTGCTGGATCCTATTTGCTAGAATTTTATTGAGGATTTTGGCATCTACATTCATGAGGGATATTGGCCTGTAATTCTCCTTCATTGTGTTGTCTTTATCTGGTTTTGGTATTAGGGTGATGCTGGCTTCATAGAAGGAGCTTGGAAGTGTTCCTTCCTCTTGAATTTTTTGGAATAGTCTGAGGAGGATAGGTTTTAGTTCTTCCTTGAATGTTTGGTAGAACTCTCCTGTGAAGCCGTCTGGCCCCGGGCTTTTGTTTGCCGGAAGCTCTTTGATGACTGCTTCAATTTCTTCTATAGTTACTGGCATGTTGAGCT
Organism: Plecotus auritus; assembly: GCF_963455305.1. Lineage (NCBI taxonomy): Eukaryota > Metazoa > Chordata > Mammalia > Chiroptera > Vespertilionidae > Plecotus > Plecotus auritus. The sequence continues at coordinate 121,961,714 of NC_137770.1, read as the reverse complement.
GTTTAGATTCTTCCTGATTGAGTTTTGGAAGGTTATATTTTTCTAGGAATATGTCCATTTCCTCCAGGTTGTCCAGTTTGTTGGAATAGAGTTGTTCGTAGTATTTTTTAACAATCCTTTGTATTTCGGCGGGATCTGTTGTTATTTCACCTCTTTCATTTCTGATCTTATTTGGGTCCTCTCTCTTTGCTTCTTGGTGAGCCTGGCTAGAGGTTCATCAATCTTGTTTATCCTTTCAAAGAACCAGCTCTTGGTTTTGTTGATCTTTTGTATTGTTTCTTTGGTCTCTATGTCGTTTATCTCTGCTCTGATCTTTATTATTTCCTTCCTTCTGCTTACACTGGGCTTTTCTTGTTGCTCTTTTTCTAACTCTTTGAGTTGTTGGGTTAGGTAATTTATTACCCCTGTTTCTTGTTTTTTGCAGTAAGCTTGTAGAGCTATGAACTTCCCTCTCAAGACTGCTTTCGCTGTGTCCCATAGATTTTGGATTGTAGTGTTTTCATTGTCATTTGTTGTCATGATGTTTATTTCTTCTTTGATCTCTCTGGTAACCCAGTCATGGTTTAATAGCATGCTGTTAAGTCTCCATGTTGTTTGATTTCTTTGGGTTGTTTTTATTGTAGTTGATTTCCAGTTTTATGCCACTGTGGTCTGAGAAGATGCTTGATATGATTTCTATCTTCTTGAATTTGAAGAGACTTTGCCTATGTCCCAACATATGGTCTATCTTTGAAAATGACCCATGTGCACTTGAGAAGAATGTATATTCTGTGGCTTTGGGGTGAAATGTTCTGAAGATGTCAATTAATTCCATCTGGTCTAGTGAGTCATTTAGGATTGATGTTTCTTTGCTGATTTTTTGTTTAGAGGATTTGTCCAATGGTGATAGTGGGGTATTAAAGTCTCCTACTATGATTGTATTGCTGTCAATCTCTCCCTTGACATCCTCCAGGAGTTTTTTTTATGTATTTGGGTGCTCCTGTATTGGGTGCATATATGTTTACCAGAGTTATTTCTTCTTGTTGGATTGCTCCCTTTAGTATTATGAAATGGCCTTCCTTATCTCTTGTTATGTCCTTCAGTTTGAGATCTAATTTGTCAGAAATAAGTATTGCTACCCCAGCTTTTTTTCAGTTCCATTTGCCTGGAAAACCTTTTTCCATCCCTTCACCCTCAGTCTGTGTGCGTCTTTTTTTCTGAGGTGGGTTTCTTGTAGACAGCAGATATATGGGTCGTGTTTTCTTATCCAATCTGTTACCCTATGTCTTTTGATTGGGGCATTTAATCCATTTACATTTAAAGTTATTATTGATAGGTACTTATTTGTCGCCATTCCTATTCTTTACCCCTGTGTTACTTCTTCGCTTCCTGTTTCTTTCTTTCTTTCTTTCTTTTTTTTTTTTACAGCAGACCCTTTAGCATTTCTTGCATTGCTGGTTTGGTGGTAATAAATTCCCTTAGTCCTTTTTTGTCTGTGAAGCTCCTGATTTCACCTTCAATTTTGATTGACAGCCTTGCTGGGTACAGTATTATTGGATTCAGACCCTTCCTTTCATGACTTTGTATATTTCATTCCATTCCCTTCTGGCCTGATGAGTTTCTGTTGAGAAATCAGTTGCTAGTCTGATGGGGGTTCCTTTGTATGTAACTTTCTGTCTCTCTCTTGCTGCTTTTAAGATTCTTACTTTGTCGTTGGTGTTTGCCAATTTAATTATAATGTGCCTTGGCGTCGGTCTTTTGGGGTTCATTTTGCTTGGGACTCTGTGAGCTTCTTGGATTTGTGTGGGTTTTTTCTTCCCTATATCAGGGAAATTTTCTGTCATTATTTCTTCAAAGAGGTTTTCTTTTTTTAAATATATTTTATTGATTTTTTACAGAGAGGAAGGAAGAGGGATAGTCAGAAACATCGATGAGAAACATCGATCAGCTGCCTCTTGCACACCCCCTACTGGGGATGTGCCCGCAACCAAGTTACATGCCCTTGACCGGAATCGAACCCGGGACCTCCCAGTCCGCAGGCCGACACTCTATCCACTGAGCCAAACCGGTTTTGGCTCAAAGAGGTTTTCTATTCCTTGCTCAGCTTCCTTTCCTTCTGGAACCCCTATTATGCGGATGTTGTTTTGTTTCGTGTTGTCCCAAAGTTCCCTTAGACTCTCCTCCTGCCTTTTAATTTTTTTTTTTCTAGAAGTTGCTCTACTTGTGTATTTTTTTTCCATCTTGTCTTCTAGCTCACTGATGCGGTCCTCTGCTTCTTCTAGTCTACTCTTGATGCTTTCTATTGAGTTCTTTACAGCAGCGATGTCATTTTTCATTTCTTCTTGGTTCTTCTTCATTTCCTCTTGGTTCTTGCTCATATTGTCGAATTTGTCTTCCATTCTTTTCAGCCACCTTATGACCATTTCTCTGAATTCTTTTTCTGGAAGGTTGCTTGCCTCCATTTCGTTTACTTCCTTTTCTGGTGCTGCCTGCTTTTCTTTCATATGCGGGCTGCTTCTTTGTCTCCCCATGGTCTCTCTTCTCTGGGTGTCTGGTTATGTAGTTCTCTCTCTCCTTATCCCAGGCGAAATCTGACCTTTCCGTGGTGGAGTGTAGAGCTCCTCTGAACCCGTGTGTTTGCGCCAGTTGGGGAGCGTTGTTCTGGGGCTCGCAGCTGTTCCTTGGGTGCCGCAGTTGTGGATTCTCAGGCTTCCGATAAGCTCCACTTTCCGGATCAAGATGGCGCAGACTCCGCGTCCAACCCCGCAGCTCCGGGAGGGGACCCAGCCTCAGTTGGTGCTGCCAGGTCAGGGGAACCCCGTTTAGCAGTCCCCCACCTCCTTCTGGAATTCAGCTGTCTCCCAACCAGCCAACAAACACTCCTTGTGCGACCCTCAGCTGTTCTTTCTTTCTGCTCCGGGACAAGGCTCGGAACACGTCTGTCTATTCCGCCGCCATTATTCCTTCTCTCGATGATTTGATTTTTGGCTTCACCTACTCTACTGTTGATTCCCTGTAAATTATTCTTTATTTCAATTAGGTTTTTTTATTTTTATTAATGCTGCTGAGGTTCTCACTAAGTTTCCTCAGCTTCCTTATAACCAGTGTTTTGAACTCTGAATCTAGTTGATTGCTTGTCTCCATTTTATTTTTTTCTTGAGTTTTGTTCCATTCTTTCATGTGGGATGTTTGTCTCTTCATTTTGGTTGCCTCCTTGTACTTGTTTCTGTGTATTAGGTAGAGCTGCTATGTCTCCTAGGCATGGTAGCATAGCCTAATGTAGTTGGTGACCTGTGGAATCCAGCAGCACAGCCTTCCTGATCACACAAGTTTGGCACTACAGGTGTACCGTCCCGCCCCCCTCCCCCCGCATGTGGGCTGTAAACCCTTCTGTTGTAATTGAGTCTTGATTGCTGTTGGCATGTCAATGGAAAGGATTTACTCATGCTGATCAGCTGACCACCAACTTCTAATCACCTTGGTAGATCAGCTGTGCTAGAGCCCACCACACAGTGCAAGACTTGCTTCAGCAGGGGTCTGGTACCCGCTGATTCCACCACTTCAGTGTATCACTTGTGGAGGTATTTGAGTGGTGGTGCTTCAGTGTTGCCTGAAGCTATCCACTGGGTGTATTGGCTTTGGGATCTCCTAGGAGTTGCAGGTCAAGGCCAGCCATTACCTGCGTTCTGCCAAGGGCCACCAGGCATAAGCTACAAAGCGACCTGCAGATGGCTGTTTCTTGTGCTGGGCTTAGAGGTGCCCAGGCAAGGCTGGCTGCTGTTAGTACCAGGCCTAGGGTCACTTAATGAGAAGTAAAGGGCTCATTGATGCTAGAAGCTGCTTGTTTGAGAGATTTTAGGGAAATCTGAAGCACCAGTCAAGACAGGCTACTCCTATGGTAAAGCCACTGGAAACAGCTTGGGTGGGCGCAAAAGTTGGGTGGTAAGGGCCTCAGGGAATCACTAGGGTGGGCAAACAGTGTAAAGTAGGTTGGTAGAGTTTCAGATAAGGCACCTGATAGCTCTGTGGGGGAAAGGCTCATCAAAGAATGGCTTCTGCCAACACTTCTGTCTGGGAGAGAGCTGTCCCTCCAGCTCTCACCTTGATGCCAAACAATGCAATTTCTCCTCATATATCTCTGGTGCCTTTCAAGCTGCTCCCTCATGCTGGAGCTCAGAAATAGTGAGTCCTAGTAAGTCCATGTGCAGTCCCTTTTAAGAGAAACTCCCTGGGACTCCAGCAGTGTCAGCCTTCCTCAGCCTCAAGCCATACTAGTTTTTACAGCTAGAAGTTACTGGGACTTCTCTTGCTGGCACTGAAACCCTCAGTGGGGAGGTCTGGTGTGGGACTGGGGCCCCTCACTCCTCAGGGCAGGCCTACACCACCGAGATCTCTCCTGATTTTTATGCGCCACACATGGGTGTGGGACCAGCCCTTCCATGTCTCTGCCCTACCAGTCTTAATGTGGCTTCTTCAATTTCATAGTTGTAAGACTTCCATTCAGCTCAATTACAGGTGGTTTTGAATGATGTACTTTAGTTGTAATTTTGACATGGTTGTGGGAGAAGGTGAGTACATATACCTATGTGGCCATCTTGCATCTTTTTAAAAATATATATATTTTCTGCTGAAACCGGTTTGGCTCAGTGGATAGAGCGTCGGCCTGCGGACTGAAGGGTCCCGGGTTCGATTCCGGTCAAGGGCATGTACCTTGGTTGCGGGCACATCCCCAGTGGGAGGTGTGCAGGAGGCAGCTGATCGATGTTTCTATCTCATCGATGTTTCTAGCTCTCTATCCCTCTCCCTTCCTTTCTGTAAAATATCAATAAAATATATTTAAAAAAATATATATATTTTTTCTTTTTAAAAAAAATATATTTTATTGATTTTTTACAGAGAGGAAAGGAGAGGGATAGAGAGTTAGAAACATCCATCAGCTGCCTCCTGCACACCCCCTATTGGGGATGTGCCCACAACCAAGGTACATGCCCTTGACCAGAATCGAACCTGGGACCCTTGAGTCTGCAGAATGACGCTCTATCCACTGAGCCAAACCGGTTAGGGCAATATATATATATTTTCATTGGTATCAGAGAGGAAGGGAGAGGGAGAGAGAGATAGAAACATCAATGATGAGAGAGAATCATTGATTGGCTGCCTCTTGCACACCCCCTTACTGGGGATCAAGCTCACAACCCGGGCATGTGCCCTTAACCGGAATTGAACCTGGGGCCTTTCAGTCCGCAGGCCAACGCTCTAGCCACTGAGCCAAATCGGCTAGGGCATCTTCTCACTTTTTAAAGATGTCTTCTGATAAACAGAAGTTGTTAGTTTTAATAAAGTCAAATTTACCAATCTTTTATGACTCATAAATCCATGTTTTCATTCTCTGGATGATTCTGTGTAAAATTGTGTAATAATTTGTTCCTTGAAAGTTTAGACTGACTTGAAAACTATCTGAGCTAGGTAGGTTTTTTGGGTTTTGTGTGTGTGTGTGTGGGGGGGGGGGGAGGGGCAGTGTGGAGTGTGGTATAAAATTTTAAATTACCATTTCAATGTCTTTTACAGTTTTAGGACTATTTATGCTTTCTATTTCTTATCGAATCATTTTTTAGTGATACTTTTCTAAGAATTTATACATTTTGTCAACGTTTTCAAAGTACTGACATAAAGTTGAAAAAATTGTCCCATTAGCTTCTTAAATTTTGCTACATCTGTAGTTATGTTCCCTTTTTTAGTTATCTGTGCTCTTTTTCTTCACTCTAACCAGCTGTACCTGTTTGGTATTTTTTTTTTTTTTTTTTTTTTTTAGTTCTTAAAAAGAATCAACTTTTGCTTGTTTGGTTCTATCTATTGTACCTATTTTTATTTGGTTAATTTCAGTTCTTACCTGTATTCTCTTTTTTTTTTTTTCTACTTTTTTAGTTTATTGTGTTGTTAGAGACTTTTTTAGTTCTGCACCTATTGAGCAAGTTTCTAATATTTTTAACAGTTATAATTACTGGAGAATACTAAATGATAATCTATAAAGACTCTAGCACTGTCTCCTTCATATGGTAGACATACAACTACATGGTGGCTCTCTTTTAAACACGTTTTTAAAAATATATTTTATTGATATTTCACAGAGAGGAAGGGAGAGGGATAGAGAGCTAGAAACATCGATGAGAGAGAAACATCGATCAGCTGCCTCTTGCACAGCTCCCACTGGGGATGTGCCTGCAACCAAGGTACATGCCCTTGACCGGAATCGAACCCGGGACCTTTCAGTCCGCAGGCCGACGCTCTATCCACTGAGCCAAACCGGTTTCGGCGGTGGCTCTCTTTTATACAGAAACTATACAGAATAAGAACAAAAGAAAACAGAAAAGGAATGAAGACATGAACCTGGAACACAGAGAGTTTTAAGTCAGAATCATTTTCTGAGCAGGACAAAACTAGACTCATCTCCTAATCAGATTTTGGACCTCACTCATGCCTTATCTTTGGAATGAAATGCTTTCTCTTACATTCAATGTGACTGATAGTGTAGTGTGTAATTATACATTGTTGAAAAGATAGTTGACAGGGAGAACAATGTCTCCAGAAATGTAAGCCAATAAAAGGGACTCAAGCCTTCAAGTGTATTTACAGGTAAACACACATGCACATGTGCACATACACAATTTATGATGACGGGCTAGTGCTAACACCAAAAATGTTGTCTACCAAAAGCCTAGTTTCATTTCCCAATTATTTCCTCACCGGTTCCCAGTGCCATATTCCCATGAAAAAAGGAAGAATCCAAATTTCTAATGAGAGAAAACTGAGAAAGACAGAGTTTGTATCCATGACTGAAGAAGGAGCTGACATAGACCAAGTATCTATGGTAGAAGAGGAGGAGACAGCATAGATGGTGTATTCACAAAATGGGTGCAGTATAAATAAAGTCAAGGTGGCCAGAAAGTATTTCTTACCTGAGTATCCAAAGGAAATACTGGAGATGGGGCTCAGGTAGATGCCTTTGCCATAGGCTGCTCCATGCAGCTTGCAGGGAAACACCAGGATGAGCAATATGAGCCTAGGCCCTCCCATGACTGAATATTAGAGGCCACAAGGCTTAGCCAGCCCTCTCTTCCCTCCATTATCACTCATTCAGATGGATCTAGGCACCTACTCTTAAAATGCCGATTGGCTGAACATCGGTTGCAGGTTAACCCCTTTGTCTATGAAATAATAAATATTGAAGCCTTGGAGAGTGAGAAATAGCATAGCCACTGAGTCAGTCCCTCAGAATCCATGTTCCTATCCCCAGGTATTGGTATATATGCAGATTCCAAAAAAAAAAAGAACTACAGAACAGATAGCCAGGAAGAGGGCAATAACTGTTCCTTGGGGTCTCTCAGGGCGAAGAAATAAGTCTCCTATTGATACCATTATAATAACCGGGTTATTATTTAACAGAAAAGGAGTAAAGGGAAGACTAGGTAATATAGGCATGTCATTTATACAGCTTTGCTAATTTAACACTCTCCAAGCCTGTTCCCCAAGAGAGATGTGGGAAGGGAGTGAACAAAGGCAGTTTGGACTAATGCGCAGTAAGGTCTGAGTGATGTGGGAAGATACCTACCTGTCAGTCACACTGGGGAGCGAATCAGTGGCCAGAATGCGTGTGGCCACTGCAGCACTATACCTGAATATTTAAGCTTCTGAATAAAGGAGCCTCTCTCTCACACACAGCTGGGCTCCTGGCTATCCTGTTTCAGGGGCGAGCTACCCTGCACTCACGTGGCTCATGGCCATGTGGGACCCACACAATGGCTTAATGGACTGAATCTGGACTAAATGCACTGGACCCAGCTTCAACATGGAACGAACACTTTGGACACTGGCCCTCCTTTTGGCTCTACTGGAACCCCAGCTGCACTCTTTCAGGACTGCTTTAAGGAGCATGGGACTTTGGAACCTGAGGAACGTAGCTTCCCGCCAATAAAGCCTTTTACCATATCTCATTCTCCCATAGGGGCTTCTGAAAATGCTTATTTCAGTGGTACATCAAGAGCCACCCCACACCCATGAGCATAGGAGAAATTTAATTCTCTGGTGATACTATACAACTCTGAATGAATAGTCACATATATTGAAAAGTTCTAATAGGATAATTCATCTAATGGCTGCAATCAGCAATTCATACTCCTGCCTACAGCTACATTCCCATTTGCCAAACCACCGAAAAACATTGGAGGTAAAATATATAAAAGCTACATTCATTCTATACATACAGTTCCAACTTCCTCCCTAGGGAAGCCACACGCAGACTAGATTTAAGAATGCTGAGGCAAAAACAACTGAGTACTCTAGGGCAGACTTTCCCAAAACCGAGTGGGGCAGAAAACAGGGGGTGGAGAAAAAGAAAAAAGGGGCACAGCCTCACCTGCAGTTTGGTGTAGGATGCATTCACCAGCCCATTGCGCAGGATCGAATGCCAATTCTCAATGTGGGACCCACTGTAAGGCAGGGTAGAATGCATATCTCTTCACAGTATGAGGTTCCCAGGAGTACTTTCAAGAATACCATTCCCACCCACTCTCACCCACACAGGACATGAAGATGGACACATATACTTAGTGATGGGCATGCATATGGACATAGTCACAGGCATGCAGATGGATGTGTGTGACTAACCTCTTATATCTTAATTTCCAGTCCCATCATCTCTTCCATGCTTTAGCTAGTTGCATTCTAAATCCTCAACTGCTGATTCAGTATTTTCAATGGCCTATTCCCCTATATTTCAAATTGAATTCTTCTCAAACTCAACAAACTTATCACTGAATGCAAATATGGCTTCCAGTCCTGAATTCAGGTGTACTCTGGGAAAAGGGTACCACCACTCCCTTTGCATTACCTTTAATATGGCTCTTTCTTTCTCTCTTTTCTCCCACAATTATGATTTCCTCAAAGTAGTTTTCAAATCTAATCCCTCTAATCTGTTTTTTCAACCACCCTTTTATATACAAATGCCATTTCTCCTCAACTACATCATAAATAGCTTGAGAGTAAAGACCATATCATATGCTATCTTTCTATCTTCTACAGCAAGCATGTCAAACTCAAAGGCTAACATGGGCCAAATAAAAAGGTTTAAGTTTATGGGCCGCAAAAAACAAAAGTTTCATTTTTCATAGAAACATAGGTTTATTTTGATAGAGACATGCTGAATATAAAGGTCTGAAATAAATGAGTAATCGTTAACATAAAATAATAGAACATTTTAATAAAAATATTTTTTTCTTGAACATTAATTTACCAGACACTGAATAACTGCACAAATTAAGCATAAAACAAACCTATTTTTCTTGTTCTCCGAAAGAGAAATATTTCCTGTTGTGCACACCAAACAAGTCAGTAAAAGACTAATGACATGGCAATCAGTTGCTAAAATTTTTGTTGCTAGTATTAGTGGAGAGAAATGGTGCGCCTGTGCAAGGTGCGTAAGGGAAATGAATGCAACATGACTATAGTAATCAGTTATTAGAGAACGTTGTAGTTCATTATTAATAATTATGTATAACAGGATATTGTAAAAATCAGGTTACGAAATTTTTATTAAAATATTTCTGACATACCGTTATATTGGTTGGGCTGCAAAAATATTCGTTGTGGGCCACTTGCGGCCTGCGGGCTGAGTTTGACATGCTTGTTCTACAGAATCTACCACAATATAACTAATTGTTGACTGGTGATGAACATAGGTAACACAAACTCATTAATCTCAAATGAACTCTCCCATCACCTTACATTTGTTGCCCTCTGCTTTCCCCACCACCCCCCTCTTACTGGAAGGCAAAAGTGCTGCCATAGAGCTTCTTGGCAGTCCGGAACCGTGCCTCCTTGGCAGGAGGGCTGCTCAGCAGGAGGAACTGGTGTGAGGTGTGCATGAACTTCAGCTGCTGCCAGGGTGGGGGTGGGTTAGAAAAACAGAGCAGAAATGGAGATCAGGGAGAGAAGGGTTGGGGATAGGGAGCAAATAAGGCTTACAATGACCCCAAATAAAGGAAATATGCTTAGGCCCAAAGACTATTATTGATGGGGAGAGACAATCAGGAAAATCTAGGACCAATGTAGTTGGCTGGTAATGGAGGCCCCTCCCTGCCTCTCATCAGATATTTAAGTTTAGAGGGAAAAAGGTCACTTACCCTGCTGAGAGGTAGTTTGACAATGTGTGACCTGTTACTAGAGATGATCCTAGAACAAAAGAGAGAAATAAGGAAAATGACAGAGTAAGTGTGTGGTTAGGCCATTGTGAACAAAGCAGCAGCCTTGCTGTGCCCTTGGGAGAACAAGCAAGGGTTGTCTGAATTGTGTGAAATACCCCGGCCACCATCTGGATATTCCCTTCGGTAGTAATGCTTGCATATAAAAATGTAAAAAAAAAAGCTAGTTACTGATAGTTAAGTAACAGATGAAAGAGAGGGTTGGGAGGTAAGCTGCTACATCTAGGGAGAGAAAAGAATAGAACAAAAGGAAGAGAACAAGAGGTCAGCTAAATAAATTAGAGAGCAGTCTGTATTAGAATGGTGGTGAATTATTCTTGGGATTTAGAAACTCAGAACTGAGCTCAGGACCATCCCACTTGAACTCAGAGGAAGCCTGAAGGCTCTTGGGGATGGTGAAGAATGGATAGAATATTACTACTTGGGCAGGAGAAGAAGCAGACGAAACTAGAACAAACTTCATGAGGATTCAAGGATAGACTAGGCTATATGTAGGCTGGACTCAGAGGACAAGAGAGAACAAAGGCATAAAACACTGAGGGATCAGCAAAGGAGCATTATCTCCTATAGTGGATGGTTTAGTTTTTTTGTGCTTCACCCATGTACTTATGATGCCATTCTGGAGGATCTATGCCTGGTCATTCCTCATGTTAAAGAGGGAGCATGCTGCATTGAGAAACTACTGATGTCTAAGGCTGACTAAGAAGAAAGGGAAAAGCCATGTCAAGAAAACAGAACAGGAATCAAGATCAGGGAGGGAACCATCAACAAAATGGAAAAGGGAACCCACTGTATGAGAGAACATTCCCCAATGATACATCTGATTAGGGGTTAATTTCCAAAATATATAAACAACTCATACAACTCAACACCAGGAAGACAAACTATTCAATTAAAAAATGGGCAAAGGCCTGGCTGGTATGGCTCAGTGGTTCAACATTGACCCATAAACCGAGAGGAACCAGTTCAATCCCTGGTTAGGGCACATGCCTGGGTTTCAGGCTCGATCCCCGGGCTGGGAGTAGGGTGGCGGGGAAGGGGGAGAGGGGGATGTGCATGCAGGAGGCAGTCAATCAATGTGTCTCTCTCATCTCTCTATCCTTCTCCCTTCCTCTCACTCTCTAAAATCAATAAAAAAATATATTTTTTAAATAGGCAAAGGACCTGAATAGATACTTCTCCAAAGAGGACATTCAGATGGCCAATAGACATATGAAAAAATGCTCAACGTCACTAATCATCAGAGAAATGCAAATTAAAACTACAATGAGGTATCACTTCATATCTGCCAGAATGGCTACCTTCAATAAATCAACAAACAACAAATGCTGGTGAGGCTATGAAGAAAAAGGAACCCTAGTACACTGCTGGTGGTAACGCAGACTGGTGTAGCCACTGTGGAAAACAGTCTGACGTTTCCTCAAAAAAATTAAAAATGGACTGCCATTTAACCCAGTAATTCCACTTTAGGGAATATGTCCTAAGACTCCTGAAACACCAACCAGAAAGAATATATGCATCTTATGTTCATAGTGGCATTATTTACAATAGCTAAGATCTGGAAACAGCCCAGCAGTAGATGAGTCTATAAAAAAGCTGTGGTATATTTACACAATGGAATATTATGCAGCTGTAAAAAAGAAGGAATCTCTTACCCTTTGCGACAGCATGGGTGAACCTGGAGATTATTATGCTAAGTGAAATAAGCCAGTCAGAGAAAGACAAATATCACATGATCTTACTTATATGTGGAATCTAATCAACAAAATAAACTGACAAACAAAATATGTCTAAAGGCGTGGATGCATGGTACAGACTGACATATTTTGGAGGTGAGGGTGTGGGGGAGGGAAGAAGGAGACTGGAAGAGGTTAACCAAAGAACAGACAATAGTGTGATGAGAGACAGGGGCTGGGTAAAGAGGGACTAGGAGGGAGAAAGGAGGACATCTGTAATACTGTCAACAATGAAAAAATAATAAATAAATAAATAAATAAATCAGAGAGGGAGGGTGGGGGTTGAGAATGGTCAGAATCTTTGCTGTAGAGAATGGTCAGAATCTTTGCTGAAAGGCTCTGGACAGTCTACGTCAATGGGGAAGACCTTCAAACAGGAAAAGGGAATAGAAGGGTGAACTGAAGTTATCTGACGTGAAAGGTGTTAATTCCTATATGCAAGGGGCACTCAAAAACCTACTGAGAAATAAGAAACCCCTAAAAAGAAGTTGAGACATCTCAGAATTTGTGGGTTCTCTATAGGATCTGAGTTCTTGTCAAAGCCTGGTGTCAATAAAACCACAAGAAAAAGCAGCCATCTTATAGAACGAAGAGGTAATATGCAAATTAACCCTCACAAGATGGCTGCCTACGACCAGGTGGGCGGGGGGAGGGGTGGGTTAGAAAGGGACGACCAAACGACTGAACAGCAGGCTGCATGGGGCGACCAGGCCGGTCGGGGGGCTGTGAGGGGCAACCAGGCCGGCATGGGGGCAGTAAGGGGAGACCAGGCCGGTGGGGGGGGCAGTTAGGGGCAACCAGGCAGGCGGGGCGGGGGGGAGGTTTGCAGTTGGGGGCAACCAGGCTGGCAGGAGGGACAGTTGGGGGCGACTAGGCTGGCAGGGGGGACAGTGAGGGGCAACCAGACCAGGGGGAGGGACAGTTAGGGGTGACCAGGCTGGTGGGGGGGGGAAGTAAGGGGTGACCAGGCAGGCAGGCAGGTGAGTGATTAGGAGTCAGCGGTCCAGGATTGTGAGAGGGATGTCCAACTGCCGGTTTAGGCCCGCTCCCCAGGATCGTGCCGGCAGTCGGACATCCCCCAAGGGATCCCAGATTGGAAAGGGTGCAGGCTGAGCTGAGGGGACCCCCCCTGTGCACAAATTTCGTGCACCAGGCCTCTAGTTATATATATATAACCTCAGGAAGGAAGCTGAAATTGTCTCTAAGAGAAGGTGTAGGCTACACGTCTAATACCATGTCCCTGCCCCACTCTGGGAAGGATGAACCATTCTATCCATACCACTGCAGGAGAGGATGGGCCAGGGGATCCAGCTTGTCCATCTGCTTCTTGATTTCTAGGTATGATCCCTATAAAACAAGAGCCATAAGGTTAACTTCCAGGAGCAGTGGGAGCCCTCCCACTTTCCACAGATGACTATCAGGGCCCAGGGCAAGGTAGGTAACGAAGGCCATACAAAGGCAAGAAGAGATGGGTTCCCACCCACAAGGAACCAAGACAGATTGGGAAGATTCATAAATAAATATGAAAATGAATGAAGATGCTTACAAAACAACATGTAGGTGGGTCTCCCTCATTTTATGCAATTCCTACCACCCTACAAAGTTGATTGTAAATAAAAAATAAATGAAGTCAATGTCAGAAAGAATAGGCTAAGGAATCCTGTGGTAAAACTTTACATAAAGCAAAGAGTTCTTCTGACAAGCAAATCATCCCTTGTTGGTGTATCTTATGTATTAATATAAACTGTGATATAAAGGATTTGCTAAGAGGCCCACCTGTAAATGAGCACAAATGAATGTCTATTCATGCAGAGATTGCAGACCAGGGGTGGGGAAGTCTGGTGAGGGACAGCCTTGAGTCAAAGGATTGTCACTGCTCCATGTGGCTGCCCCACCCCTAGAAGGATAGAAGATGGAGGTCCCTGGGTCTAGTTCCTTACCTCCAAGAACCCCTTCTAAACCTCCCAACCCTGGGCAGAGGTCTTTCCCTTACCTAATTCCCTAAGAATTATGAAAAAATAAACATTAAATATGAACAACCTGTTAAGGAATTAGCAGCAAAAGCAAAGGTTGAGGGAGACATTAAGAGTAAGAAAGAAGAGTAGTAACATAGTTAATAAAACAAAACAGAACAGGAGGGAAGACTAAAGTAAACACTGTGAGGAATCTGAGTAGCATCTCTAAGTCTTCACTCCACTTCCATGAATTCCAAACAGAATACAACACTTGTGGCACAGGCAGAGGGCAAGGGACAGGCAAAGGGTGGAATACCTGGGTCATCTCCCGGATGGACATCACACTATCCAGAGCTTTCTGAAGTCGTTCATAATTCTTCTTCTGTGGGGGATCAATGGGAAGAGAAAAATGAAATGAAGAAAAATGGAGAGTCAAGATGTGAAAAAAAGCAGGACCAGATATACAAAAAAAAGTTTAGGCCCTAGGGAAAGGGTAGTACATCATGGAAAGAAAACAGATTTAATGTCAGATAGTTCTGGTATCACATGCTAGTTCTCTCTACCAACTGAGAGTAATAGGGTTAGTTACTTAACCTCTTAGAAGCCCAGTAATCCTGTGAATAAATAAAGATAAACATTTCCACTACCCTAACCTAGATGTTCTGAAATAATATATGTAAAGAACGTGGTATAGTGTGTGACATATAACAATGAGTAATAGTCAGGTACTATAATGATTGTGTCAATCGTTAATAGTGTCAATTTCACTGGGCCAAGGAATGCCCAAACATTTGGTCAAACATTATTTCGGGGAGGGTCTGTGATAGGGTTTCTAGATGAGATTAACCCTTGAATCAGTAGACTAAGTAAAGCATATTGCCCTCCCTAATTTGTGTGGGCCTCATGCAATCAGTGTAAGGTCTGAATGGAACAAAAAGGCCAAGCAGGAGGTTTCTCCTGTCTGACTTCTTGAAGCTGGGACAGTGGTCTTTTCCTATCTTTGGACTTGGATCTGGAAATTGCTACCTTAGCATTGGAACTTAAATAATTGGCTCTCCTGAGTCTCTAGTCTGCTGACTGCTAATCCTGGGACTTCTGAGCCTTCATATTTATATGAGTCAATTCCTTATAATAAATCTTCTATTGGTTATGATTCTCTGGAGAACTCTATCCAATGCAATATTTTACATATTATCCCTCATTTTTATAACAATCAGCAAGGTAGATATTACCCCCTTTTTACAGATAAGGAAATTGAGGTTCATTAAGGTTAACTGACTTGTCTAACACCACTCAGCTAGGGAACAGCAGAGTCTCAAGTGGAATCCAAGTCTGCCTGGCTCCAAAGTCTTTATTCTTCCCTTTCATGCCATAATTAATATTAATTCTTCTCTCCTTCTTCTGACAAAGTCAGTTATTTATTCACTAAAACAGCTAAAACTTAGGGGTCAAGAGTTCCCAAGAAACAAGTCTTTCATTTCTTCTGATCCTTACTCTAAGATGCTGTGTAACTAGAATGACAGCCCATAGTCTCCACTATCTTCTACTGTTTCTGTTCCTTAGCCCTGACTTTCTTCCCAAGCAACTATACCTTAGGGTTAAAGGCCAAAGTCTTGGGATCAGTGGGGTCCACAACAGAGGGATAAGGCTCAAAGATGATGCTTTTTCTAGGGGACTCCAAAGCTGCCCTACACATGGCCACCAGCAGATCCACCACCTTAGGGGAAAAAAGAGAAAGGGGTCAGTAGAAGCCAAATGATTTTTCAGTTCTAGAAGACACGTAGTATCCAGACTAAGTCTACCTTTTGGAATTTCAGCATTTTTCTCTGCTCTTCTTTTTAAAAGCAAGTATGTTTATGGTTTTTCATTATATAATATAAACTCATAAAATTTCAAGTAACAATGATTTAGAAAGTGATTAAAAAACCCTGGCAGAATAGCTCAGTTGCTTAGAGTGTTGACTCAATACACCAAGGTTGCCGGTTTGATCCCCAATGAGAGCACATACAAGAATCAACTAATGAGTGCATAAATAAGTGGAACAACAAATCAATGTTTCTTACTCTTTCTCTCTCCCCACCTCTAAAAATCCATTTTTAAAAAAGTGATTAAAGATAAAATTCATCCCCAAACAAATCTCATTCCTCACAGGTAAACTGCTAAGTTTTATGTACATCCTTCCAGATATTTTTCCTATGGAAATAGTTATTTTATTATATAGGCAATTAAAAAAAAATTATACTATATATACTGATGTGTTTCCTTATATGTTATAATTTTCTATCCATAAATAATAGCTGAATATCGTATTTCCACTGTCAGGACATACCATAATTTAACTGGATGCTCTATAGATGGGAGTCGTATCCTTTTTTTTTTTTTTTTTATTATTACAAATAATACTATCATGAATATCCTTACATATGAAAGCATTTCCAGAGGTTAAGTTCTAAGGAATGAAATTGCTAGGTTCCCCAGCCTTTTTTTTTTTTTTAATATATTTTTTATTGATTTCAGAGAGGAAGGGAGAGGGAGAGAGAGATAGAAACATCAATGATGAGGGATACCTCTGCTCCAGTGGCCACCTCCTCTGCAGCTCCAGACATGACTCCCAGTGTGTAGAAGGAGAAAACACACAGTTCACGAGTACAGACGGCTGGCTAAATGGACATATTAAAACACACAATGGTGGTAGGGGAGGTGCAGTAAAAAAGTATTGTAGGGAGAAAAAGACAATCCTGACTTCAGACAACTCTATAATGAGGCAGGAGTTTGGGGCCCACTGTGTCAAACTTACTGATAAGTTTGAAAATTAATGCTGTCTCTTATACAAAGCCTTCCATAACCTCCCTAGGGAGTTAGATGCTCTCTCTTCGAGCTTCACAACACTGCTCATATCTCTTCTATACACTGATAGTGAAGTGTCTGTCTAATCACCTAGATTTGGAGTCCCTAAGGACAGTATCATACCCAATTATCTTGGTCAATATCTGATACCTACCTTTTAAATGTTGGGTGGAGATTATATCTTCGAAAATATTCACATTGCCTCATCTTTCCTAGTAGGACTGCTGACATTTATTTTTTGAGAGAAACAATTATTTTTAGAGCCTCAGGGAGTAAGGACAGAATTCCACCTTTACCATAGTACCAGGAAGAAAGGAGAGATGAGGAGGAAAAGGGTCTTGACTAAGGGTCCAAGGAAGAGGGTCACAGAGCAAGGGTTTATACCTTGAGCATGGACCCATTCTGAAAGACATGCTGCTCATCACACACCACACAGTACTCATTCAATGTTGGAATTCTCTGCTCTGCATACTTCATGATCTGGGGAGAGAAGAGATTCTATTAAATCTTTTGGAAGCACAGACACAGATATGGGAACTATTTTGAACTTCTTTTCCAGCTACTCTCCTTCCTCCCAGTCCTGTATCTAGAAAAGAATCTTTTCCTGGGCCCTGCACTTAGTTAAACTAACGGCCTAACTCCAGAGCTAAGACTATATATTAAAAGTAAAAAAAAAGACCACCCTGGAAGGAGACCTGGGTTAAGATTTCCCTCTTCACTACTTAATACCACATATAACTTCAGGCAAGTCAGTTAATGTAGGCCTTGATTTCTAAAGTGGAACATTACTCCCCTCATAGAGGTATTAAGAGTGATGAGATGATTTCTATGAAAGTATCTTTTAAACTATTAATAAAACTATTAACATTAGTTGTAGTAATTACAGATTATCTGATGGCAGGGGATCCTGAGAAGCCATTTCAGCTACCTAGAACAATCAGCCTATCCACTGGTCACACCACAGATACAACTCTGCACTGGAAAGGGAGAATAGATCCAGAATACAATATCCTAAAGTATTTTTTAAAACATTCTGTCTTAACATGGCTTTTCAACCAGGTACATTTTGTGTATAAATAAAGTTATTCCCATTTCATATACTTTGGGGCTGGTAAAGGGACATGCAAGGGCTTATATTCACTCAAATATACTGAATGCCTATTATGTCTCCAGGTCAAGTAAAAGTCTCCTTGATTATCCTATATAATAAAAGCCTAATATGCTAAGTGTCCAGTTGTCCAGTCAGCCATTCAACCAATCAAAACATAATATGCTAAAGATATGCTAAGGCCGCTCAACTGCTTGCTATGATGTGCACTGACCACTAGGGGGCAGGTGCTCTGACTGGTAGGTGAGCTTGCTGCTGGAGTCCGGCCAGTCAGGACTGGACGAGACGGGCAAGACACGCCCTGGAGTCCTCCTGCGGCCCCTCCCCGGCTGGCCAACCTCCTGCATCCCTCCCCAGCCCTGATCCTGCACCAGTGGGGTCCCTCAGCCTGGCCTGCGCCCTCTCACAATCCAGGACCCCTCAGGGGATGTCGGAGAGCCAGTTTCGGCCCAATAGCAGAACGACCAGTCACTATGATGTGCACTGACCACCAGGGGGCAGACACTCAACGCAGGAGCTGGCCCCTGGTGGTCAGTGCACTCCCACAGGAGAGCCGCTCAGCTAGAAGCCGGGCTCACAGTGGTGGCGGGAGCCTCTCCCACCTTTGCGGCAGTGCTAAGGATGTCCAACTGACAGCTTAGGCCTACTCCCCCCCACTCCCTGAGTGCACGAATTTCATGCACTGGACCTCTAGTGCAATAATATAAAAGATTGTCTTCTCAGAACCTATACTCCAATAGGGGAAATATGGTATGTATACAAATTACAATTCAAGGCAGCATATGGTATGTGACATATAGGTGCCATTAAAAAACAAAAAGCATCATTAGAGCTCAAAAAGAGACATCACTTTCAACTAATTAATTAATATAATTGGAGTGATGGAGAAGATTTTATGGAAAAGATGAAACTGAGTCTTGACTGCAGATATAGAGGAAATCCAGTGTAAGAAATGACACGAACAAAGGTAACAGGGATGTAAAAGTGAAAGCATGTACAGGAATAAAAAGATTTAAAAAAGAAGAAATGACCAGTAATGGCTGAGCAGTGAAAGAGAACTACAAGGAAAATTGAAGACCACTTGAGCAAGAATGTTAGGGATCTTAAGGAAATTAGTGTCAATTACTTTCTCATCTTGAGACCTAGGCATTTAAAATCTGCAGTGCACAATTTGGCACTTGATTGTAAATGGTCTGTAAATAGTCTTTCCAGTAATGCTCTAAGCTTCTTGAGGATGGAACTATATCTTCTTTTCTCTTATCCACATAATACTTAGTATAGTTCTGGGAGTAACTCAGGAAATATTTAATGGACTGAGGAGCTAGGAGATGTTAGGGGATCAGATGGATCAGACAACAGGGAAAACGCTTTGGAATGAAACTTTGGGCTTGATTTACCTGGACAAGGAATCCATATTCCAGAGTGGGGATGTTCTTGCAGTGACCACTGACCTGGTAAGAGTAAAAAGACAGACCCCATGAGCATCCTATAAAACTGGCACCTGTGTAGACATCACTCACGCCCTCACTTAGGATTCTCCTAAAGTAGCTAAGCCCTAGCTCCAGTCAGCTTAAGTAATTCCAAAGCTGGAGACACATTTAGACATTTTTGCGAAAGGTTCTTAAAAAGAGCTGGCCTAGCCAGTTGGTCTGGCTCAGTGTTTAAGCTTTGACCTATAAACCAAGAGGTCTTGGTTCAATTCCTGGTCAGGGCACATGCCCAGGTTGTGGGCCCAATCTGCACTATGGGGCATGCAGGAGGCAGCCGATCAATGATTCTCTCTCATCATTGATATTCCCATCTCTCTTTCCCTTTCTCTTCCTCTGAAATCAATAAAAAAAAAGGAGAGAGCTGGGGGTGTGCTATAAGAGATCAACCGAAGGACTTGTACGCATGCATATAAGCATAACCAATGGATACAAGACACTGGGGAGGGGGCAGGTAAAGGCATGTACTGGGGGGTAGGGGAGGCCGGGGGGAGGTCAATGGGGAAAAAAAAAAGGAGACATATGTACTACTATTTGTAATACTTCAAACAATAAAAAAAAAAAAAGAAATAAAGATCTCATAATTAGGGTTTAAAAAAAAAAAAAAGAGCTGACCCATCCTTAACCTTCTTCAAGGTTGGTGGAATACGTTAGTACAGCAGCTATCAAGTCTTAACCATACCTAATAAAATCATAAAATATTTCATTGGGATACCCAACCCTAGACTTTCTGCTCAATAGCTTAGATATAAATAAGTTTTCAGCTATTAAAAAATGTGTTCCATTCCATCCAGTCACGGCACATGCCCAGGTTTGATTTATGATGCTTGGAAAACCATTCTTCCATCCCATTTTAAGAAGCTATACTCCCACAATTCCACTCCCACCCTCCTGATACCCAAGTCAAACCCGCCCCAGCTCATGTACCAAAGGAGAGGTCCGTGCTGGGGGAGGGAAGCCCAAGTGCTGGGGGCACAGGAGACCTGCCTGGGGGCTGGGAGAGTAGCCAAACACTTCCACTTTGGGGTTCTTCATGGTACAGGAGATGGAACGGTTCATGAGGCGCCCAACCCGAAGCTCTGGTACAGCAAGTTTGCCTTTCAGCATGGAGTCCTGTATAATAGGGAAACTGGGAGACCTGGAGAGAGAGCAAGAAGAAGTGATTAAACTGGGGATTCAGTATGAGCCCTAGGAGAGGTTTAGAGATAGTGGGTCCTAGAACAGGGTAAGTGAAGTAACCTAAGTCAAAGATGGACATATGAGGAAAGTTCTACTGGATCTAAAAACTGTTAAAATAAGTAAATAGATCACACATCTGAATTGATTTTTATGTCATTATCTATGTGTTTTTCTGGTTGGAACTTGGAGGGTTAGGCAGAGGCCAAACCTAGATAATTCTATGGCATCTAGGCCAGGTATGGAATGATCCCTTGGAAAGGATGCGTTTCACTTACACACTGTGTGTGTGTGTGTGTGTGTGTGTGTGTGTGTTTGTTTATGTGTGTATGTATTTACTGGTATATACATATGATTAAGTGCTAAATACTGTACTAGTCAAAAATTAGTTTCATCCCAAAGAGCCTGATGTCCTGACTATCAACAACAGTACCTGGGAAGCTGCAAATCTGGGCCTGTATTTGCCTTTGGGAAGATCAGAAAGCACAGGAGGGGGTGATGCTTTATTTATTAGATAACTGATAAATCAATGTACCCTTGCATAAGAGCAAGGAGTTGGTGTCTGCTCTCTGACTCTGCCTCCTTAGGATAGGGAATAAGGACAAGGGTCAAATAAATACGGAAAGATTAGCATATATTTTTCCAAATACATACCAGTTAGGTATTGTGATTTACATGAAGAGTGAGGTATAAAAATTGGAATCAGATGTAGAAGGACAAGGAGCACATGTGGATACTTTTAGTAGTTAAAGGTACAGAATTCAGAGGACCCAAGGAGAGGACAGGATATATTTAGGTAATCAGGAAGGTGGGGTGGGGGATTAGACAAGACTAAGGTGACTCGAGATGATTAGCTCCCAGGGAAGCACTTACTTGGGGATGGGTGAGAAGATGCTGAGGCCAGCTCGGAACTTCTTGATGGTACCAGTTGCCTTGAACCAACTGTGCCTCTTCTCCTGCTGGGTTTTCAAGAAATCGTTGCTGAGATGTTTCCATTGTTGGGATGTGAACATACCCAGGATCCTACGGAATTAAAGAAAAAGGGCTTAGGAAAGCTCAGGCAGGGGAATAGGTCAAGAAACAGGACTATGAAAGGCAACTAATCTAAAATTCAGACCCAGGTACTGCAAAAGTAGTTGTGGTGGGGGAATGTGTCTGAATCCCCTCCCCATATAACTTTAGCACATGAAAATATACTGTCCTAAAGTACCTCTTTACCTACCTAGGGGGTAAACACCCACTCCCATTACCTAGTCTAATAAACCCAAAAAATTCTGAGATGCTTTGCCTTTAGAGGTAAGCATACAAAAGGTAAGCATACAAAAGGTGTGAACCTTGGAATTTGTTGCCAAGAATGACTATATACTGAGAGTGAAACAGAAACAGTGGTATAGAGGTAAGTACTACCCTCTGCCTTGTGAATAGTTAAGAAAAAAACTAGGGACATGAGAGGTACTGACATTGTCAGGTAAAAAATTACATCCCCAAATTTATGATTTTCAATTTGAGCTGGGCCCTCAGCTAGTCTTGTCAATCCTTTTGTTTGCCCTTGATCAGTCTCTCTAGTATTACTCTAAGTCAGCGATTTTCAACACTGGTATGCCGCAAGAATTTTTAAAACATGCAATACCTGACTATTTAGTCAGGGGCACTGACCTCTTTTTCCTTAGATTGTCAAATTTAAAATGACAACACTCAACACAACAATAGCCATCTGGTTTGAATTAATCAAAATTATACTTTTTTTTGTCAGATTAGTAAAAAATATACTTTTTGGTGTGCCGCAGAATTTTAGTAATTAGTGTGTGCATTGAGATGAAAAAGGTTGAAAATCGCTGCTCTAAGCTATTATCTTAAATCCTTATCACCTTCTTTAAGCAACTAACTTCACCTACAACAAATGACCTCCCTTCTTTCTAGAGAAAAATAGAAGCCACCAAATATCAGCTTATTTATTTTTTTAATAAATCTTTATTCAGATTATTACAATTGTTTCTCCTTTCCCCCCCCATAGCTCCCCTCCACCCCTTTCCCACCCCACCTTCTGCCCTTACCTCCCCCACACTGTCCTCATCCATGGGTGTATGATTTTTGTCCAGTCTCTTCCTGAAACCCCCCCATACCCCTTTCCCCCTGAGAATTATCAGTCCACTCCCTTTCTATGCCCCTGATTCTATTATATTCACCAGATTATTCTGTTCCTCAGGTTTTTAATTCAGTTGATTTTTAGGTTCACTTGTTGATAGATATGTATTTGTTGTTCATAATTTTTATCTTTACCTTTTTCTTCTTCTTCCTCTTCTTAAAGAATACCTTTCAGCATTTCATATAATAGTGGTTTGGCGGTGATGAACTCCTTTAGCTTTTTCTTATCTGTGAAGCTCTTTATCTGCCCTTCAATTCTGAGTGATAGCTTTGCTGGGTAGAGTAATCTTGGTTGTAGGTTCTTGCTACTCATCACTTTGAATTTACTGGCCACTCCTTTCTGGCCTGCATAGTTTCAGTTGAGAAATCAGCTGACAGTCGTATGGGTGCTCCCTTGTAGGTAATTAACTGTTTTTCTCTTGCTGCTTTTAATATTCTCTCTTTGTCTTTTGCTCTTGGCATTTTAATTATGATGTGTCTTGGTATGGTCCTCTTTGGATTCCTTTTGTTTGGGGTTCTGTGCACTTCCTGGACTTGTAAGTCTATTTCTTTCACCAGGTGGGGGAAGTTTTCTGTCATTATTTCTTCCAATAGGTTTTCAGTATCTTGCTCTCTCTCTTCTTCTGGAACCCCCATAATTCTGATGTTGGTACGCTTGAATTGTCCCAGAGTCTTCTTACACTATCTTCAACTTTTTGGATTTTTTTTTGCTTTTTGCTTTTTCAGTTGAGTGATTTTTGCTTCTTTGTATTTCAATTCTTTGACTTGATTCCTGTGTTCCTCTAGTCTGTTTTTGGGTCTCTGTATAATATTTTTTATTTCAGTCAGTGTATGTTTAATTTCTAGTTGGTCCTTTTTCATATCCTCGAGGGTCTCGTTATATTTATCGGCCTTTTCTAGGATATTCTTGAAAAGCCTTATAACCGTGGTTTTGAATTCTATATCCAGTCGTTTGTTTTCCTCCATTTCTTTCGTTTGTGATCTGTTTCTTTGACGCCGCATTTTCACTGATTCCCTGAGTTGGTAGGGTAGATTTGTGTGCTAGGTTTCCAATATGGCCCAGTGGGTCGGCCTCCCCAGTTAACCTGAGGTGGACACTCTTGGTGCACCCCTTTGTGGACTGTGTGTACATCCTTGTTGTAATTAAGTCTTGATTGTTGTTGGTATCACTGGAATTGACCTCCAGGCCAGTTGGCTGTAAGGATCAGCTGTGTCTATGCTGGGAGAAGTTCGATGCTGGAGACAGCCTTATAGGATTAGACTTGCCAAATTGCAATAGCCTCTGTGCTCAGCTTGGATGGGGTGGAGTCTCAGGGCGGAGCAGACAGTCTTGGCTTCCAGTCAGCCTTGCCCTTGGGCGCACGCGCACGCCTTCAGACCTCTGCCTTCCCTGGCTCCCGAGTCTCCGCCCGAGAGTCCAGATTCCCCCCATAAGAGCGTGGGTCCCCAGGGGCTCGCTCAGAACTGGGGTTCAGTGCAGTCAGAACTGGGGTTCACTGCGGTCGGGGGCTTCCTTCCCCCTTCCGCCAGAGAAAGTCAGCCAGGCTCTCAGCCGCCTTTCCTCTCTGCATGCACAAAGACCCTTTGCCGTACCTCCAATTATCTGTGAGCTTTTCTCTTTCCTTCTAGTTGTAGAATTTTCAATCAGCCAACTTTCCTGTGGTTCTGGATGGTGTCCATTCTGTCTTTTAGTTGTAATTTTGAAATTGTTGTGCGAGGCAGCAGTTTAGGTGCTTACCTATGCCGCCATCTTGGTTTCTCCTCAAATATCAGCTCTCTTAATTTTCCAACCTAACTACCAAATCTATTTCCATTTTCACCCTTACCACAATACCTCCATTCTTTGGAGACAAGGTAATCCTACATTAAGGATCAATGCCTCTATTTGTGCTCCAGATCTCAGCCCCTTTTTCTCTTTAGGGACCTTGATCCATCAATCATCCCCCTCTATTACCAATTTCTTTCCCAGTCTACAAAAAGTTTCAAGTTTCTGCCCCTCAGTCTAGCTACCTAGCTACCTCTCCCTCTTTCCCTCCTATCCTATTGCAAATTTCTCAATCTATACTTATTGTTTCTACTTCATTTCTAACTACTCACTTATCAATATATTCTACCTTCACCACTCCACCACAACTGCTCCCATCTTGATGCTAAATCCAACAGAAACTTCTAAGTTCTCTTACTTATCCTCTCTTCCACCTTGCCTTCCTTGTAGAAACTCTTATCTTTGCCTTCTGTGACACCATTCTCTTCCCATTCTTCTCCAACTTCTCTGACCTACCTTCTGTGTTTCTTATTCTTCTGCTTATCCTGCTAATTTCTTGGGTATTTTGTCTGGATGTTAAAGGGTGTTTTGCCCTTGATCTTTTCACTCCATCATGCTCTCCTCTAGCAATCTCCAATTCTACACTGGTTGTAATCTCCACCCATAGACTGATATATATCTTCAATCCTAACCTCTCCTATAAGTACCAAATCTACATATGTATCTACTAAGCATAGCCACTTAAATATCCCAAGGTTACCTTTAAACAACATGTTTAAAATGGAACTAATTATTTATCCTCACTCCACAAACCTGCTCCTCTTTTTTAAATCCCTATTTAAACTGGTGGTATTACAATTTACCCAGACATCTGGGATGCAAACCTATGAGTAACTTTCCACTATTCCTTGGCTTATGACCACATACAATATATCCAAATCAATCTTCAAGTCTTACTGATTAAAAAAATATATCACAAATAGAATTTTTTATTTGTCACCATTAAATGTCTGAATTTTAACCAGATTCTTGGACTGGGGGCTCATATCCATCAGCTTGTTTAATTTTAGCACCTGTCTCATCCCCAGTTGCTTTTCCAGAACTGTTACCTTCACCAGGAAGCTCAATGAGTTTTCCCAATTCAATCTTGGGCTTCTCCAGCATTTTGACTTTACTAGCAAAGACATCATGGAGCAGGTAAATAGATTGGCAAGCCTTGTCTCTGTCTTTTTCCACTGCTATCTGGGATCAGTTTATTGACCACCTCTCTCAAGCCATTTGCACCTCTCAGGTCGCAATTATAACTTTCTTCTTGATTTGGTGGACCTGTTGATGCTGAGCATAAGAGGTCTTCCGAATCTGATTGTTGAATTTTTTCTTTTTTTTTAGTAAACCAACACAGAATAGACAAAGTAAATAAGCATCAGTAGTCTTGACATCAACAAGAGCTTCAATCATGGTCTGTTATTTTTTGACCCTGGAGCACATTTTGTCACAGGTAAGATTCATGGAAATTAGTCAAGCAGTTTTGCCCTGAACATCCTCAATTATTAACTTGAATTTTCTAAGTGCAATTTCATCATTCTGCAGATCAGCTAGGCTTGCTTCAAAGACACAACCCCCTTTCCGTGGCTGGTTTGGCTCAGTGGATAGAGCATTGGCCTGTGGACTGAAAAGTCCCGGGTTCGATTCCGGTCAAGGGCACATGCCTGGGTTGTGGGCTTGACCCCCAGTAGGGGGCGTGTGGGAGTCAGCCGATCAATGGTTCTTTCTCATCATTGATGTTTCTCTCTTTCCCTCTCCCTTCCTCTCTGAAATCAATAAAATATATCTTTAAAAAGTTACAGAAAAAAAAAACCAAAAAACCCCACAACCCTCCAGGTTCCTTGACTTCTGCTGACTAGTGTTTTTCCAATATTTCTTATATTGAACATAGCTGGTGCTTTCATATCACACCTATCCTTCTTAGAAAATGGATCAACCACTTTCTTCTTTGCTCCCTTTTTGCTGCCCTTCATAAGGCACTTGTTCTTGCTGACTGCAATGATGCTGCTCAGAGAGCCAAAAGGCAAGTCTTATTGATTCTATACCTCATAAATCTCTCCAGTCTGTCTCTCATCTCTATTCTTACCTGCAGTCACACTTTGGTTCAGGCCCTCATCATCTCATGTCTGGACTTCTATAAAAGCCTCCTAATAAACTAGTTCTGATCTCTTGTCTCACCCCTCCTACCTATTTTGCCCAGTGCTACCAGAACAGTGTTTTTAAAGTTAAATCAATTATGTCCTTTCTCTGCCTAAAACCCTGTAATACTCCCGACCACATAAAAGCCCATGATCCTCTCTGATTTGGACCCTTTCCTGCTTCTCTGGCTTCAGTTCCTGCCACTCTTCCCTTGCATTTCACTAGCAATATTAACTGCCTGAAGCTTCCTACATACATGCTGCCTCATGTTACTGTGCCCTAGCAAATGTTTTTTACTCTTAGAGTCTGTTTACATAGGCATCTCTTATCTATCCTTGAAAACCATTATTCATCTCCCTTTCATTCATTCATAGTCCTCCTCCTGCCACCAGATTGAGTCACTCCTTCCTCTGTGTTCTTTCTAAAACTTATGTATTCACTTGTATTAGAACACGTATCTTCACTGGACTCTATTTGGAATTGACTGAGGGTAGACTCTGTAGCTCAAATCTCTTTGTATACCAAATACTTAGCAAGGTGCTCAACACATTAAATAAATTAAATCTGTCTGAGCTTCTAGACCCCACTTTGAGAAAACTACACGAGGAAATGTGAAGAGAATGGCTCTAAATCCAGGTTTGTACTTTTGCTTAAATACTAAATACTAATGAACCTATCTTTTTACCTTTAAGATGTCTCAAGGCCAGACACCCCAGAACCACAGGCTCCTCTGCCTAACCATAAATTTGGCACCCTAAATTTATTTTAGTCTTTTTTGGGCATATCTCAGAAAGACATTTTGGAAGAAAACATTCCACCCAAGGATGGACAAACATTCCATCTGCCTGTCCACCCACCTGTGTCTATAACCAGAAAGATCAAAGTTCTTACTTTTTCAACTGAAGACCCAGCCCAAATCCTTCCTTATTCGATGGCTGGAAAACCTCAATTGATGGTTCTGCAAAGAGAAGAGAAAGCTCCTAGTATGTATATGTCTCTATACTCCTGGGAGTCCAAAGCCCCAGTTCAGTGGACTAGTTTACTCAGATTCTAACCGATACTCTAAACAATAATGGTGGAGAAGATAAACATTTGCAGCAAAGGGTATAGTCTGGGAGCTGACTGACCAATTTCAAATATCCTCAACTTCTGTGAGGAAGTTGAGGGGAAGGGGAAGAATAAATAATACCTGGGAACCAAAGAAAACAATTTCAATAACCAAGAAGGATTGGAGAGTTTACTATCAGTTGACAGGGAATGAAGACACGAGTGAGAGGAGGCTGAAAAGCCCCTACCAATAGCCTGCAGATTATGCCCAAGGGCCTTATTCCTAGTTTTTCTCGTTTCTCTTAATTTAGGACTTTGGATTAGTTCATACTTGCTCAAAGTCACTGCCTTTACCTGGTCCATCAAGGTACTGAGAAAGAGAAAATCGCAGCCTCAACACAATAGGTTCTGTCCGGAGGACCTTCCAGGCTGTAGAAACTTCCTCCTAAAAAATAAGGTTGTACTCAAGTCACAGCACCAAAATAAATAAGTAAATAAAAAAGAACAGGAGAGTAAGAAAAACAGTTTCCAGTTTAGCAACAGAGAGAAATAGACCT
Source organism: Plecotus auritus (assembly GCF_963455305.1). Taxonomy (NCBI): domain Eukaryota; kingdom Metazoa; phylum Chordata; class Mammalia; order Chiroptera; family Vespertilionidae; genus Plecotus; species Plecotus auritus. Next base: position 121,933,472 of record NC_137770.1, on the reverse strand, counting down.
GAAATTTTTCCTATGCGACACACACATGCACATTACAGTACACACCTCTGTGTACTGATGTTCAAAAAGACAGGGATGGAAAATACATGCTCCAAATATAGCACTCAGGAATAAGACTCCTGGGCTACATGACAAAATCCATTAAGTCCAGCTAGATATGTTGTTGGCAGGTATTAGCACCACTTACATCAAGGAAGCTGATGTTGATATGGAGGTCAATGTCCACGTCATCAATAGTTCCATATTCTCTACAGAGATACAGGTGATCACAGGTGAGACTCATTAAGGGAGAAAGAAGGGAACAGAGACTGAGGTGGAAGGAGAACTGAGCCAGGGCCAGGGGAGAGGGATTGTAGAAGGTATCTCTGTACCTGGGCTCTTAGCTACAGCCTCAAGCCACCTAATAATCAGAGCCTTCTCCAGGCCAGAAGCCTTTCTTACCTCCAAGTTGAAATTATCAGTCTAGAGGGGTCTAGGATAAGAGGGAATGTCTAAGAAAAGTGGCTACACTTCCTTACTTAACCGTCAGCCAAGGTTAAATACTCTGAGCAACTCTCACGATCACTAAGCTCATAATTTATCAATGTCCACAGATCCCCTACCATACCATAGAAAATCTCCATCCTTTTAACAGCTCAGAAAGAAGTGGCTTGTCCACTGCCATCTCTGAAGTGGAATCCCACCTGACGGATACAGAGTTCTCACTGTAGATCTCCTTCACGGCTTCAATGTCTGCATCAAGCTGTGGGTGTCGATATAGGTCAGCTGCACAGCTCCCCTGAGTCAGTAGCAAAAACAGAAGTGGGTAGGGAGGAAGACAAAGGGGTAAAGAGAGAGGTGAAAAATAAAATGAAGAAACACCAGGAGCAGAAAAATTAAACAGTAGCAGTACATATAAGCAAAAAGCTATGTATACAAAGGGGCTTTTGGTGGCAGCCCTAGCTGGGGATTTCATTGACAGACCAGTCTCCCTCCATCACCAGTATAAGAAGTTTCAATAGACAACTGCAGGCTTTGCTTAAGGAATTCACATCCTTAAGTCTCAGCTTTTCCTCTCACACCTTGACCAGAATACTTAGGTGTTCCTTCTATGAAAACTCAGAACAGACTGAAGAGTACAGAATTTAACTCAGATTGGTTCTATCTGAAGAGTCCAACATTCCTGCTCAAGATCATGCCTTGGGTAGTGATGGCATTAAGCAATCATTGGTAGGTACTTTTTTTTTTTTTTGTAATCCTCACCCAAGAATATATTTTTACTGATTTTTTTTTTTTTGAGAGAGAGTAAGAAAAACATTGTGAGAGAAAGAAACATTGATTGGTTGCCTCTAGCATGCACCCTAACAGGGGATCAAATCACAACCTAGGCATGTGCCCTGACCAGGAATTGAACCGCAATCTCTTGGTGCATGAGACAACTCCAACCAATTGAGCCACCTGGCCAGGGCACTGGCAGGGTAATTAAAAAAAAAAAAAAAAAAAAAAAAAAATATATATATATATATATATATATATATATATATATATATATATAATTTATTTTTTTACAGAGAGGAATACAGTTAGAAACATCAATGAGAGAGAAACATCAATTAGCCGCCTCCTGCACACCTCCTACTTGGGGTGTGCCCGCAACAAAGGTACATGCCCTTGACTGGAATTGAACCTGAGACCTTTCAGTACGCAGGCTGATGCTCTATCCACTGAGCCAAACCGGTTAGGGCTGGCAGGGTAATTTTTAACAAAATTTTCCCATAATGATTGAAATGATCCCACTAGCTAGTGAGGGAAGTCATAAAATAATTATTTCCAAAGAACATGTGGGTAGCTCTAGCGGGTGTTCCTCAGTCGTTAGAGTCAGCCCACATACTGAAGGGTCATGGGTTTGATTCCAGGTCAAGGGCACATACCTGGGTTGCAGGTCCAATCCCCAGTCGGCCCATATAGGAGGCAACCGATACTTCCCTCTCTCTCTTTCTCCCCTCTTCCCTCCCTCCCTCTCTCTCTAAAAATCAATGGAAAAATATCCTTGGGTGAGGATTAACAACAAAAAAGAACATTTGGGTAGTCTCCATGTAGAGAGGATGTAGTTTACTCTAGGAAATGTATGAGTCCCAGGCAAGACCAAGGATATATCAGCTCTGACAAGATAATGCACAAACCACACCAACATTGTATCTCTGGTCCAGAATAACCTCTCTCACTCCTGATATATCCAGAGAAGCACATTTCCACTACCCAACATGGATGTTAGGCGCTGAAATCTCACCTGAACTCCATAGAGAAATTCCTCTGATTCATTATCTCCCTCCGAATCATCATCATTCCAAAACTGTCCTTTGATGTCCTAGTAATGAGAAAGAAGCATATAACCCTTTATTGATCCCTGTTACCCCATGGAACAGAGAGGGGTGACAGAGTGGGAAATAGATCCCCACAAAGAATGGGAGAAGGCCCCTTGGGATAGCATAATTGAGTCACTAATCCCTTTATTCCCTCTACCTCATCCTTTGCGAGCATCTAAGTCTTCTCCTGAATCTGGTCATAACCATGGCCTAGCTCTCATTTGGTAGGATGGAGAAAAACAATAGGGAATTTTGACCTTCTTAAGTGTCAGGTATGATTGAGGGTCTGGCAGCCAGAGGGGGGGAAGGATGCAAAAGAATTCAATGTCAGGGTTGGTTCCTAGGCATATCTAGGTTCTAGTGTAAGCTAGCCTCCTCTAGAATCATCTAGCGACCCAAGGCAGCTCCAAAGCATACCTAAACTCTCTTGTCTCATAACTCCCTTTCTATCTTTTTCTTTCCCAAGAAAATCCACCTATACACACATCAAGTAATATTGGGTCCATGCCTCGTCTCCGTCCTTTAATTTCAAAGAACCAGTCTACCTTCCAAAGGGATGGGAAGGAAACACCAGAAAAGATGAGGTCTGTACTTTGTCCCATCTATCCCCTGGATTATCAGTTGCAGAGGTGGGCAGTCAGTCCTCACCATTGGGTCAATGGGTCACACACACTCCGTCAGTGCTAGGCAGCACCCCTCCATACCACCAGCTGAACCCAGGCCAACGAGATGGGCATTTAGGAGGTCAAAAAGGGAGACAAGGGAGGGGAGTGATGTCAGAGGCTGACTGGAGATCTGCTGGGGATGGTAGGCTCTGCTGCTGTGGTGGTAACAAGTCACTGTCCTGTAGAAAGTAGACAACAATTGGTTTCATCGCCAGATAAAAGCTGGTGTATATACACAGCCACACGTTTATGGATACACATTTATTATACACTAGAGGCCCAATGCACGAAAATCCGTACAAGAGTAGGCCTTCCTTCCCCCGGCTGCCGGCACCTGCTTCCTTCCGGCACCCGGGACCCGGGCTGCTTCTCTCCACCCCAGCTTCGTCCAGGACATCCTGAATGACGTCAGATCTAATTAGCATATTACCCTTTTATTATTATAGATATGTACAGACACTTACACATTGAGGCATACTTGCATGCATGTGCATACACTTGTACACACAAGTTCTTTATAGATAATGAACCCTGAAAACCCTATAGAAATATAAGACATTACTGTTCTATTTAAGCTGGAGAATTGGGAGTGGAGAAAGTTCCTGCTCTAGTTCATAACTCTGTACCAATCCTGAAGCCAAAAGTGATGGTGGCAACCAGATGCTTACGCTACTCTATTACATCAGTTCATTTGGGACATTTTTCACAGTACCAACTTCCATATTTCACAGTACCAACTTCCATATCAGAATCATATTGTTTGGGAATTTTTTACCCCCAATTATTTCTACAAGTCATCATTATCTCTTATTACACATCAGTATCACTAGAAACCTTTATATGACAATCATAGCTAATTTAAAAATTCCTCAATAATACTGAATACCCTCTAGTAGGCACAGTCTGAGCTGTTATGGCCAAAATAATGCCCTGGACTCATCTTGGAACCTTTTCCCAAACCAAAATGCAATAATGATCCCAATAAATGCTCAGAAAAACATGAACCCATAGTCCTTTCAAAAAAGTGAGAAGCACTATCTGGGCCTTTCTGGCTTTGCTTGTATGTCTCACCCACTCCAACCTTAAACAGAGGGCTTCTTGTTTTCTAATATGGTTCTGTTGAACCTTCTTGGTTTCTAGATCAGAGGTTTTTGAATGGGCTTTGTGGATCTGTAGCATCAGTACAACCAGGGAACTTGTTAAAAATGCAAATCCAAGGAACCCTACTGAGATCTACTGAATTAGAAACCCCAGAGGTGGAGGGGCCAGTAATCTGTGTTTGTTTGTTTTTTTTAAAACTATATTTTTATTTCAGAGAGGAAGGGAGAGGGAGAGATAGAAACATCAATGATGAGAGAGAATTACTGATTGGCTGCCTTTTGCACACCTCCTACTGGGGATCGAGCCCACAGCCCAGGCATGTGCCCTTGATTGGAATTGAACCCAGGAACCTTCCATCCACAGGCGGACGCTCTATCCACTGAGCCAAACCAGCTAGGGCCAGTAATTTGTTTTTTAACACGCCCTCCAAGTTATTCTGGTGCATAAAATTTGAGAATTACTGTTCTAAATCCTTGTGTTCCAAGGACCTGTGGTGTTTTCCTCAGATACCAACTTAAGCCTGGTAACTGACCCATTATGGCGACCTAAGGCACAAAGCCAACACAAACAGCATAGCAGTCCCCCAGCCAACACTGCCTGACCCATCAAAAACAATATGCATCATAACCAATGGACACAGACACTGGGGCAGTGGGGGCTTGCCCGGGGTGGGGATGGCTGGGAGAGGGGGTCAACTGGGGAAAAAGGAGACATATATAAAACTTTAGACAATAAAAAAATAAAAATAAAAAGACAATATGCAAAAGGAAATTGAAAGTGAGGTTCTTGAAGATGAAATAGCCTGATTTCTGAGATCTGCTTTAAAATACCACTCTAGCCGAAACCGGTTTGGCTCAGTGGATAGAGCGTCAGCCTGCGGACTGAAGGGTCCCAGGTTCGATTCCGGTCTAGGGCATGTACCTTGGTTGCGGGCACGTCCCCAGTAGGGGGTGTGCAGGAGGCAGCTGATCGATGTTTCTCTCTCATCGATGTTTCTAACTCTCTATCCCTCTCTCTTCCTCTCTGTAAAAAATCAATAAAATATAATTAAAAAAAAAATACCACTCTAGTACAAAAAAGGAGAGGGATAGATGAAATAAGAATGGCAAATGCCAATTATGGATGAAGCTAGGTGACAGGTACATGAGGGCTTCTTGTACTCTCAATGTCTTAAAAAAAAAAAAATCAGAGGCTATTCTTGGACTCTTGCAGGGGCTCTCCCTAAAAAGTCAACTCTAAAGGTAAACAGGAAGATTATCCCTGAAACTCCACAAATGTATCCTTGTTATTCTTCAAACATACCAACCATATTCCCACCACAGTCCCCTGCTGTCCCCACTTCTTGGAATGCTTTTCAGCCATATGTCTACATGGCTTGCTCCTTCACTCTTTCAGATCTCTACTCTAAGGTCACCTTGACCATCCTATATAAAACAGCAAAACCCCAACACAAACATACTTGCACACTCTATCCCCCTTCCCTGCTTTATTTTGTTTCACAGCACTTATCATGCTTTGACATACAAAATGTTTGTTTATTGTGTTTATCTTCCACCACAAAGTAAGGTCTATGGTGGCATAGGCTTTGACTGTTTTCACTGCCTCTATTGCCAGATTCTCAACACATATTTATTAAATGAATGAATGAATCAACTGTCTGCTGGATACTTAAGTCAAAGGGCAAATACATCTAAGCACCTAAATGCACCTAAACATAGACAAAATCATTCAAAAATGATTTTAAAAAGCAAGACTCCATTCACCTTAAAGTGCAGCTGAGAGCCAGAATATGAAGATCTGGGGGCTGGGTTTGTGAGACTTGAAAATAAACAGTCAGATGCTAATCTGGATGATCACAGAGGAACAAAGGAGGCACTAATGTCCAGCCTAGGCTGTCTTGGGCTGGGTGGTAGGATGTTGGCAGAGTGAGTCAGAAGTACTAACTTCCTCCAGGTCTCTGTCACTGTAGAAGTCAAGAAACAGCCTCTCTCCAAGGGCTGTTGTTGCTTGGTTTCTGCTGTTAACACAAGGAGAAAAAAGTAGTTCAGAGAGGATTTTTCTTGTCCAGGGAAGAAATAATTCAGAAACTACCAGCTTTTCCAAACCAGGCTGTTTCAGTGAAAGATACTTGCCACTTTCTACTGTCAATGCCCATTCCTCTCAAGAGATGGAAAATGGGTTTAAAGGGCGAAGAGTGGGGGAATTGGAGTGGTGAGTCATGAAATTCAGACTCAGAGACATTTTTCAAGAATAAACCTGAGAGATGACCTATTTCAAAGCTTTCGTGTTATACGTAGACTACAGGTGTAGGGAGGTCAAGCAACTTGCATAGAGGAACCGAAACTTAAGCATATTTGACAGGTCTTAATTATATCTATCTTTACATGATGTGATTTTAACTAATTTAAAGGGCTCATAATGAGTTAAGCAAGAAAGACCTTACTTCTCTAAATGAGGTAAAGGAGGGACCCTTTTCAAAAGAAGCTGGGCCAAATGTGTGTGAACAGTGTCCAGAGAAGGGCGTCCTTCAGCTCAGTGTAGTTTGGATGATGGCAGCTAACATAGAATGCTTTATGAATTTTCTTGGTAACAGACCAAATGTAAGTAAACCTCAGTTTGGATCACCAAGGTCTTTCCCTGGTCCACAGGGGCTCTCGGTGTGACAACTTCATCTAGTCAAAAATCTCAACGTTTAAACTCTGGGGTTGACTCCCAGCTTTGTCGTCTTGGGAAAGGAGGTAACTCTGCTCCATATCGAGTGCTCTTTTCTCAGAAAGACGAGGCCACCGAACAAAGAGTGCGGAGGAGAACCCACAGAGGGCGGTTCTCGCAGAACAACGCTATCTCGGGTGTACCCCGTGGAGGGAGAAAACGGGGTCTGCCCCCAAAACACTAGCCGCCACCGCACTTACAGGACAGGCCCGGAGGCCTCCCTTGGGGGAGTCTCCGGGCTCCTCCAGAGGCCCCAAGGACTCCTGCTTCCCGGGGGAAGAAGGTCTATGCCCGAACTGTGCTGCCCGCCGCCCGGCCTGGAGCGAAGCCTGTGAAGCCTAGGAGAGCCCCTCAGAGCCCCCCGATTCAAGCCCCTCACTTCATCTTCCCCAGCCGGCGGGGCGGGCCCCGCACCCTTCACGCGTCCCGGCCGCCCTGCCCCTCCCCATGGAAGCCGCTTCACAGGTCGGCCTCGCGAGTACTCACGGCGACCCCGGGCCGCGCGCGGCTGCCACAGAGGGGACGAGCGGCCCGGGACGCCCCGCGGGGGCGGAGCGGCAGAGCGAGGGGCGGGGGCCGGGCCGGGCGGGCGAGGTCGCGCTTCCCTCCCCCCCACACGCCCTGTCGTTCCGTCACGGGCGCATGCGCACACGGCGATACCGTGGCCACGTGGCCCGCTCCGGACCAACCACCACGCGGCCTGCCCCCTAGGCGCGCAGCTGCTGCGAACGCTTGGCTCGCGGAGCCTGCGCAGTGCTGGCAGGTTGGGTGGGTGGTGGGGAAGGGGGTGCAATTGGGAGGGGGTGTGGGTGGTCCCTAACTATAAGGTGGGTGCGTGAAGAAACAAGAGGGGCTCTGCGGGTGCGCGGAGGGCCCTCCAAAAGAGACGTTGGCATTTGGCGCCCCGTGCGGTTGGGAGGAGTGAACAGGGCACGCAGTCCGCAGCTGCATCTGGGCATTGGAAGACAGGCAGGCAGATGGAGATTGAGAAGGGCCTTCTGAGGCCCTGCTGATTCCAAGGATCTCTGGTTTGTAATGGAAGTCAAACACCTCAGGTTTTTAAGTCTTTTTTTTTAAATTTAATAAATCTTTATTGTTCAGATTATTATAATTGTTCCTCTTCCCCCCCCCCCATAGCTCCCCTCCACCTGGTTCCCACCCCACTCTCTGCCCTTACCTCCCTCCCACTGTCCTCATCCATAGGTGTTCGATTTTTCTCCAGTCTCTTCCCGCACCCCCCACACCCCTTTCCCCCTGAGAATTGTCAGTCCACTCCCTTTCTATGCCCCTGATTCTATTATATTCACCAGTTTATTCTGTTCATCAGATTTTTTATTCACTTTATTTTTAGATTCACTTATTGATAGATATGTATTTGTTGTTCATAATTTTTATTTTTACCTTTTTCTTCTTCCTCTTCTTAAAGAATACCTTTCAGCATTTCATATAATAGTGGTTTGGCGGTGATGAACTCCTTTAGCTTTTTCTTATCTGTGAAGCTCTTTATCTGCCCTTCAATTCTGAATGATAGCTTTGCTAGGTAATCTTTGTTGTAGGTTCTTGCTATTCATCACTTGGAATATTTCTTTTTTTTTTTTTTAAATAAATCTTTATTCAGATTATTACAATTATTTCTCCTTTTTCCCCCCATAGCTCCCCTCCACCCCTTTCCCACCCCACCTTCTGCCCTTACCTCCCCCCCACTGTCCTCATCCAAAGGTGTATGATTTTTGTCCATTCTCTTCATGAACCCCTCATACCCCTTTCCCCCTGAGAATTATCAGTCCACTCCCTTTCTATGCCCCTGATTCTATTATATTCACCAGATTATTCTGCTCCTCAGGTTTTTAATTCACTTGATTTTTAGGTTCGCTTGTTGATAGATATGTATTTGTTGTTCATAATTTTTCTCTTTACTTTTTTCTTCTTCCTCTTCTTTAAGAATACCTTTCAGCATTTCATATAATACTGGTTTGGTGGTGATGAACTCCTTCAGCTTTTTCTTATCTGTGAAGCTCTTTATCTGCCCTTCAATTCTGAATGATAGCTTTGCTGGGTAGAGTAATCTTGGTTGTAGGTTCTTGCTATTCATCACATTGAAAATTTCTTGCCACTCCCGTCTGGCCTGCATAGTTTCTGTTGAGAAGTCAGCTGACAGTCGTATGGGTGCTCCCTTGTAGGTAATTAACTGTTTTTCTCTTGCTGCTTTTAATATTCTCTCTTCGTGTTTTGCTCTTGGCATTTTAATTATGATGTGTCTGGGTGTGGTCCTCTTTGGGTTCCTTTTGTTTGGGGTTCTGTGCGCTTCCTGGACTTGTAAGTCTATTTCTTTCACCAATGGGGAAGTTTTTTGGCATTATTTCTTCAAATAGGTTTTTAGTATCTTGCTTCTCTCTTCTTATGGTACCCCCATAATTCGGATGTTGGTACGCTTGAAGTTGTCCCAGAGACTCCTTACACTATCTTCAAATTTTTGGATTATTTTTTCTTTTTGCTTTTCCGGTTGAGTGTGTTTTGCTTCTTTGTATTTCAAATCTTTGACTTGATTCTTGCGGTCCTCTAGTCTGCTGTTAGGTCTCTGTATAATATTTTTTATTTTAGTCAGTGTATGTTTAATTTCTAGTTGTTCCTTTTTCATATCCTCAAGGGTCTCGCTAAATTTATCAGCCTTTTCTAGGAAATTCTTGAAAAACCTTACAACCGTGGTTTTGAACTCTATATCCAGTCATTTGCTTTCCTCCATTTCTTTCATTTGTGATGTTTCTTTGTCTCCGCATTTTCACTGCTTCCCTGAGTTGGTAGAGTAGCTTTGTGTGCTAGGTGTCCTATAGGGCCCAGTGGCTCAGCCTCCCCAGTTACCTGAGGTGGACACTCTTGGTGCACCCCTTTGTGGGCTGTGTGCACAGTCTTGTTGTAGTTAAGCCTTGATTGTTGTTGGTATCACTGTGAGGAATTGACCTCTAGGCCAATTGGCTGTGAGGATCAGCTGTGTCTACGCTGGGAGAACTTCTGTGCTGGAGACACCCTTATGAGAGAAGAATTGCTAAATTGCAAAAGCCTCTGTGCTCAGCTTGGATGGGGCGGAGTCTCAGGGTGGAGCAGACAGCAATGGCTTCCCGTCAGCCTTGCCCTATGAGGCCCCTGGGTCTCAGTGTCCCTCGGTAATCGCTGCAAGCACCTCTGGGAGAAAGCCGCCCTCGAGTTTCTCCTGCTGCCAGACAGTCCAGTTTCTCCCCGAATGAGTCTGGGTTCCCAGAGTCTCGCCCGGAACTGGAGTTCAGCGCAATCGGGAGCTTCCGTCTCCCTCCCGCTTGAGAAAGCCAGCTGTGCACTCAGCAGTCAGTCTTCTCTGCGCGCTTGTGTCTCCGGACCTCTGCCTTCCGCAGCTCCCCTGAGTCTCAGTGTGCTTTTCTCTTTTCCTGACAGTCCAGATTCCCCCCGAATGAGTCTGGGTTCCCAGAGTCTTGCCTGGAACTGGAGTTCAGTGCAGTTGGGGGCTTCCATCTCCCTCCCGCTTGAGAAAGCCAGCAGCGCACTCAGCCACCAGTCCTCTCCGCGCTCTCGTCTCCCTATCTCAGCTTTTTGCAGCTCCTCTGAGTCTCAATGTGCTTTTCTCTTCCCTTCTAGTTGTAGAATTTCCATTCAGCCAGCTTTCCTGTGGTTCTGGATGATGACCGTTTTGTCTTTTAGTTGTAGTTTTGAAATTGTTGTGCGAGGCAGCCGTTTAGGTGTTTACCTATGCCGCCATTTTGGTTTCTCTCAGTTTTTTAATTCTTAAGTTTAATACATTTACTCCCCTGGCAGCTGTGGTGTTGTGCTGTAAAGCACTCTGACCGTCTATTCCGACAGTGGGTTTGTGGAGAAAAGGGCGGGACGTAGTAGAAGGGACAAGGTCAGGGGGCTACTTGGCAGGCCTGAAATACTCAGTGACCCAAAGTAACCACACAGGATGGTCTGATTGAGAACTCCTAACTAGGTAGGTCATGGAAGGTCAAGCTTTACCTTAAGTGAGCCCTGTCCATTATACTTACGCATCTGGGATAACATACCCTTGAATTGTCAGAGTAATTTCCTTTTCCATAACCCCTCAGAGACACAGCTGACAACAGAGCACAAGACCACTAGAACAGGAGACCATGAAATTCCTCCTTGTTATCTTGTTGCCTGCGTACCATTACTATTCACTGTAAATGTTTTTTAATCATTTAAAAGTTTTTCTATTACAGTTGACATTCAATATTATTTTGCAACCCAGTGATTAGACATTACATAATTTACTAAATGATCGCTTATTAAATCTTGCACCCCCTGACACCATTCACTGTTAATAGAATATTTGTGGCCCTGGTGCAAGAATTCATGCACATTGAAAGGAAATTAATTAGAAGGTGGCCTGTGGGGCCGGATGGGAATGGGCTAGACTGGTAGGACACTCCCTAGAGCCAACCTCCCTTGGTCCCTCCCCGGCCAGGCACACTTGGAGTGGTGCTGCAGCTCGAAGGGCATCTGCAGAGTGAGCGGGGTTCCTCTAGCAGGTAGGGTCCTTCACCTGGCCTGCAGGATTGGGCCAAAACCAGCTCTCCGAGAGGGGTCCCGGACTGCGAGAGGGCACTCTGCAAAGTGTGGAACGCAAACGCAAGTGTGCAGTAAACCAGATTAGGGCCGACAGTGCCCCAGCAACAACATAACCCACGGCTGAAGGTGGAATCGTGGGGCCCTGCGAGGAATTGGGTTCCTTCCTCTCTGGTTCCAGGGTGTGTCACCCAAGAACCACCACTGCCAAGTCACCACAGCTTGGCAGCTCATGCATTGAGCATCTGCCCCCTGGTGACCAGTGCGCATCATACCTACCAGGCGATTGGATAGTCGCTTAGCCTTTTATATATATAGACTAGAGGCTTGGTGCATACAAATTAATGCACTGGAGGAGGGGTCCCTCAGTCCAGCTTGTCCCCTCACACAGTCCAGGAGCCCTCAGGGTCAGGAGGCGACCCAGTGATCAGGGGAAGGTGACACCCCCATCACACCTCTGCTGCTGCCACTGCCGGCAGTGCAAGCCTCAGTGGGCCCTGGTTACCTGAGCCTCAGGTGGCCCTGGGTGGCTGGACAGCCACCATCCGAGGCTTGCCTGCACCTCAGGCCGGCCCTGGGCAGCTGGGGGGCTGAGGGCGGGTCCAGCCACACTGTGTGCCTGCCGCACCCCCCTCCCCTGGCTGGGCTGAAAGGACTGTGGGTCCAGCCACTCCTTGCACCTGCCACCCCCCTGGGCAGGGCTGAAAGGACTGGGGGACTCTGGCGGGGCTGAGGGGACTGGGCGCCGCCATCTTGTGGCTATGGGCGCCGCCATCTTTGTGATGGCTTGATGGTCAATTTGCATATCCCCTCTTTATTAGGATTATTGACTATATTCTCTATGCTGTACTTTACATCCCCATGACTGTTCTGTAACAACAAATTTGTACTTCTTCATTTTTTCACCCTTTTCACCAATCCCTGAAACCCCCCTCCCATCTGGTGATCATCAAAATATCCTCTGTATCTCTGAGTTTGTTTCTGTTTTGCTTGTTTATTTTGATTTTTATATTTAACCATTGATAGATATGTATTTATTGCCATTTTATTGTTCATATTTCTTATCTTTTTTAAAAAAATATATTTTATTGATTTTAGAGAGGAAGGGAGAGGGAGAGAGAGATAGAAACATCAATGATAAGAGAGAATCATTGATTTGCTGCCTCCTGCATGCCCCCTACTAGGGATCGAGCCCAAAACCCAGGCATGTGCTCTTGGCTGGAATTGAACCTGGGACCCTTCAGTCTGCAGGCCGATGCTCTATCCATTGAGCCAAACCAGCTAGGGCTATTGTTCATATTTTTGATCTTTGTTTTTTCTTCTTCTTAAAGAATACCCTTTAACATTTCATGTAATACTAGTTTGGTGGTGATGAACTTCAGCTTTTTCTTGTCTGGGAAACTTTTTATCTGACCTTTGATTCTAAATGATAGCTTTGGTGGGTAGAGTAATCTTGGTTGTAGGTCTTTGCTATTTATCACTTTGAATATTTCTTGCCACTCCTTTCTGGTCTGCAGTTTCTGTTGAGAAGTCAGCTGACAGTCTTATGGGAACTCCTTTACAGGTAACAAACTGCTTTTCTTTTGCTGCTTTTAAGATTCTTTGTCTTTAACCTTTTGCATTTTAACTATGATATGTCTTGTATGGGCCTCTTTGTGTCTTGTTTGGGACTCTTAGCACTTTCTGGACTTATATGTCTATTGCCTTTACCAAGTTAGGGAAGTTGTCTGTCATTATTTTTTCAAATAGATTTTTAATTTCTTGCTCAATCTCTTCTTCTTCCAGCATCCTTATGATGTGAATGTTGGTATGCCTAAAGTTTTCTTTAAAGACAGAGAGAATCTTAAAAGCAGCAAGAGAAAAGTAGTTCATTACCTATAAAGGAGCTGAGGATTAAAAAAATGAAAATAAAATCTTGGCTCAAATTCTTATAGTTTTCCACAAGAAGGATCAACCAGGTTCAAAGCTTGGTTTCAGTATTCATTGACTATTCAACCTCATTTCTGAATCTCGGTTTCCTCATCTGTAAAGTGGGGAAAAATATACCTATTTAATGGGGCTGCTGTGATGAGGATGAAATTAGATAGTTGGTTGAGCCATATGAAAGTGCTGTTTTGTAGGATATAGAGTCTAATACCTGCAATTTCATACAGTTGACCCTTGAACAATACCAAGGTTAGGGTTGTAACCTTGTCACTGGAAAGGGACAAGGATTGAGGTGTATCTACCCTAGCATGGTCTGGAATGTGTGGCTTCTTGACTTCATGCAGGAATGATTTTGTAATTAGAGTCTAGGTGATTTGGAGAGTACATTTATTAAAGCTGGGGACAGTGTAACAAAGGAAAAGCTTAAGATAAAAGAGGCAAGGAATGAGCTTAGGTGGAGCTGCTTTTCAGCTCACCGAAAAGTTAGACAAAAGAAGGGTCCTTAGAAACAGGTTCAAAGTGTAAGCCCAGGACGAGCTGCCACTGCCTGCTATTTCCCTGGTTGCAAGCTTTGTCCAGACCCTTAGACTTTAGAAGAAAGAGAGCAAAAATACACATCTGAGGAAAAGAGGGGTGTGCACATGTGTAGGGAGCAGCTATAGGGTCAATCCTCGGAATGACCTGTGGCAGAGCCACATATAAGTCCCAGCTTGGAGGGCAGAGCCCTCCTAACACAATTAAGCTTGAACTTATAGTCCTCCCTTGTTTCTAGGTAGCTAATGGACTGTGGGAGGTGCAGCAAGTACTGCCAAAACAAGGCTTAAGTAATGAAATAGATTTGAAACTCACAAGAACATTGTAAACATGTTGACCACTCCCCTTGTTTTGCTTTGTGTGATCTGACTATAAAATAAAATTTTGGCTTACAGGCTGTGTCACTGTTTCCTCATCCAGGCACAGTGATCCCACCTGGTTCCAACTGTATTCTCTTGTCTGTCTTCTTTAATCCTTCACTGCCCCTCCTCAGGTTCACCCCTGGCTGTGGTTCAGGCATGCTCTAGAGAAAGCACATGGTGGCTTCCTTTACCTTGAGGGGTTTTATCTGTTTTTTAAAAGTGGGAATTTTAGGGTTGGTCTTGGAAAGATCTCAATAGAACAGCCGTGGGCAAACTACGGCCCGCGGGCCGGATCCGGCCCGTTCGGCTATTCTATCCGGCCCGCGGAGCCAAAAGAGCGGAGAGTTCTCTCTCTTTTTTTTTTTTTAAATATATTTTATTGATATTTTACAGTGAGGAAGGGAGAGGGATAGAGAGCTAGAAACATTGATCAGCTGCCTCCTGCACACCTCCCACTGGGGATGTGCCCGCAACCAAGGTACATGCCCTTGACCGGAATCGAACCCGGGACCCTTCAGTCCGCAGGCAGATGCTCTATCCACTGAGCCAAACCGGTTTCAGCGAGTGGAGGGTTCTCTTGCTCTCCCCTCCGCTCCTTCACCAGCAGCAGTGTTAACACGGCAACGTCGGGGAAACACGGCCGCAGCTCCTTCTTCTGAGTGGGCGGATTTATATCCGCCCATTCAGTAGAAGGAACAACCTCTCAATCTTCCAGAAGCTCCTCGTAATGCCCGTGGACGCGTCCCCCGACATCACCCTGGGAATGTGTAGACACGTTATCGTGGTGATGTAGGGAGACACGCCCCTGGAGAGCACAGTACCAGAGCATTAGCTAAAAAGGAGACCAACAACACTGTTCCCACTGAAGTTGATGTTTTAAAGACCAAAGACCTTTCAACCCAGTCTACATTGCCATCTACATCTACGTCCCGGGCATAATTTGGAAGTTGCACTAAAGAAAATGTTTAATTTACTGTTTACACATTTTGTTCTTTTCTATTTGTTTTAGTTTTAAATTATTTTATTATATTTAATTTTAATTTGAAAGGCTTTTGTACCTTTCCTTTGTTAGGCAATTTTATTTTGCCTTTGCCATCTTCAATATAAGGTATGTTATTGTGCTATGATTCCTCCATTTTTTGAAGTTTCAAATTATAATAATTAGTGTTTACATTCTTCTTCTTAAAATGTTTGAATTGAATAAAACTATTGAAATAAATAAAAAAAAAGACCGTACCCTTTTATGTAATGATGTTTACTTTGAATTTATATTAGTTCACACAAACACTCCATCCATGCTTTTGTTCCGGCCCTCAGGTCCAGTTTAAGAACCCATTGTGGCCCTCGAGTCAAAAAGTTTGCCCACCCCTGCAATAGAATATTCATCAGCTTTCCAGGTGTGCCTTTCAATATGCTGATTCATCAAAATGAGTGTAAAGAGGGATCAGGGTCATTCTCTGGTCAGTTTTACCTCCAAAGAATGCCACTAAAGAGGGACTGGGACCAGGAGGGTCTGCCCTAGCATGGTTTGGAATGTGTAAACCATTTGATCCTAAGTGTACTTGGTTAGGGAAGATAGTGGCTGTAAATTGCTTGACCAGTTTGTTCAGCTATCTGTCTCAGTTTCCCAATTTCACTTGTCAGGGAATTTTCCTAGCTTCTTACTAACCTGCTTCATTTACCCCTCAGAGACTTCCATCCCTGAAGTCTTTTAGGGGTGATGAAGGAGGAGGGTCTGTTTTCAGTAACTGCTTCCTAGCGACAAGGGTCATGGTTCCTGCCTGCATAGAGTATGGAAGTCTTTCCTTGCCTGGTCTAAGGGAGATAAGGGAATGGAATCTGAGACTGGAATAGAGAGGCTGTTAGCTGATTCTTCTAAAGTAGGGATGGGCCAGAATCCCTGAAGCATCATCATCTTGGAATTGTATCCTAGAGGTGAAAATTTTGACAAGAAGATTAAAAAGACATGGTTCAGCCCTAGCCAGTTTGGCTCAGTGGATAGAGCATCGGCCTGTGAACCAAAGGGTCCCGGGTCCAATTCTGGTCAAGGGCACGTACCTCGGTTGCAGACTTCTCCTTGATCCAGGCCCTGTTCTGGACTCGTGCAGGAGGTACCAATCAATGTGTTTCTTTAACATGGATGTTTCTCTCTGTCTTTCCCTCTCTCTTCCACTCTCTTTGAAAGATCAATGGAAAAATAGCCTTGGGTGAGGATTTAAAAATAAATAAATGGTAAAAAAAAAAAAAAAAAAGACATGGTTCAAAGATGAGGAGGAGAACTATAACTACTAGAGGAGCAAGGAGAGATAAAAACCAGGTAATGGAGAGGAGAGCAGACTTTACAGAATCCCATATTGAGCTAGCAGAAGGGTTCCCCTTTCCAAAGTTATGAAGCCAGGGGGCCTGGTCATAAATTTTTTTTGATGTCTTCCTCTACTTGACTTGAAGAGTTGTGCTTATGACTGCTCCCAGTCCTTCTGCTGCTAGTAGGTAATTGAGGTCTAATCTGTTATCTAGCACAAAGTTAGCAAGAAAAATTGTTGTAAGTTTTTGAGGGCAAGCTACCTAACCTCTACCTACTCTATTTCTCCATCTGCAAGGTAGTAAGTATGACAGTAATTGGTAACTCACAGAGTAAATAATTGCAAGAATTAAATAAAAGAATGCAGACACTAGTACTTCTTTCTAGGGCAGTTATACTATCTGTTAAATTTCTTAAGGTGGCTTCATGATAGGCAAATCCTCCCTATGGGGCTGCTAGGCTGACGGCTTCCCCTGTGCCAGCTACAATGAAACCAATGGCCCTTTTATTTGAAGATGAGTGGCGTTATGAGCAGTGACGGAAATCCCTTGAGGCCAAGAAAATCTAAAGTGTGCTGGCCTTGAAATTATGTGTTGATGACACACGAGTAGGCTAGAGCAGGTAATGGCTGATAGAACTTGGTATAAGGTCTGCTATCATAATGTAGGCTATTTTGGGGTTGTCCACAAAGGAAGAGTAATCCATGAGGGGTATACCTTTGCTGGGATATATTATTAAACAACAATCTCGTAGGGTTAGACCCCAGTAGGTGTCTCCCTTGCAGTTAGGGGAGAGAGATCCCCCTTTAGGAGTGGGTCCCATGGCCCTGTGGGGGCTCTGTGTGCTGTGGGAATCTGGTAAAGGAATTTCCAGTTAATATTAGTTTCTCCTTGCCAATAGCTGCAGGTGTTCTGGGGGTCATTTTGAGAATTGGTCTCCCAGACACCTAATTGGCCCATTCAGACTAGTGGACAAACACCAGTCCGCTACAGAAGACACTGTTAGAAAATATCTTTGGATATATCAGAGATGGGATAGAATCAGGCTTATTGATACATTCATTGGCTGTAACACAATGACAACAGGGTTTTGCATAAGACCATCTGTACTGACCAGTTACTAGTCTGCCTGATGACTGGGGTGAGGTTGGTGCAAGGGAAGCCCCCAGGAGCTGGAAGGAGGTTTACACACACAAAAAAAAGGACTGGCCTTTTTGAAATCCTTGGGAGACCCTGATAGTAGAATTAGATTCAAGTTGAAAACTGTAGGTTGATGTAGAGAGCTGTCTGGGAAGGCACATGGATACTTTTTTAATTCTTATCAGCTGAGCCCAAGGGCACTGGCAGAATCCTGTTATCAGTACCCACGTACTTGGAATGAGGAACAAAAAGGACCTTGACCCACCCAAAATAAGGAGCTTACTCAGATCCTGATGAATAGGATTTGGGCACACCCGAAACTCCTTTTGATCATAAAATCCCTTTTGTCTGAGGTGAGTGTGACTGTCTCTGTATCAGAGGACAGGAAGCCACCCGGCACCCAGCTTGAATCTATTTCTGTCTCTTGTCTCTTTCTTTCTCTAATTTCTTAATCCCCAGCTCCTCCCCTCAGGAACCTGTCTTTCTCCCTTTCCGTGTGGGACGCGGAAAAGGAAGAAACACCGCACCACATTTGACGCCCGAACAGGGACCTGAGTACGGAGGGAAAATAGGCGAGGGGGTCACTTCCACGACGTGCGCGCAGATTAAGGTAAGTTTTTGGGAAGTGTATTGTGTGTTGTGAATTGTGAATTCACTTGAATAACCGGGTATAAACATGGGTAATTCAGAGTCTCGGAAAGGAGATTCTTCCTCCTCCTCCTCCTCCACCTCCTTTTTCTTACCCTCACCTTCCCCCCCCCCCCCTTCACCCGCTGCCACTCCTGCCGCTGCTCTTAAGAGTCGGCCTAACAAGTATTTACCTCCTAAATATGAGCGGAAGCCAGAGATTGAGAAAAGGAGATACAAACATTACCATGAGCGAGATGATTTAGATGATGAGGAAGATCTTGCTCACAGTTTTGAAAAAACGACCCTAACCCCCCGGCCTTTACGGCCAGAAACTGGCACACAGCCAAATATGAAAGTAACTACAACTGCTGTGCCGCCGGTACTATCCCCTTTACAGCTGACCTTATAGGAGGCAAAGACGAGCTGGAGAGGATGTTACAGGATTTTCAATGTATCCGATCCTAGAAAGGCCAGACCCTACCAACCCAGGGAAGATACTGAGAGTGCACGAGGCCATTCCTTTTAAAACCCTCAAGGAGTTTAAAACCTCTGTCTCCACGTATGGCCCCACTTTTCCATTTGTCTTGAGCTTGATTGACACTGTAATTAGTGAAGCTCTGCCTCCTCAAGACTGGCAAACATTGGCTAAGGCATGTCTTTCCCCTGGAGAGTATTTACTGTGGAAATCCAATTGGACTGAAATTAGTGAAAAACAGGCAGCTAAAAATCAACAACAAGGTGTGCCTATCACTCTTGAAATGTTAAGAGGAACTGGAACATGTAGCAGCTTACAGGCTCAGATGATGTTCCCTTTGCAAGCTTATCAGCAGATAAATATTTGTGGCCCTAAGGCTTGGAGGGAGTTGCCCACTAAGGGAGAAAAAAGCATGGACGTTACAAAAATTATACAGGGCCCAGAGGATCCCTATCTGGACTTTGTGGCACGGTTGCTTCAGGCAGTAGACAGAGTGGTTGGAGATTCCAATACGGGATCCCTGTTAGTGAAGCAACTGGCTTTTGAGAATGCCAATAGAACATGTCAGGAGGCTCTACGCCCATACAGAAAAAGGGGGTCAATTTCTGAGTTCATCCGTATTGGTGCTGATATTGGGCCATCCTATGTTCAGGGAGTGACTTTGGCTGCTACATTGAAGGAGTCTCTGCAAAGGGACCATTCAGGGAGCAAAGAAAAACGGACTTGTTTCACTGCGGAAGGCCAGGCCATATTGCAAAGAATTGCTGGCAACAGGTTGCCTCAGGGGGACAAGGAAGTTCAGCTCCTAGTCTCCCTGCTCCGCAGTTGGGGTTTTGTCCTCGCTGAGGCAGGGGAAGACACTGGGCCAATAACTGCCTCTCCCAGAGAGGCATTGATGGCCAGCCTCTTGACCCACATCAGGTTAACGGCAAATGGAGCCTGCCCCGGCCCCGCCAAACAGTGGGGGCACTGTCGTACCATACCGGCCTGCCTACAACTGGTCCACTATCAGGGAACTCTACCGCGCCACCCCAGGAAGTATAGGATTGGACCTCTGTCCCACCGCCAAATATGTACTAACTCCCGATATGGGTCCACAAGCAATCTCTACAGGGATTTATGGACCATTACCTAAGGGCACCATGGTACTTATTTTAGGAAGAAGTAGCTTATCTATGAAAGGATTTCAAGTTTTACCAGGTGTGATAGATCAAGACTATACTGGTGAAATTAAAGTTATAGCACAGATAACAAGTACCATAATTCAAATTTCTCCAGAAACTAGGATAGCCCAGATTGTAATCTTGCCCTATTGTACGGCTGGGAAACTTCTCTCCACAGAGCTTCGGGGAGAAAGAGGATTTGGATCCTCTAATCAAATGTACTGGGCACAGCTAGTTAAACAAGGGCTCCCAGAGCTAGAGTTAAAATTAAATGGGAAATTTTACGGAGGAACAATAGATACCGGGGCAGATGTTTCCATGATTGCCTCCAGGCACTGGCCCCCTGCATGGCCTCTTAATACAGCTACTGCCAATCTACAAGGCATTGGCCAAGTCTCTCAGCCTCAACAGAGTGCGCAGCTTATCAAATGGGAAGATTTAGAAGGAAATACGGGATATTTTACACCTTATGTGCTTGATCATTTACCTATTAACCTCTGGGGAAGGGACGTTTTAGAGCAAATGGGAGTATTACTAATGAGTCCCAATGCTGTGGTTACAACTCAAACGTTAAATCAAGGATGTTATCCCTTTAAAGGATCAGGCAAAAGGTGGCAAGGCAGCCTATCCCCTATCCCTACGTCTACCCAGCCAGGGGGAAGAGGGTTAGGATACAGTGAGCCGCAGCTTTTTCATTAGGGGCCTTGGTCATCTCTCCAACCCAGAAGACTGCTGCAAAGATTACATGGCTCTCTAACGACCCTGTTTGGGTTGATCAATGGCCCTTAACTGGAGAGCAGCACAACTTCTAGTACAAGAACAGCTTGAAGCTGGTCATATTGAACCTACTTATAGTCCTTGGAATACACCTATTTTTATAATTAAGAAAAAATCAGGTGGATGGAGACTTTTACAAGATCTCCGAGCAATAAATAAGACCATGGAGGTTATGGGCCCCCTTCAGTCGGGGCTGCCCTCACCTACTGCTATTCCTCTTAATTATGAGCTACTCATTCTAGATTTAAAGGATTGTTTTTTCACTATCCCTTTGCATCCAGATGACTGTAAACGATTTGCATTTAGTGTCCCTACAATAAACTTTAAAGAGCCAGCAAAGAGATACTGCTGGAAAGTGCTGCTGCAGGGAATGGCTAACAGTCCTACGTTATGCCAGGATTTTGTAGATGCAGCTATCCGCCCCATAAGACGGCAGCACCCCCAAGCATACATCATCCATTATATGGATGATATCTTGTTGGCTCATGAGAATGTGGACACTCTTCATAAAGTTTTTGCAGATTTACAACACTCTCTCTTAACTCTGGGACTGTGTATCGGACCAGAAAAGGTACAGAAAAGTTCTCCTTTTCAATATCTAGGTAGTTTAATTGAAGGACGTACTGTGCGTCCTCAACGCTTACAAATTCGGACGGATTCATTGGTAACTTTGATTTTCAAAAATTACTTGGGAACATTAATTGGGTTCGTCCATCATTAAAATTGACTACTGCAGATTTAGCTCCTTTGTATAGTATTCTTCGAGGAGATTCCTCACCATCTTCTCCTAGACAATTAACTGCAGAAGCTGGTATTGCTTTAACCAAAGTTGAAGCTGCCCTTGAAGCTGCTCAGCTTGCAAGAGTAGATTTAACTAAACCCCTTCAGGTATTGATTTTCCCTACTACTCACACTCCCACGGGAGTCATTTGGCAGGACCCAGGTGTAATAGAATGGCTTCACCTGGCTCATTCTCCAGCCAAAGTATTAACGCCTTTCCATGATTTGGTTTCTCAGCTCATAGCAAAAGTACAGCACAGACTAGTTCAATTGGTAGGGCAAGAACCTTCCCTCATTATAGTGCCGTTTACCACAGCACAGCAAAGTTGGCTATGGCAATACTCTATTAATTGGCAAACAGCTCTTGCTAATTATCCTGGTCAAATTGGAAGTCATTATCCTGCTAATAAGATTTTGCAGTTTCTGTCTGTCACAACTTTTATATTTCCAAAAATAGTTAAGCAGCAACCTCTTCCCCAAGCACTAACCGTCTTCACTGATGGATCCAGCTCAGGGAAAGCAGGATTTTATAGTGTAAAGAGTTCTAAAGTAATTCAGACAAATTATTCCTCTGCTCAACGAGTAGAAATCCAAGCTTTAATTTATGCTTTAGAAAACTTTGCCTCTGAACCTGTCAATATCTACAGTGACAGTGCTTATGTAGTCGGAATGGCTACAATTATTGAAACTGCTACGGTTGGGCATACAAACTCTGAAGAGCTATTCCATCTGTTTATCACCTTGCAAAGAGTTATTCAAAAACAGCAATTCCCATGTTTTATTGGCCATATTAGATCCCATTCTGGCCTTCCAGGTCCTTTGGCTGCAGGTAATGAGGAAGTAGATCGTCTCGTTGCCTCAGTAGAGGAGATCACCCCATATTCCATGGCACAGGCCTCGCATGCCCTGCATCATCAAAATGCCTCTGCCTTGCGCAAGGAATTCCATATTTCTCGAGAGCAGGCTCGACAAATTGTCAAGCAATGCCCTCAGTGTGTTATCTTCCTCCCTGTACCAGCATTAGGGGTAAACCCCCGAGGACTTAAACCTAATCAAATCTGGCAAATGGATGTTACTCATGTGCCTGAATTTGGCAGATTTCGGTGGGTCCATGTTTCCATAGACACATGCTCACGTTTCATTTTTGCTACTCCCCAAACAGGGGAAAGTGCAAAGCATGTAATTAACCACTGCCTAGCAGCTTTTCCAGTAATGGGATGGCCCCTAGAGATAAAAACAGATAATGGACCTGCATATGCTAGTTCCTCCTTTCAGAAGTTTTGTAAGCAATACGGAATTGTGCATAAAACAGGAATTCCCTATAATCCTCAGGGACAGGCAATTGTAGAAAGAGCTAATCGAACGTTAAAAACTCAATTACAAAAACAAAGGGGGAGAGAGGTATAATCCTACTCCACAGAATCAGTTAAATCATGCCCTTTACACTTTAAATTTTTTAAATTGTGACGAGGAAGGTCACACAGCAGCCGAGAGGCATCAAACTCCTGGTGCCGTAGCATCTGCTGGTATGGCACAATGGAAGGATTTACAAACAGGACAGTGGAAAGGGCCAGATCCAGTAATGATGTGGGGAAGAGGGCACGTTTGTATTTTCCCAAAAGGTGCTTCTAACCCCATCTGGGTGCCAGAGTGAGCAGTACGTCACCACCATAGACCTGGAAAACAACTCATCCCACTATTCAAGAAGCTGAATATCACACCTCGGGTGATAATCTCAGCTCAGCCAACAGCCTCTGGTGCAGAGAAGTTTAAAGGTGGCAGGAGAGGGCAAAGCTATCTGCTCTCCTGCAATGAGATTACTTAAAAGTTTTCTTTAAAATTCATAAAATAATCCGCAGGAAGATTCTGATCTTGGCAAAATTGGGTGTTAGTTATAAAGAAAAAATTTGAGATCTGTCTTTTAAGCATGAAAAAATGTGGCCAGATCTGTTGCAAAAACTTCCCCTAAAGTAAGCAGGATGTAGGGGAAGGGAGAGACACGTGGCGATCCAATATAGACACCACTCCCCAAGAAAGCCACCATAAGAGGCCTCATATTCGCCATCTTTCCTTTTTCCAGCTAATGAATTAAAGTTTTTACAAATTCATAAATGCATCGGGGATTTCTGTGCTCATGTAAAGCGAAAAGGCCAGTTTAAAAACGAGTGCGCATAGTTTTTGAGCTGGGCTTGACACTTTTCTGTGTACAGAATAAAAACCCTAGAGATTTTAGCTTTAAAGATGGCAAAGATGAACTGGGAGACAAATTAAAGCTAGTTTCCCAAGGCGTTTTAAGCAGCCCCTTTTGAAATTCCTGCCCTGAGGCAAGTAACCAGCAGGAAGTAGATAACAAGTTTGCATATGAATGGCGGATGCAAAAACTAGTTAATCATATATGAATATAAATATTTGTTTGATTTTTTTTTCCATGTTAAAATTTCAAGGCCTTAACAGAGATGATTCTTGTAAAGCTCCAAGGGCCCAGAGTAATACAAGAAAATTATTCCCTCTTCTTAAAAGAAATCCTTTTAAAACATCTAATATACTTGAAATTGCATGGTATTATTCTACAATGTCATTATAATTTTTGATATTTTACAAACAGCATATTGTACAATTAATCCAAACAAACTTAAAAGTCTAAATTTTTTTTAATGTTTGGCAGCAATTTAAAAGGGACATGAAAGGATTCAATTCCTTCCACTGTGTGAAAGGCCCCTTGGGAAGGTACTTGAGCATTCTATATTGGCCCTTTTTGTCAAAAGGAACCCTCTTCTCACAATTCAATTGCCCACAGCTGTTGCTTGAGTTTTCAATTCATTTTGAGGTTGAAACCTCATGTTGGATGGTACCATAGATCTGTCTCTCGCACAATGGTGTGAGCTGGGCCCTCCATGGAGAAGAAACCTGGGTTTCCCAAGATATATGATCTATGCCGGGGCCCCCCACCAGTGGGGGGATCCTAAGGCAGGTGCTGGGCATGGAGGCCATAGGGGCATAGGCTACCAAGGAAACAGAACTGAACCTTACATCACCCTGCTTGGCCCCGGAGGATGGCTGGTTAGTCAATGACGGGTAAGACTCCTCAAGGGAGGGGCAACCTAAGACAGGCACAGTCGCAGGGGGCCATCAGGAGAAAACTTGGGGGTCAACAGAGGTGTGGCACAGATCCTCACCCCCCCCAACATTACAGGGGCTTGAACACTCGCCCCTTCTGAGGAAGGTCTCCTGCCCCATGGCTGCTTCGTGCTTCCCATGCCCAGCTCAGATTGGACCCAGGCAACAAGCAGATTTGGCCCAGCTAAGACTGAGACCCAGTTACAAACAAGAGACTTGGCCCAGCTAAGACTGAGACCCAGGCAACAGAGAAGTGGTTGATGGCAGCTGCCCTATACCTAAATCTAGCCTAAATCCAGGAGTGCTCAGGGCTTTCTCAAGGATGCATATAATCCTTTCCATTAACTAAAATTCTTGTTAAAGTATTAAATTTGACAGTAAAATAGTCAAGTTTTCAGATTAATTTAAATTGGCTAAATGAAATAAGGGAATATTCAAGAAAATCTAATTGTACAAAAGGCTGTTCCTAAAGTATTAACCAAAATTTCTATTGGTAGTTCATTTCATGTTAAAATCGCTTAACATGCAATGAACCCTAAAGCAGTCACAATTTTGGGCAAAAAATTAAAAGGATCCCAAGTAAAATTCATAAAAAAGATTTCTTTATTAACCTTTGGATGAGAATATGTTTATATTTCCCAAAACTCCAAGACCATGTGGATTCCTGCAACAGAGAGGAATTAGCAGGAAATAATTCAGCCATGAAGACAAGAGGAGAAACAGTCGAGATATGGAAGACACTGATGACACCTTTCCATACTAGCAGTCAGCAGCTGTCACTGCAGGTTGCCCAGGACCAAACCAGAGGTCAAACCTGTATTGCCACCATTTGTCCAACATCCAGATGTCATTGCTGACGTGTACACTTGGAACTTTTGGACATTGAAACTTGGACTCAGAACTGTTGGACATTAAAATTTGGACTCGGAACTTTTGAACATTGAAATTGGGACCTAAACATTTTTTGTTCTTTTTTTTTTTTTTTATAGAGTTCTTTTTTTTTTTTTTTTTTTTTTTAAATATATTTTATTGATATTTTACAGAGAGGAAGGGAGAGGGATAGAGAGCTAGAAACATCGATGAGAGAGAAACATCGATCAGCTGCCTCCTGCACACTCCCTACTGGGGATGTGCCCGCAACCAAGGTACATGCCCTTGACCGGAATCGAACCTGGGACCTTTCAGTCCGCAGGCCGACGCTCTATCCACTGAGCCAAACCGGTTTCGGCCATTTTTTGTTCTTATGTTTATTTCTGGTCTGTAAATGCAAGATTTCTTTTAAAAAATTAAAATGGGGGAGATGTAGAGAGCCGTCTGGGAAGGCACATGGATACTTCTTTAATTCTTATCAGCTGAGCCCAAGGGCACTGGCAGAATCCTGTTATCAGTACCCACGTACTTGGAATGAAGAACAAAAAGGACCTTGACCCACCCAAAATAAGGAGCTTACTCAGATCCTGATGAATAGGATTTGGGCACACCCGAAACTCCTTTTGATCATAAAATCCCTTTTGGAAACCAATAAATATGCTGTGTTGTCTGAGGTGAGTGTGACTGTCTCTGTATCAGAGGACAGGAAGCCACCCGGCACCCAGCTTGAATCTATTTCTGTCTCTTGTCTCTTTCTTTCTCTAATTTCTTAATCCCCAGCTCCTCCCCTCAGGAACCTGTCTTTCTCCCTTTCCGTGTGGGACGCGGAAAAGGAAGAAACACTGCACCACAGGTTGAAACTGAGGTGGGAGGGCTGTTGGGATTGGCTGTCTATGGCAGCCATTGGAAAAGTTGATTTTCAGTAGCAATGATAATGGAAAAGTTTATTAGTATGCTGGTCTTCCATTCTCTTTGTAGGGATCCTAAAAACAAGATAGGGTCATGTAGGGTCAAGATAGGGTACAGTAGGGTCATGAAAACAAGAAAGATACACTTTGTTGGTTAGAAATTGAATAATTTGAGCAGAGTAGAGGGACTTAATCTGATAAGGATTCAATCCAACAAGGACAGAAAAAAATTATTTTCCTGGGAGAGGAAGCTGAGCATATTGACAGGCTAGTAGGACAAGTGTCAGAAATATATGAGAAAGACAATTATATTAAAGCCCAGTTACCACATGACTTACCTGTGACAGGTTATTGTTTCTTCCTTTTTTAAAAAAATCCTCACTTGAAGATATGTTTATTGACGAGAGAGAGAGACAGAGACAGAGACATCTATGTGAAAGAGAAACATTGATCGGTTGCCTCTCATATGTTCCCCAACCGGGAACTGAACCAGCAACCTAGGTATGTACCCTGACCGGGAATCAAACCAACAACCTTTTGGGGTACAGAACGGTGCTCCAACCAATTGAGTCACCTGGTCATGGCAGGTTTTTGTTTCTTTTTTTTTTTTTTTTAAATAAATCTTGCCCTGGCCAGTTTGGCTCAGTGGATAGAGCATTGGCCTGTGGACTGAAAGGTCCCAGGTTCGATTCCGCTCAAGGGCATGCACCTTGGTTGCGGCACATCCCCAGTGGGAGGTGTGCAGGAGGCAGCTGATCAATGTTTCTCTCCCATCAGTGTTTCTGACTATCCCTCTCCCTTCCTCTCTGTAAAAAATCAATAAAAATATATTTAAAATAAATAAATAAATCTTTATTGTTCAGATTATTACAGATGTTCCTCTCTCCCACCCCCCATAGCTCCCCTCCACCCAGTTCCCATCCCACCCCATGCCCATACCCCCCGCCACTGTCCTCGCCTATAGATATAAGATTTTTGTCTAATCTCTTCCTGCACCCCACACCCCCACACCCCCTCCCCCACCGAGGATTGTCAGTTCACTCCCTTTCTATGTCCCTGATTCTATTATATTCACCAGTTTATTCTGTTCATCAGATTTTTTATTCACTTGATTTTTAGATTCACTTATTGATAGATATGTATTTGTTGTCACTTTGTTGTTCATAATTTTTATCTTTACCTTTTTCTTCTTCTTCCTCTCCTTAAAGAATACCCTTCAGCATTTCATATAATCCTGGTTTGGTGGTGATGAACTCCTTTACCTTTTTCTTATCTGTGAAGCTCTTTATCTGACCTTCAATTCTAAATGATAGCTTTGCTGGGTAGAGTAATCTTGGTTGTAGGTTCTTGCTGTTCATCACTTTGAATATTTCTTGCCACTCCCTTCTGGCCTGCATAGTTTCTGTTGAGAAATCAGCTGACAATCGTATTGTAGGTAACTAACTGTTTTTCTCTTGCTGCTTTTAATATTCTCTCTTTGTCTTTTGCTCTTGGCATTTTAAGTATGATGTGTCTTGGTGTGATCCTCTTTGGGTTCCTTTTGTTTGGGGTTCTGTGCGCTTCCTGGACTTGTAAGTCTATTTCTTTCACCAGGTGGGTGAAGTTTTCTGGCATTATTTTTTCAAGTAGGTTTTCTCTCTTCTTCTGGTACCCCCATAATTTGGATGTTGGTGTGCTTGAAGTTGTCCCAGAGACTCCTTACACTATCTTCATATTTTTGGATTCTTTTTTCTTTTTGCTCTTCTGGTTGGGTGTTTTTTGCTTCCTCATATTTCAAATCTTTGATTTGATTCTTGGGATCCTCTAGTCTACTGTTGAATTTCTGTATATTATTCTTTATTTCAGTCAGTGTATGCTTAATTTCTGACTGGTCCTTTTCCATTTTTTTTTTGGGGGGGGGGGCATTCTCACTAAGATCCTTGAAGGTCTCACTAAGTTCCTTGGAGGTTTCTAGAAGATTCTTGAGTAACCTTATAACTGTGGTTTTGAACTCTATATCCAGTAGTTAGCTTTCCTCCATTTCTTTTATTTGTGACATGTTTCTTTGTCTCTGCATTTTGGCTGCTTCCCTATGTTGATAGAGTGGCCTTGTGTGCTAGGTGTCCTATAGGGCCCAGTGGCTCAGCCTCCCCAATCACCTGAGGTGGACACTCTTGCTGCACCCCTTTGTGGGCTGTGTGCACAGTCTTGTTGTAGTTAAGCCTTGATTGTTGTTGGTATCACTGGGAGGAATTGACCTCTAGGCCAATTGGCTGTGAGGACCAGCTGTGTCTACAATGGAAGAACTGCTGTGCTGGAGACACCCTTATGGGGCATGACTTGCTTCAGTGGGGCTTTGGTGCTCACTAAGTCTGCCCCTTGAGTGTGTCACTTATGGATGTGAAGAGTTGTAATCTGGTATGGTCTCATACTGACCACTGGGTACACTGGCTCTTGGATCTCCAAGGAGGTGCAAAGTCAGCCACTGCCTAGGGCCACCCAGCAGGAGCTACAGAGAGATCTGTAGATTCCTCCTCTTTGTTTGGGGTTTGAAGGTGCCCAGATGAGGCCCAGCTTTGAAGCAATGCAAGCTGCTGTCGAGCCTTGGGCCTTCTTTTGGAAGCTCTGGGGCTCTCTGACCCAGCTGCAGTATGATATGTTTCAGATTGCAAAGGGCCAGGCCATTCATATGCAAAAGCCATGAGCACAGCTTGGGTGGGTTTGTAAATTGGGTGGGGCGGGGTTTCATGGAATCACCAAGGCGGAGCAAACAACAATGGATGACCATCAGCCCTGCCCCGAAGAGGTTCCCAGGTCTCTGTGTCCTGTGGCACTGTGCAGGAACAATGATCGCTGCAAGCATGTCTGAGAGAAAGCCGCCCTCGTGTTCCAGCCTAATGCCAGACAGTCCAGTTTCTCCCCGTATGAGTCTGGTTCCCCAGAGTCTCACCTGGAACTGGAGTTCAGAGAAATTGGGAGCTTGTATCTCCCTCCTGATTGAAAAAAAACAAAACAGCACACCCAGTTTCCAGCCCATTTCGCACGCACCTCCATACCTCCACACTTCCATACCTCCATGCTTCCGCACCTCCGTACCTCCTACCAGTCTCAATGCGCTTTTTTCTTTCCTTCTAGTTGTAGAACTTCCACTCAGCCAGCTTTCCCGTGGTTCTGGATGATAGCTGTTTTGTCTTTTAGTTGTAGTTTTGTGTTTTTTTTTCCAAATTTTTATTAAGGTATTATATGTGTACATATCTTACCATTGCCCCCCACCCCCACCCCACTCCCATACATGCCCTCACCCCCCAATGTTTTGCATCCGTTGGTTACTCTTATATACATGCATATAAGTCCTTCAGTTGATCTCTTATTTCCCCCACCTCTCCCTAACCTTACCACTGTAATTTGACAGTCTGTTTGATGCTTTACTGCCTCTGTAACTATCTTTTTGTTCATCAGTTTATAATGTTTTTCATTATCCCCAAATGAGTGGGATCATGTGGTATTTTTCTTTCATTGACTGGCTTATTTCACTTAGCATAATGTTCTCTAATTCCATCCAAGTGCCTACAAATGGTAGTAATTCCTTCTTTTTTACGGCAGCATAGTATTCCATTGTGTAGATGTACCATAGTTTTCTGATCCAGTCATCTGCTGATGGGCACCTAGGCTGTTTCCAAATCTTAGCTATTGTAAATTGTGCTGCTATGAACATAGGGGTGCATATATCCTTTCTGATTGGTGTTTCTGGTTTCTTAGGATATATTCCTAGGAGTGGGATTACTGGGTCAAATGGGAGTTCCATTTTCAGTTTTTTGAGGAAACTCCATACTGTTCTCCACAGTGGCTGCACCAGTCTGCATTCCCACCAGCAGTGCACGAGGGTTCCTTTTTCTCCGCATCCTCGCCAACACTTGTCGTTTGTTGATTTGTTGATGATAGCCATTCTGACAGGTGTGAGATGGTATCGCATTGTTGTTTTGATTTGCATCTCTCGGATAATTAGTGACTTTGAGCATGTTTTCATGTGTCTCTTGGCCTTCCTTCTGTCTTCTTTCGAAAAGCTTCTATTTAGGTCCGTTGCCCATTTTTTTATTGGATCATTTATCTTCCTTTTATTAAGTTGTATAAGCTGCCTGTAGATGTTGGAAATTAAACCTTTATCAGTGATACCATTTGCAAATATGTTCTCCCATACAGTGGGGTTTCTTGTTGTTTTGTTGATGGTTTCTTTTGCTGTGCAAAAGCTTTTTATTTTGATGTAGTCCCATTTGTTTATTTTCTGTTTGGCTTCCATTGCCCTAGGGGCAGTATCACTGAAAAAGTTCTTTTGGCATATGTCTGAGATTTTGCTGCCTGTGGATTCCTCTAGTATTTTTATGGTTTCCTGTCTTATATTTAAGTCCTGTACCCATTTTGAGTTTATTTTTGTGTATGGTGTAAGTTGGTGATCTAGTTTCATTTTTTTGCATGTATCTGTCCAATTTTCCCAACACCATTTATTAAAGAGACTGTCTTGACTCCATTGTATGTTCATGCCTCCTTTGTCAAATATTAAATGCGCATATTGGTTTGGGTCGATATCTGGATTCTCTATTCTGTTCCATTGATCTATATGTCTGTTCTTGTGCCAGTACCAGGCTGTTTTGATGACAGTGGCTTTGTAATACAGCTTGAAATCTGGTATTGAGATCCCTCCTACTTTATTCTTCTTTCTCAGGATTGCTGTGGCTATTCGGGGTCTTTTTTTATTCCAGATGAATTTTTGGAGAGTTCTTTCTAGGTCTGTGAAATACGCCGTTGGTATTTTAATGGGGAGTGCATTGAATCTATAGATTGCTTTGGGTAGTATGGACATTTTAATGATGTTGATTCTACCAATCCATGAACATGGTATGTTCTTCCATCTGTTTACATCTTCCTCTATCTCTTTTTTCAGTGTCCTGTAGTTTTCCGCATATAGGTCTTTTACCTCCTTGGTTAGGTTTATTCCTAAGTATCTTAATTTTTTTGGTGCGATGGAAAATGGGATTGCTTTTTTAGTCTCTCTTTCTGTAAGTTCATTGTTGGTGTATAGAAATGCCATAGATTTCTTGGTGTTAATTTTGTATCCTGCTACATTGCTGAATTCATTTATTAAGTCTGTTAGTTTTTTGATGGAGTCTTTCGGGTTTTTTATGTACAATATCATGTCATCTGCAAATAAGGACAGCTTTACTTCTTCTTTTCCAATTTGGATGCCTTTTATTTCTTCTTCTTGTCTAATTGCAGTGGCTAATACTTCCAGTACTATGTCAAACAGGAGTGGTGAGAGTGGGCATCCCTGTCTTGTTCCTGTTCTTAGGGGAAATGGTTTTAGTTTTTGCCCATTGAGTATGATGTTAGCTGTGGGTTTATCATATATAGCTTTTATGATGTTGAGGTATGATCCTTCTATTCCCACCTTGTTGAGAGTTTTTATCAAGAAAGGGTGTTGGATTTTGTCAAATGCTTTTTCTGCATCAATTGATATGACTATGTGATTTTTATCTCTCAATTTGTTTATGTGATGTATCACATTTATTGATTTGCGGATATTGAACCATCCTTGCATTCCTGGGATAAACCCTACTTGGTCATGGTGTATGATCTTTCTGATGTACTGCTGGATCCTATTTGCTAGAATTTTGTTGAGGATTTTGGCATCTACATTCATGAGGGATATTGGCCTGTAATTCTCTTTCATTGTGTTGTCTTTATCTGGTTTTGGTATTAGGGTGATGCTGGCTTCATAGAAGGAGCTTGGAAGTGTTCCTTCCTCTTGAATTTTTTGGAATAGTCTGAGGAGGATAGGTTTTAGTTCTTCCTTGAATGTTTGGTAGAACTCTCCAGTGAAGCCGTCTGGCCCCGGGCTTTTGTTTGCCGGAAGCTCTTTGATGACTGCTTCAATTT
Organism: Plecotus auritus; assembly: GCF_963455305.1. NCBI lineage: Eukaryota > Metazoa > Chordata > Mammalia > Chiroptera > Vespertilionidae > Plecotus > Plecotus auritus. The sequence continues at coordinate 121,901,184 of NC_137770.1, read as the reverse complement.
CTTCCATAGTTACTGGCATGTTGAGCTGTTTAGATTCTTCCTGATTGAGTTTTGGAAGGTTATATTTTTCTAGGAATATGTCCATTTCCTCCAGGTTGTCCAGTTTGTTGGAATAGAGTTGTTCGTAGTATTTTTTAACAATCCTTTGTATTTCGGCGGGATCTGTTGTTATTTCACCTCTTTCATTTCTGATCTTGTTTATTTGGGTCCTCTCCCTTTGCTTCTTGGTGAGCCTGGCTAGAGGTTCATCAATCTTGTTTATCCTTTCAAAGAACCAGCTCTTGGTTTTGTTGATCTTTTGTATTGTTTCTTTGGTCTCTATGTCGTTTATCTGTGCTCTGATCTTTATTATTTCCTTCCTTCTGCTTACACTGGGCTTTTCTTGTTGCTCTTTTTCTAACTCTTTGAGTTGTTGGGTTAGGTAATTTATTAGCCCTGTTTCTTGTTTTTTGCAGTAGGCTTGTAGAGCTATGAACTTCCCTCTCAAGACTGCTTTCGCTGTGTCCCATAGATTTTGGATTGTAGTGTTTTCATTGTCATTTGTTGTCATGATGTTTTTTATTTCTTCTTTGATCTCTCTGGTAACCCAGTCATGGTTTAATAGCATGCTGTTTAGTCTCCATGTGTTTGATTTCTTTGGGTTGTTTTTATTGTAGTTGATTTCCAGTTTTATGCCACTGTGGTCTGAGAAGATGCTTGATATGATTTCTATCTTCTTGAATTTGAAGAGACTTTGCCTATGTCCCAACATATGGTCTATCTTTGAAAATGACCCATGTGCGCTTGAGAAGAATGTATATTCTGTGGCTTTGGGGTGAAATGTTCTGAAGATGTCAATTAATTCCATCTGGTCTAGTGAGTCATTTAGGATTGATGTTTCTTTGCTGATGTTTTGTTTAGAGGATTTGTCCAATGGTGATAGTGGGGTATTAAAGTCTCCTACTATGATTGTATTGCTGTCAATGTCTCCCTTGATATCTTCCAGGAGTTTTTTTATGTATTTGGGTGCTCCTGTATTGGGTGCATATATGTTTACCAGAGTTATTTCTTCTTGTTGGATTGCTCCCTTTAGTATTATGAAATGGCCTTCCTTATCTCTTGTTATGTCCTTCAGTTTGAGATCTAATTTGTCAGAAATAAGTATTGCTACCCCAGCTTTTTTTTCAGTTCCATTTGCCTGGAAAACCATTTTCCATCCCTTCACCCTCAGTCTGTGTGCGTCTTTTTTTCTGAGGTGGGTTTCTTGTAGACAGCAGATATATGGGTCGTGTTTTCTTATCCAATCTGTTACCCTATGTCTTTTGATTGGGGCATTTAGTCCATTTACATTTAAAGTTATTATTGATAGGTACTTATTTGTCGCCATTCCTATTCTTTACCCCTGTGTTACTTCTTCGCTTCCTGTTTCTTTCTTTCTTTCTTTCTTTTTTTTTTTTTTTTTTTTTTTTTTTTTTTACAGTAGACCCTTTAGCATTTCTTGCATTGCTGGTTTGGTGGTAATAAATTCCCTTAGTCCTTTTTTGTCTGTGAAGCTCCTGATTTCACCTTCAATTTTGATTGACAGCCTTGCTGGATACAGTATTCTTGGATTCAGCCCCTTCCTTTGCATGACTTTGTATATTTCATTCCATTCCCTTCTGGCCTGATGAGTTTCTGTTGAGAAATCAGTTGCTAGTCTGATGGGGGTTCCTTTGTATGTAACTTTCTGTCTCTCTCTTGCTGCTTTTAAGATTCTTACTTTGTCGTTGGTGTTTGCCAATTTAATTATAATGTGCCTTGGCGTCGGTCTTTTGGGGTTCATTTTGCTTGGGACTCTGTGAGCTTCTTGGATTTGTGTGGGTTTTTTCTTCCCTATATCTGGGAAATTTTCTGTCATTATTTCTTCAAAGAGGTTTTCTATTCCTTGCTCAGCTTCCTTTCCTTCTGGAACCCCTATTATGCGGATGTTGTTTTGTTTCGTGTTGTCCCAAAGTTCCCTTAGACTCTCCTCCTGCCTTTTAATTTTTTTTTCTAGAAGTTGCTTTTCTTGGGTATTTTTTTCCATCTTGTCTTCTAGCTCACTGATGCGGTCCTCTGCTTCTTCTAGTCTACTCTTGATGCTTTCTATTGAGTTCTTTACAGCAGCGATGTCATTTTTCATTTCTTCTTGGTTCTTCTTCATTTCCTCTTGGTTCTTGCTCATATTGTTGAATTTGTCTTCCATTCTTTTCAGCCACCTTATGACCATTTCTCTGAATTCTTTTTCTGGAAGGTTGCTTGCCTCCATTTCGTTTACTTCCTTTTCTGGTGATGCCTGCTTTTCTTTCATATGCGGGCTGCTTCTTTGTCTCCCCATGGTCTCTCTTCTCTGGGTGTCTGGTTATGTAGTTCTCTCTCTCCTGGGTTGATTTAAAGGCACAAAATACAGCACTACCAGGTACAACTCACAAGGCACTGAACAGGAATGTATTCATGATATTAATAACCTCCAATAAAGGTGACCACCAGAGAAAGGCAAATTAGGTGATAGAAGAGAAAGAAGAAGAGGAAAAAAGAAAGAAAGAAAAAAAAAAGAAAAGAGGAGTGTGAAAATGAAATTGGGAAAAGGGAAAGTAAAGAGAAAAAAAAAAGTAAGAGAGACAAGAAATTGACTAAGAGAGAAAGGGGAACAGACTATATATATTGGGGATAAAACTCCAATAGAACAATCACTAATCCCAGCAAATGCCAGCAACAAGTGCCTGGGGATTAGTACAAACTACAACACCAATTAATATGGAGTGAGGCAAGGGAAAGCTGAAGCACAAAACAAACAAAAAAATAAATAAAAGAAGAATAAGCAAAACAATCTCACAAAAAAAGCATAAAAATTGGATATAATCTACATTCAAGCAAACAACAACAAAAGGACAGAGATAAGGACAAGTTTATGGATAACTCAGACAGCGAAGGGAAAGGTGTATGTGGACTTGGAGCAGGGGATTGGAGATTAGATATGTAAGTAGGGTGAAATTTTAACAAGGGGTAAACAGAAAGAATAGGGAAAATCTAAAGCAGTAAAAGGGTAAGACAAACAGGACACTGAAAAGGGGGAGATTAGGAAGAGAGTGATGGCCTAAAGGTAGAGTTGAGGTAGAGTAAAACGATGCTAAAGGAAAGATAAAAAATAGAATGTAGAACCCTAATCCCAAAATAAAATGAAGAGAAAATGACACTTTAAAAAAAAAAAAAAAAAAAAAGATAAAATAGCAGTAGTAATAATACGGATTGAAAATAAAAATGTAATCATTAAAAAGGTAAAATCAAGTGATGAAAAAAGAAAAAAAAAGTTTCTTGATTAAAAGATGCAAAAAATGAAAATTTAAAAAAAATAAAAAAATAAAAAAAATAAAAGGTAAAAATAAAATGTGGAGTAGTGAAGGTCATTCACTTCCTCTGTTTTTCTGTTTGGCACGCCTGTTTCTCAGTCCAGGCAGTATTGCAGTTCCCTGCGATCCACTGCTCTTCGGTGTTGTAAGCCAGTCCTGATTTTAAGCAGGCGGTGTGTCTTAATTTCTCGTATTCCTTTATTTTTGATTACACAAGAGTCAATTTGTGATTCAGCCCCTGGGTGGCAGTGTTTCTGGATTGACTTCCGGGTCTATCTATGTCCCCTCTAGGCAGTGTTAGAGCCTTCTTTCCCTGTGGCACTCGCCAGGGGCCTGTGGGAGTGGGCTGCCTCAGAGCTGGCTCTCTGATGGTCACTCCCCGCTCCGATCCCCAGGTTCCAGAAAAACAACCTTCCCCTGCAGTCTCCCAGGGTGTCCCCAACTGGGTGATCCTATGTATTGGGCTTAGTAATCAGATGCAAGGATTTGAAAAGGAAAAAGCCCAAGTGTGCGAATTCCGGGACTGCGAGTAAGCCCAGGCACCCAGGGAGCGCACGGGCTGCGCGTAAGTCTGGATTGCCTGAAATTCTTAGGGTGTCCCTGCACTTCAGATCAAAATGGGTTGCTTTTTAGAGTGCCCTTCTCTTAGCAGCTCTGAGGACCCCTTTCCACAGTCACAGATCATGCCAGCCCCTACAGCCACGGATTTTTCTAGGCACAGACTTCCCTGGTCCTCCAGCTCCCGCAAAACGCGCGTTCCTCTCTCCCGCCGGGACCAGAGACCTCACCTTATCCCAGGCGAAATCTGACGTTTCCGTAGTGGAGTGTAGAGCTTCTCTGAACCCGTGTGCTTGCGCCAGTTGGGGAGCGTTGTTCTGGGGCTCGCAGCTGTTCCTGGGGTGCCGCCGTTGTGGATTCTCAGGCTTCAGATAAGCTCCACTTTCCGGATCAAGATGGCGCAGACTCCGCGTCCAAGCCCGCAGCTCTTTTAGTTGTAGTTTTGATGTGGTTGTGAGAGTCAGCAAGTACAGGTGTTTACTTATGCTGCCATCTTGGTTCTTTTCAGGTTTTTGTTTCTTGAAGAGGAACTTAAGGATTCACAAATGTCTCAGGTTATGGTTCCTGAAGGGACTAACAAGAAACAGGTTTAATTTGAGATAAGAGAACCCAATTGACTACTCCTGTGAGCTTTACTGCAGTCAGGACCTGATATGGGCCCTTCCATCTTGGTTGTAGCTGGGATTCAAGACAGTTATCCTTCCAGGTTTTTAAATACACCATGTCCCCTGGTTTAACTTGTTTTGGTAGTCCTTATTGGGGACAGGTAGAATTTTGTTTCCATTTCCTGTAATGCTTTTTGTACTTTCCCTAGATTAATGGTGTAAGACAACAGCTGGAGAGTTTCCTCATCTATTAGTAGGTCAGATCTGAGAAAGGGCCTGCTATAGGTGAGTTCAGAGAAATCGGGAGCTTGTATCTCCCTCCTGATTGAAAAAACAAACAAACAGCCGTGTCGTGACCCACAGGTTGAGAACCGCTAGCAGGGTCGCCTTACCAGCCGTGGGCAAACTCCGCTCCTTTACTTTGAATTTATATTAGTTCACACAAACACTCCATCCATGCTTTTGTTCCGGCCCTCCGGTCCAGTTTAAGAACCCATTGTGGCCCTCGAGTCAAAAAGTTTGCCCACCCCTGCCTTAGACCATCAGAAAACAAAGATATTTACATTATGATTCATAACAGTAGCAAAATTACAGTTATGAAGTAGCAACGAAAATAATTTTTATGGTTGGGGGTCACTACAACATGAGGAACTCTATTAAAGGGTCGCAGCATTAGAAAGGTTGAGAACCACTGCTTTAAAGTCTCATATAGATGTTTATCAATTAGCCCCAAACCTGGTATCCAGAGGTGGCAGAAGCCAACTATTCCCCAAAACACTTGAAGCTGTCGTTTACTTTATGGGACTCCAAAGGCCAGTATGGCCTTTTTTCTTTGGGGTGACAGGGTCCAGGCTCCTGGGGTGAGTAAGTACCCTAGGTATTGGACCCATTGGGAGGTTATTTGGGCCATTTGGGGAGAGACTTTGTATCTATTGTCTGCAGGGAAATATAGTACCAGGATGGAATTTTTATCTGAGTTCTCTTGGTTAGTACTAGAAATTAATAAATCATCAACATATTGTAGGAATGTCCCATTGGTCAACTGGAGTTTCCTTACTTCCTTGGCTAAAGCATTTCCAAACAAATGGGGACTGTCCCTAAGGACTGAGAGAACACGGTTATGTGTATGATAAATCTTCCTAATTTGGGGGTTAGTCCATTCAATGCAAACAGGTATTGGGAATCAGGATGAAGGTGTTAACGCAAAAAAAACAACAACCCATTGAAACCTGTAAAGAATTTCTGTGAGTTTATTTGAGCCAAACTGGCAACATATGCCGGGAAGCAGAACCTCAAGGAATTGAGCTAATGCTCCGGAGAATGGCGGGTTACATTTGTATTTATACATTGCAATCAAAGGAGGGACATAGGTGGGTTACATGAAATTCATTGGTGATAGATTAAGGAGGTGGGATAAAGCAAAGCAAAGTGGTGGGAAACCCCTGGGATTGGATAAAGAGTAAAATGATGGACACATACTTAGGTGGGTGCAGGAACAATGAACATGATAATGAAGGAATTTGTGGTATCTGTCCTGGCGCCCTGCACATTTGGTTGTGCCCCAGGGGGTCCAGAAAAAGGGAAGTTACAAGTTACCCAGACATTTCAAGAGTATGTTATCATAGATGCAAAAAGACAGATAGGCTCAGTTAAGGTAAAGGTTGACCTTGTCAGTGAAGATACTGGCCTAGGATGTAACTGCCCACCATAACTGCGTTTAGTTAAAGTTTAATTTCAGACCATCCTTTGTGGTTACTTTAAGTCTCTGAGTTTGCAAGACTGCCATGCAGACCTCTCCTGAGCTTGTCAGGTCAGCATGTGGCCCCTTTCATCCACAAAGAGAAATGCAGAAAAAGGCATTCTTTAAATCTAATAGAGTAGAATATTTGGCTTCTCTGAGATTTGAGTTAAGATAGTGGAACTATAGGATATGCTGGAATTACAGCCTCATTTACTGCCCTTATGTCTAGCATACACCAGTATTCTCCATTTGGCTTTTGTACTTGGAGAATAGGGTTATACATAGGGACTGGCAGGGCTTGAGAAGTCCATGCTTTAAATATTTTTCAATGACAATTTTGATCCCTTTTATGGTCTAAGGTTTTAGGGGGTACTCTCTCTTTTAGGGTAAGATACCTTTGGTTGTAGGGATATCTTTATGGGGGGGGGGTACATTCATTGCCCTGCCTGGTATTTAGTCTCAGGTTTGACTAGGATGAGGACAGATTCTGGAATATTATTAATTCCTGGTCCACAGTGAGAAGTTAAATTGTCCATCAAAAACATAAAAATGTGGGTACATTTTCTTCTATGGTTAATGTTGCTAGGGTTATGATTGTTCCTAGATTGAACAAGATGTCCCTCCCTAGTAAGAGAATGTAGAACCCTGGAACTACAAGAAAAGCATGATTGAAAGCAAGATTTCTTTTGATTTAAAGCAAGGTTGTAGTGAGAGATTGAGCATTGAGGATGCCCATTTATCCCAGAGTTCAAACAGGTTTTGGTCCATGTGAGTAAGTCAGAGTGGAGTAAGCAGCCCCTGTGTCTAATCCTATCTAATAAAAGAGTAATATGCAAATTGATAATCACTCCAAGACACAAGATGGTCGCCCCCATGTAGTCAAAGATGGCTGCCACAAGATGGCAAGGGCAGATGTGGGCAGTTGGAGGTGACCAGGTCGGCAGAGGAGGGCAGTTGGGGGAGACCAGGCCAGCAAGGGAGGGCAGTTGGGGGGACCCAGGCCTGCAGGGGAGGGCAGTTGGTGGGGGGACCAGGCCTGCAGGGGAGGACAGTTGGGGGGGATGCAGGCCTGTAGGAGAGGGCAGTTGAGGAGGACCAGGCCAGCAGGGCAGGGCAGTTGGTGGGGACCAGGCCTTCAGGGGAGGGCAGTTGTGGGCAATCAGGCCAGCACGGAGGGCAGTTAGGGGACTGGGCCAGCAGAGGAGGGGCAGTTGGGGGAGACCAGGCCTGAAGGGGAGGGCAGTTGGTGGGGGGGGACCAGGCCTGCAGGGGAGGGTAATTGTGGGCGATCAGGCCAGCACGGAGGGCAGTTAGGGGTAACTGGGCCAGCAGAAGAGGGCAGTTGGGAGAGACCAGGCCTGAAGGGGAGGGCAGTTGGGGGGGGACCAGGCCTGCAGGGGAGGACAGTTAGGGGTGACCAGACTGGCAGGGGAGGGCAGTTAGGGGTGACCAGGCTGGCAGGGGAGGGCAGTTAGGGGCAATCTGGCCGGCCGGGGAACAGTTAGGCATTGATTAGGCTGGCAGGGGAGTGGTTAGGGGGTGATCAGGCTGGCAGGCAGAAGCAGTTAGGGGCAATCAGGCAGAGGCAGGCGAGTGGGTGGGAGCCAGCAGTCCTGGATTGTGAGGGATTGGGCCTAAACGGGCGGTTGGACATCCCTCAAGGGGTCCCAGATTGGAGAGGGTGCAGGCTGTGCTGAGGGATACCCCCCGCCTCCCTCCCCCGTGCAGGAATTTCGTGCACCGGGCCTCTAGTCTATAATAATAAAAGGGTAATATCTAATTAGACCAGACGTCCTTCCAGGTGTCATTTTGGACGTCCTTCCGGACAAAGCCAGGGCCAGAGCAAAGCCCAGGTCCTGGGTGCCTGCAGCAGCTGGAGGGAAGCAGCCCAGGTCCCAGCTGCCAGAGGGAAGCTGGTGCCGGCAGCTGGGAGAAGGAATGCCTACGCTTGCATGAATTTTCATGTATTGGGCCTCTAGTAAAAATATAATGGGCTTACCTTCCACATCAAGGGTTACCTGAGGCTACTCTGGTGTGATGGTCAGGTGCTCTGGTGGGACGCCTCAGGCACCACCAATTCTCCGATGTTTTGACCATCATTGTTTTAGAGGTACTAGGTTCCCTCTGAGCCTAAGACACTCATTGTTCCAATGGCTCTCCTCCTTACAGAGGGGACATGGAGGCAGTCGTGCCAGAGTCAGTTGTGAGCACTCCTTCTTTATGTGCCTTTCTTGTCCGCAGGAATAGCATTGCCCCTTCAATGTCCATTGTAGCTTGGGGGCCAGGTAACCCTAAGGTGTCCTGGCCTTAAAGCTAACGAGTGAGCCTTTGTTTCCACTGGGCTGCTTTTTGTTTTTCCTCTGCCCTGTCTCCGTTGTTAAAAACACTGAAAGCCATCCATACCAGTTGCTCAATGGGAGTTTGGGGTTCCAAGGCTAGTTTCTGTAATTTTCTCCAGATGTCTGGGGCTGCCTGCTGGATAAAATGCATCCCCAGAAGTGCTGGGCCCTCAGCAGACTTATGGTCAATATTTATATACTTTTGCAAAGTTGCTGTTAATCACCCTGAAAAAGGGAGGAGTTTTCATCCTTTTCTTGAATAACCTTTCTTATTTTATCATAATTAACAGGCTTAATTGTGCATCTTTTCATCCCCTCTATATGGGACCAACAGTCCCTTCCCTCTTGTCCTTCATCTGACCCAGTTTGATAGACCCAGTTAGGGTCTTGATCTGGGATTGCATCTCCCCCTGGTCAGAATATTAGTATATGATGTTGAATATGATGACCAGCTATTTCGTCAGCATAGGCCCTAGCAGCTCCTATTATGCACTGCTTTTCATCTACAATACAGTAGTGGGAGAGAACAATATAAATTACTCCGAGTCAGTCCATAAGTCAGTGTCAAGTGATTAAACCCCTCTATGAATTTACTAGGACTATTTTTCTTTACAAAGGGCCAGGTCAGACATAGAGAAGGGAACATATACCTGGCTTATTCTCCCACCAGGATCCCCATTTGCTACTTCCCTCAGAGGTAACATGTTAGGCTTTGGGTGAGATTGAATCTGCTCCTGGTAATGGCAGGACTACAAGCAGGGGCAGGTGCCAGTGGCTCTCTAGTGGAGAAGGGGTTAGGCAGTGGCTGCATTTTGGGAGACAACAGAGAAGTGAGCTGGGGGACAGGCTACTCCATGCTTGGGATGAGTTCTGTGTGATATGCTTGGGACAGAGACTGGCTTTTTGCTGGGACTGAGCGGAAAGTGTCCTCTAATTCATCTGACCCAGCCATTGTGGCAGCACACATCATACAAGACTTCCTTTATCCTGGTAAAGGGCCATAAACATCAGAATTTAAGGTTTTCCACTCCATTTATCTTCATTTTTGCAAAACACATCTAACTGGAAAATAGTGTTATAATTGAGAGATCCATTTACAGGCTAGACTTTTTCATCCCTGAGTTTGTATTGGGGCCAGGTGACATTACAAAAGAAAATGAGGCACTGTTTCTTTTTATTACCACCCTTAAAGGTGGCCCAATTGTTATGGAGACACTCTAGGGGGGATCTTAGAGAATTATTTTGGCACCACTCATTTTATCTCTTTTTACAGCTGGTGACCAATTATTAGACCTCCAGTACCAGGATGTAGGGCCCAGGATGGAGAGTCAATCCAGTTAAGGGATTGGTCCCAGTGAAAAGTGGCCTGGTTGTCAACAAAGGAAAATATGGAAAGGGTGCAGTAAGTGACTAGGGAGGTAAGTGGTCCGGCAGACAGTGGATAAATAGGGGATCCGGAGAATTTCCCAGAGGAGTATGAGTTTCCCCTCTGACCAGGTATAGCTGAGGTGCATAGCATGAGGACTGGAACCAGAAAGAAAAACTTGGTGACAGAAGATAAGGTGTGATATGACAAGAATGAAGTTTTCAAAGTCAGTGTTATAAATGCCCCAAATAGAGGACCAGGAGTTATAGTATGAGTCACAATAATAGCATCATCTGGGAGCCTGATTAATGTGCCTTGAACCAAGTCAAGAAAGGCAGGTCCCTAAGAGAGAGGCCTGTGTTTATCCTGTGTCATGAAGGCAGACTTACCAACTATCATGGTGGTGGTCTGATACCCTGAGGTTTGATTTACTCTGTTCAGACAGGGGACTCAACTTCACACAGGCAAAATGGAGCGGGAGTGGGTCCATATGGATATCAGGGGTGATCAGGCCCTGACTCACCGGACCCTATCACCCAGGAGTCACCTGAGGATGGTTGTGTGTGTAGGTTACTCTGGGTCCAGAGGGCAGACTTACCTATGGTCCCAGTGTTGATGAGGAGCCTCTTGATGAAGGATTTACTCCACTGCAGACAGGTAGATTTACCCCCACACCAATGATGAGAAGTGACAGGAAAGATGAATTAAAGGAAGAGTAAAGGAGAGATTACAACTTCAGATCCCATCTGTGGTGCCAAAAAGTATGTCACTGGGAAGGGACCGGCACCAAAGTGGGTCTGTCTCCATATGGTCTAGACAGTGTAAACCAAGCATGTCAAACTCGCGGGCCGCATGCAGCCCACAATAAAAATTTTGTAACTTATTTCTTACAATATCCTGTGATACATAATTATTAATAACGAACTATAACATTCGCTAATGACTGATTACTATAATTGTGTTGCATTCATTTCCCTTACACGCCTTACGCACAGGCACATCATTTCTCTCCACTAATACAAATAGTTTAGCAACTGATTGCCATGTCATTAATCTTGTACTGACTTGAACAGGAAATATTTCGCTTCCAGAGAACAAGAAAAATAGGTTTATTTGTGTTATGCTTATTAATTTGTGCAGTTATTCAGTGTCTGGTAAGTTAACGTTCAAGAAAAAATAATAATTTTCATTAAAATGTTCTATTATTTTATGTTAATGATTACTCATTTATTTCAGCCCTTTGTATTCAGCATGTCTCTATCAAAATAAACCTATGTTTCTATGAAAATTGAAGCTTTTGTTTTTTTGCGGCCCACATAAACCTTGTTTATTTGTTTCATGTTAGCCTTTGAGTTTGACATGCTTGGTGTAAACCACTTTCTCCTAAGTGTCCTTGCTTAGGGAAGATAAATCCTTGTGATTTATTATCTGGCTGTAAATTGTTCAACCAGTTTGTTTGGCTATCTGTCTCAGTTTCCCCAGTCTACTTGCCAAGGAATTTTCATAGCTTCTTATTAACCTGCCTCATCCCCAGTCAAAAATGCAAATGTAATTTTTGACTTCCTCAAAACTTAACTAGACTCATCCCTATCCCTCAGTATCCAGCGGGGATTGGTTCCAGGACTCCTCAGGATATAAAAATCCCTGGATGGTCAAGTTTTTTATATAAAACTAGTAGCCCTGTGCATGAATCCGTGCGCGAGTAGCTTGCTGCAGCTTGCCTCAGCTGGCCACCTGCCCACCACCGCTGGTAGCTCTCCACTGCTCGTACTTGCTGCCCCACCCTCCTGGAGCTCCCCTTGTCCCCCCTCATAGCTTGCTGCCCTGCCCCCTCCTGTAGCTCTTCACCCCCTGCTTATAGCTTGCTGCCCCACCCTCCTGCTGATCCGTGATCCGGTTGTCATGCAGTTGGACTTTACGCCTCATGGCATAATGGATAATTAGCATATTCCTCTCTTATTATATAGGATGGCAGAAAGCAATGCATATACAGTTGGTCCTTTGCATCCACAGATTCCCAAGTATGTATTGAAAACTGTTTTCCATCTGGGGTTGGCTGAATCCATATATGCAAAACCTGGGGATACAGAGGGCTGACTGTGTATTTTTTGAAAAAAATTTGGATATAAGTGAACTTGAGCAGTTCAAACCTGTGTTGTTTAAGAGTCAACTGTACATATAAAATAACCAGCAGAATACCTGGGACTAGGAAGTATAGCAAATAATGTTTTGTTCAATGTCATTTCACTGTAACATTGATGAGGAAAAAAAATTTATTCCAGCTGGGCCACTGTCTGTTTAGAGTTGGTACATTCTCCCCATGTCTTTGTGGGTTTTCTCCAGGGATTCTGGTTTCCTCCAACATCCCAAAGATGTGAATTTGAGGTGAACTGCTGTGTCTCCATTGTCTCAGTCTGAGTGAGTGTGGGAGGGGACATGAATGCCCCTTCGATGGAAGGGCATCCTGTTCAGGGTGGGTCCTATCTTTTTTTTTTAAAATATTTGATTTCAGAGAGGAAGGGAGAGGGAGAGATAGAAACATCAGTGATGAGAGAGAATCATTGATTGGCTGCCTCCTGCACGTCCCTCACTGGGGATCAAACCCGAAACCCAGGCATATGCCCCTGACCAGAATTGATCCCGGGACCCTTCAGTCCTCAGGCTGACGCTCTATCCACTAAGCCAAACCAGCCAGGGCAGAGTGGGTCCTATCTTGCACCCTGAACTGTTGTGAGAGGCTCCAGCCCCCCTTGACCCTGAACTGGAATAAGCAGTTTAGATAATCATTCTGTTACTTGTTTTTATTCATCTTTCTTAAATGTATATATAACTCACATTTATATTAATGTCTAATATTAGAAATGGTTGGGGTCTTTATATAGAAGTTTGGTGGTATTTTGTGACCAGAGATATTCTGATATGAACTTAATTCTTGTTTATATAAATTAGTCTTTGATAAAATTGGTTTCCTTATATTTTGTTTTGCTTAAAATTGCAGTTTCCAAGAACTTATCAGCTACGTTAAGTGAGGACTTACTGTAGTCCACAAATAGAAGCTATAACTGTGGTTATTATAGTTATTAACCTTTGACATGGCCATACCTTCTTTCATCCTTATGACCTGGGTGTCTTGGTTCCTACTTGCTCCTCTTTTCCATCAGCACTAATTGGGAAAGGCTTATCTTAGATATATTCTCCTTCCTTACTCCCTCTTTTTAGCTGGACATAGCACGTACAAGGAAGGCTTTGGCCCTGAGTAATATGAATATGTCATTTCTATGCCTCCTGAGCCAGCCTCAACTAAAATTTCCCCAGAGACTTTTTTACATTGGGACATCCTCAGCATTTCCTTTCTGATTCTGTCTACTTTTTGATGCCCCTTCTTCTCCCCTTGCCACTCAGCGTGGGCCACAACACTGTCTAAGTATGTTTGTTACACCCATTGCTTATAACACCTGAAAAAAGTGAGGGATATAAAATAACAGGACTTATAGCCTTAGTCTCAGAGGGCAGAAATTCAGAATGCTTGGAGAAGGAGTTGATTCTGCTCTCTAAAGCAACTCACCAGCAAGAGCCCCACAATAGATTTTGGAAGAAGCAGAGACCAGAATGGTGAGACTGTGCTTTGGTTTCTGGAAGCTTCCCAGGTTCTTCCTGAGGCCCTTTGACCTTGTGGCCTCTGAGTCACCTTTATTACAATAAATTGCTTAAGTTAACTTGTACCAAACACAGAGCTACTACAAATTCAGTCTCCTCAGCTGGGCCTTTAGTGTAACCAGCAGTCTTTCCACACTTCTGCTACCATCTCCCATTCTGCTTCACAGAGAAAATAAACGTTTGGGGGGGAAAACTCTCAATTTTGAGCAGCCTCCAAACACGAATCTTTCCCACCCTTTCCTTCCTAGAGGTAGAGAGGTCTTCCCTTCAAATTCAAGGTTAATCCTTTCACTGTAACATGTATTTCATTCCTTTTCCTCCTTCACTCTGACTCTCCTTCATGAATATTTGAATTTTTCTTCTCCTCTACCCTTTTATCTCAGCATATAAACTTGATTAACTACCCAAACCTTTTTTTAAAAATCCAGTTTTAATTCCACACACTACTGGTTATTGTATACGTTTTCTTGCCTTCAACCAAGCTTCTAGGGAGTAGTCTACACCCTTCATTTCCATGTCCTCACCTCGCATTTATTCCTTGGGTCTAGAGCAGCCGTGGGCAAACTACGGCCCGTTCGGCTGTTCTATCCGGCCCGCGGAGCCGAAAGAGCGGAGGGTTCTCTTGCTCTCCCCTCCGCTCCTTTACTTTGAATTTATATTAGTTCACACAAACACTCCATCCATGCTTTTGTTCCGGCCCTCCGGTCCAGTTTAAGAACCCATTGTGGCCCTCGAGTCAAAAAGTTTGCCCACCCCTGGTCTAGAGCCATCTGACCTCTCCCCAAAATCTATGCTGAACACACTTTCACCAAAGTTTCAAATTACTTCCAAACTACTAAATTTACTGGAAATATTCTGATTTGTTTGAATAATTGATGTCACTTGGCACTGTTGGTCACCCTATCCCTGCATCTCTTTTCTCTGTTAGCTCCTATAGGCTATGCTCTTCTTACACCTAATATGGCTTCTTCACAGCATCCTTAATAGACTCCTTTTCTACCATTCACTATTTAAATAAATTAAAAAAAACAGTTCAATTCATACTCATTTCTACCCTCATCACTCTTCCCAGTGACCTCATTAGTATCTACCAGAAGCAGACCTTGGCAATGTGGGGATGTCCAGAATCTGAATCTCCTTTCTATGTTACAGGTCTTGAAGGTAAACACAGCCCACCTTCCATGACTGACATTGAAAAAGTTGGATCTTTGCTTTCCTAGCTTTTTACAACTAAAACAGAGGCATGTAACCTAGGCCTGGCCAAGTAGCCCCTGTTAGAGAGTGGGAATTTTTGAGCATGCTTACTACTCCCATTCCAGAGAGGCCATGGACTATGCCCCAGATGGAGTTGTCAGTGCTGACATCAGGCCAGGCCTTGAGATATGGTCTCATGGCCCCTTCCCAGCATGTAGGCCTTCTTTCATAGAACACTGTCAGCTTTCTGAAGAACAGGATGACCCTGTGAATAACATGGTCGTCAATGGCATGACTCTGACGTTGCTTGGGAAAAACTGTTTTGTCTTGGGTTGCTTGCTTTGCAAAAACAGGATGTGGTTAATGTGCTTAAAAGTGGTCCTGCACAAAGGGTTGGGGCTGCTCTCTGGACTCCCTGCATGGAGAAAGGCAGAGCAGTCGCCGGCCAGCTGGCCAGCTGGCTGGCCAGCTAATAAAGGCTCCCTAAGTTTTAATTTGGTCTGGACTCCAGTGGTCGTTCACTCGCATCTGCTCCACAACATTTGGAGGCCCCAGCGAGATAACCAGCCTTTGACTGGTGCTGTGGCCGGAGCCCACCGGGGTTCCCGGACTCTCCGACCCAGGGGGAGATCTCTGAGAGCCGTTCCTCAGCCCCGGGACTGGTAGAGGTCGGAGACCCGCCTGCTAAATTTCTTGATTGACTCTGATTGGAGCTGCCTGGATCTGGTTCTTACTGGTGAGAAACTTATTTCTGGTTCTGTGGGTGCCCATCTAGGGTCTCTGGAAGGCTGGACGCAGTGCTACTTCCGAGACCAGATCCTGGTGCACGACGGTGCCCGGTGATCCTCAGTTAGTTGTTATTGTCTTTGTTATTCTGTGTTATTGTGGTCTAATTGTCTCTATCATTAGAATGGGTCAGTCTGCTTCATGTTCTTCTGTCTGTACTCCCCTGCAATGTTTTTTGAAAGATTTTCAGGAATTCAAGCGGCGAGTGGATGATTACGGAGCCTCTGTTAATGCTTTTGATTTATAGAAATTTTGTGAGTGGGACGGGAATGGGGAAGTGCTGGCGCAGGAGTGCAGCCACATGCTGGCCTGGAGGTCCAAGCCACTGCCCCGCCCCAAGACTGAGAAACAGCTTCCTGTCCTTCCACCACCCCTGGAAGACCCCCTCTTGACAGAACCTCCCCCGTATCTGTCTGCCCCAATTGCAGGTCCACCTGAAGGCACCTGGTTCGCGTGCACCACAGGAATCAGGTAGACTGTTTAAACTCTGAGTAAATATCTAGTAGAAGTAAAAAAACTCAGACTGTCTGGTGTATAAATGTAAGTGTGAGAGTCTGTGTGAAAGACAGTGCAAACCCTGCTTTAGAGGGAAGACAGTAGAGAACTTTTAATTGCTTTTCCTTGATTTATAATTTTGCTGTGTTAGTTTAAAATTTTGGAATTCTAGGGTTAATTTAAGGGTATAAAATTTGTGAAGGTTGCCAATCCAGAGAAGTTTAAACAAAGGCTTGTTGGGTTAAGATTAGTCATAATTAACTGCTTTGTAGGCTGCCTTTTTCAGCCCTGCTAGCAAACAGAGAATCATGTGGTCCCAAGAACTGCAACCTGCCTGCCCTTCCTGATAGATTTACATTGAGTCTCTCTCTGGGGGAGGAAGAGAGCTGAAAACTGCTCCAGAGCAGGTGTGTGAAAGGGTAGAGACGGTGGAATTCACTCTCAACCTGCTGAGATAGAGAAGCCCTAGGCTGGGGGACAGGGGATGGTTGGAGATATCAGAAATGGTGAAGGTTGAGATCTTCTGGGGCCTTGGAGTAAAGCAGGAAAATCTGGGAGGGAGAACAGCTGTTCCTTAAGTGTAAAAAGCCTGGTTATACAGGATCTCAGACCGCTTGCCTTATTTCCCCTACTAAGGACAGAGTAAATGGTTAATGCAGAAGTGGGGGCGTGTCGGCAGGGAGAGCAGGGAGAGATAGGTTTTTGTTGATTTTGCTGGGTACAACCCGCTCTGCTGGCATCCTTCGTTTCTTACTTATCTGAACTATGCTGGCAGAACACAGTGGATCTTCCTCTGTCCCATTTTCTTCCTTCCAATACACATAAAGAAAATCTCATTGTTTGAGCCTAGCAGGGTGGGGTTACTGGGTACTTCTTGGGCGGTGGTAGAATATTCAGCAAAGGAACTTTAAGATATAATATCTTTAATGTTACAACTAGTTTAAGTTTTAAAAATCTCTGTCTCTCAAAAAGAAATACTTTTGAACTAAATTAGATCAATACAATATGTAGGTATATTTTCTTGAAAAAGTACATTTAAAGTGTGTTCATAAATATTAATCTAAGAAATTCTGGCTGTTTACTAAAGGATTGAGGTTTCAAAGAATAAGGAATACTGAGTAGAAGGTCTGAGGCATGGTTATACATTTTTAAAGGACATAGAAAGAAGGTTTGAAGGCTAATTTAGAAGTATAAAATTTACTAAAGGTTATGTATGTAATAAGAAGGAGAAGAGAAATGTTGAAAGGAAATCAAATAATACAGGCCAGTAAGCCAGGAAGAGTAAATAATTTACACTCTGCCTCCCTAAACAGAGGGTAAATAGTTATGCCAAAGTACTTAGGGAGGGACTGATAAAAGAAATCTAACAGTTACTGTTTGTTATAATACATTCAGAAAATATTACTTTGGAAAGTCCATAAAAAGGACTGGCAAGCAGAATCAGATCTTAAAGCAGGTCAGTATATTTTTCTCCTTATACAGTTCCTCTGAAATTTGGCAATACTTAATAAATAAATCATGGCAATACATTTCTTTGCATAAATTCAATAAGACCGGTTTCCAATAGTGGTTTTATTAACCAGAAACTTTAACTGGAGTATCATGTTTTAAAGAGCCCTGCCTGAACTCTGAAGACTTGAAGCCAATAAGCGTGCCATAGAGAAAGCCTGGTATCCTGCTTGGTAGCCCTGAAAATAGCTGGTGCTAGAGCATCAGGCCCATGCCCTACCATCACTGGCGGTTGGTCAGAGTAGGAGGGGAGCAACAAGGGCGCCTCTGCGTCCCTGCGGGACCCCCCTGCACTCTGAGCCGCAATGAGTAGGAGGGCTGAGATGGGCCTTGAAGCCTAGGGCATGGGCCTGGGTAGAGCCACTACAGGTGAGGACTTCACCTAATTCAGCAGATACTACAGGCAGGCCTGACAGCAGCTGGATGGCTTGGCTTCCTGGCCCTATGGGGCACATTAAGATTCAATCATGAAATTCCGGCAAAGGTAGTCAGTTACCATTCTTGTTATTTTTATGCAAACAATCAGGCCAAATTAAATACAATGGATAAATTAGTCTTGATTTGGCTCTTTTGATAAACATGGGGGTAATTTTGAGGAGAAAAATTCTATTTCAATAGAAGTTATTAAAATTAAAAGGTTTTCTTTCCCTTCCACCAGACCATTTGTTACTGTTTGTCTCTGCCAGGTCACAAGCCCACCTCCTTCTGTGCCCAGGCTTCATTGTCCCTCTGACAGACAGCAAGGATCTCTTGGCTCTGAGAGAAACCTCTGACCCTCCTCAGCAGGAAGTAGCTAGAGGAGCCCACCGACGTCCATTTTCCCTAAAAGAATTCAGAGCCAGGATCCTTGAGGTAATATATTAGGCAGTTAGACAGATATGAGCAGAGCAAGGACGATGGGCCAACGAGCACTACCAGATGTAATTAAATCTTTCCATCTCTACCTAAGTGAGACAAGGGGACTCCCCAAAAGCAAGAGAGGCTGCAGATAAAGCAGCCCGGGAGGCTGCCCTAAAACCAGTGGGGCTTCTACAGATTCTAGTGACTCTTCCAAACCCTGACCTACCCACCTCACCAGCTTACATGAAAACCCAATCTAGAAAAGCTGAAATCTATAACCAATCTTTACTCAAGTTCTTACAGGCTTTACAGTCCACCCAGAAAGCAGTCCAGAAGCATGTATGATCCGGTCCATCCTTCCACCCTGGTGACTCTGTTTGGGTAAAGAAATTTGCCACACAAGGACTGACTCCTACCTGGAAAGGACCACCTCCACAGCAGTCAAGGTTGACGGTATCCTGACGTGGCTTCATCACACCTGGCTTAAGACAGCCCAGGCAAAATAGAGAGTCCAGGACTCTTCGGACCCTCTAAAGATTAGTCCTGGCCCTCATTCTGGGCCCTTATCTTATAAACAGGCCCACTGACTTTATTCAGCAGAGAATTAATTCTATCAAGCTTATAGTCCTCAGGGGTCAATATAACTCCCTCACCAACAATGACCCAAAAGAGTCAATGATTTGACTCATGTACATAAAACCAGTGGGGAATGTTAGAGAGTGGGAATTTTTGAGCATGCTTACTACTCCCATTCCAGAGAGGCCATGGACTATGCCCCAGATAGTTGTCAGTGCTGACATCAGGCCAGGCTTTGAGATATGGTCTCATGGCCCCTTCCCAGCATGTAGGCCTTCTTTCATAAAACACGGTCAGCTTTCTGAAGAACAGGATGACCCTGTGAATAACATCGTCGTCAATGGCATGACTCTGACGTTGCTTGGGAAAAACTGTTTGTCTTGGGTTGCTTGCTCTGCAAAAACAGGATGTGGTAAATGTGCTTAAAAATGGTCTTGCACAAAGGGTTGAGGCTGCTCTCTGGACTCCTTGCGTGGAGAAAGGCAGAGCAGTTGCTAGCCGGCTGGCCGGCTAATAAAGGCTCCCTAAATTTTAATTTGGTCTGGACTCCCATGGTCGTTCACTCACGTCCGCTCCACAACACCCACAGAAATGTAGATTCTGCAGTAAGTGATTAAGAGAACTAGAACAACAGCTAATTCATCCTGGTGGCAGTGGCCACAGTAGGGTCAGCTTTATTCCATGTTGGGGGAGAGGAAGGCTGTAGTGGTGTGGGTACTGGTCATGGTGATATTCAGTGTCCAGTGA